>NC_135232.1:578776842-579081296 GCF_051348905.1 Ranitomeya variabilis
AAATGGCCTGAACTTTAACAGGGTCCATCTCGATAGTAGAAGGGGAAAAAATGAAGCCCAAAAAGGAAACCTTCTGAACTCCAAAGAGGAATTTAGACCCCTTCACAAACAACGCATTAGCACGAAGGTCCTGGAATACCATCCTGACCTGCCTCACATGAGACTCTCAATCATCCGAAACGACCAAAATATCATCCAAATATACAATCATGAACCTATCCAGATACTTCCGGAAGATGTCGTGCATAAAGGACTGAAACACAGATGGAGCATTAGAAAGCCCGAATGGCATCACCAGGTACTCAAAATGGCCCTTGGGCATATTAAATGCTGTTTTCCATTCATCGCCCTGTTTAATACGCACAAGATTATACGCCCCTCGAAGGTCAATCTTGGTAAACCAACTAGCCCCCTTAATCCGAGCAAACAAATCAGACAGCAGAGGCAAAGGGTACTGAAATTTGACCGTGATTTTATTGAGAAGGCGGTAATCTATACAGGGTCTCAGAGAGCCATCCTTCTTGGCCACAAAAAAGAACCCTGCTCCCAATGGTGACGAAGACGGGCGAATATGCCCCTTCTCCAAGGACTCCTTTACATAACTTCACATAGCGGCATGTTCTGGCACAGATAAATTGAACAGTCGGCCCTTAGGGAACTTACTACCAGGAATCAGATTAATAGCGCAATCACAGTCCCTATGAGGAGGTAGGGCACTGGACTTGGGCTCATCAAATACATCCTGGTAATCCGACAAAAACTCAGAGACTTCAGAAGGAGTGGAAGAAGAAATTGACATCAAAGGAACATCACTGTGTATCCCTTGACAACCCCAACTAGACACAGACATTGATTTCCAATCCAGTACTGGATTATGAACCTGTAACCATGGCAAACCCAACACGACAACATCATGCAAATTATGCAACACCAAAAAGCGAATATTTTCCTGATGTGCGGGAGCCATGTACATGGTCAGCTGAGTCCAGTACTGAGGTTTATTCTTGGCCAATGGCGTAGCATCAATCCCCCTTAAGGGAATAGGATTCTGCAAAGGCTCCAAGGAAAAACCACAGCGCCTGGCAAACTCCAAGTCCATCAAGTTCAGGGCAGCGCCCGAATCCACAAATGCCATAACAGAGTAGGACGACAATGAGCAAATCAGAGTAACAGATAAGAGAAATTTAGGCTGCACAGTACTAATGGTGACAGACCTAGCAAACCTCTTAGTGCGCTTAGGACAATCAGAGATGGCATGAGAGGAGTCACCACAGTAAAAACACAGCCCATTCTGATGTCTGTGTTCTTGTCGTTCAGCTCTGGTCAAAGTCCTATCGCATTGCATAGGCTCAGGCCTCCGCTCAGAGGACACCGCCAAATGGTGCACAACTTTGCGCTCGCGCAAACGCCGATCAATCTGAATGGCCAAAGACATTGATTCATTCAGACCAGCAGGCGTGGGGAACCCCACCATAACATCTTTAAGGGCTTCAGAAAGACCCTTTCTGAAAATTGCTGCCAGGGCACACTCATTCCATTGTGTAAGCACAGACCACTTTCTAAACTTCTGGCAATATACATCTGCTTCATCCTGACCCTGACATAGAGTCAGCAAGATCTTTTCTGCCTGATCAACAGAATTTGGTTCGTCATAAAGCAATCCAAGCGCCAGAAAAAATGCATCTACATTTAGCAATGCCAGGATTTCCTGGCTCAAGGGAGAATGCCCAGTCTTGCGGGTCAACACGCAACAAAGAAATAATAATCTTTACTTGCTGAATGGGGTCACCAGAGGAGCGGGGTTTCAGAGCAAGAAACAGTCTGCAATTATTTTTGAAATTCAAAAATTTAGATCTATCCCCAGAAAACAAATCAGGAATTGGAATTCTAGGCTCTAACATCGGATTCTGAACTACATAATCTTGAATACTTTGTACCCTTGCAGTGAGTTGATCCACACAAGAGGACAAACCTTGAATATCCATATCTACACCTGAGTCCTGAACCACTCAGAGGTTAAGGGGAAAAGAAAGACAAAACAAGCTGCAAAGAAAAACAAATTGACTCAGAGCTTCTCTTTTCCCTCTTTTGAGATGCATTAACACTTTGTGGGCCAGCTGTACTGTTATGACCTGGTGGTTAGGAGCACCCAGAATGACCTGATGGTCAAAACGGAAAACCTGGGACAAGCTCTGAGGAGGTGGTAACTCTACTGACTGCAATCCCTAATCCTATCACACACACTAGAAATAGCCGTGGAGCGTGCCTAACTCTCCCTCGACGCCTCTTCACAGCCTAAGAGCTAACTACCCCTAAAGATAGAAATAGCAGCCTACCTTGCCTCAGAGAAATTCCCTAAAGTAAAGGTAGCCCCCCACAAATATTGACTGTGAGTTAAGAGGGAAGTGACAAACACAGGAATGAAACAGATTTTAGCAAAGGAGGCCGAATCTTCTCTAGATAGACAGAGGATAGGAAAGGGAACTATGCGGTCAGTAATAAAAACTACAAAAACCACGCAGAGTGTGCAAAAAGACCTCCACACCGACTCACGGTGTGGAGGTGCAGCTCTGCACCCCCAGAGCTTCCAGCTAGCAAGGAAATATCATAATAGCAAGCTGGACTAGAAACATAGCATGTACTGAGAAATATATTCAAAAAACCAATAAACAGCAAATGAACTAGCAGGGGCTTAGCTTCTGCTGGAGTAGACAGGTCATCTGAGAAATCCAAGAGAGATCTGAACCAGTACTGAGACATTGACAGCTGGCATGAACTAACGACCTGAGCAGAGTTAAATAGGGAAGCCAGCAGAAGCAATAAGCAAGGGCAGCTGAGAAAGCCAACCTCAAAGATCAGCAATTCCACTCAAAGCCACCAGAGCGTGTCCAAGGACCGAACTCACCAAAGTACCATTCGCGACCACAGGAGGGAGCCCGAGAACGGAATTCATAACATGCCTCAATCTTACAGCACGACTCCTACTGGTGTTATCTCCTTTTTGCTTTGATCTCGTTTCTCACTCTCCACAATAAACCTCGCTTCTTGTCCTTTCTTGAGATACCGCCGCGATGTAGTGCAGGCGCGGTTCCTTAACGTTCTTTCCTTTTCGCTAGGCCTCTGTCAGGATCCCACCCCTGACAGGGACCCCCCTGAATCTTCCCCTGCAACACCCTCTGCCACAGGATGTTGCCTGGTTCCAACCCAGTCAGCTTCTGTCTAACTTTCTATCCAACCCCCAGTTTTACCAGATTGTGAGGAGTGGCCTAATACATAGCGCCCTTAGCTCCCCCTGGAGGCCAGACTATGAAGTGTATTGGTGTCTGTGATACCTGGTCAGGTGAACTCCTTCAGTGTGATCAGACGTACCATCACTCCCCTTAGCGGCGGAGCATCAGTACTGCAACGACCAGGACTCTGGGGCGCTGCACTAATTATATACTGTATGTCACTGACATATTTATATCTATCTATTATATGTATATATATACATATACTGTATATATCTATTCTATCTATTCTATTCTGTCGGGTCATGCTGTGATTTTGCTGTACGTGGCAGATGAAATGTTGGGTTTTCAAGGACATGGGTTTGTAAAAATCAGACAGCAGTTGCATAGTTCAAGTGTCATGCGATTTTTTTTTTTGTTATCACACGTATTGACTTGCATTGGCGAGTCTCGTCCGAAATACAAGAACAATCAGAGCATGCTGCAATTTCTTTATTTAGCCCGATCTAAGCTGAGAAAAAAATCTCAGATTAGCAGAGAATCATAGATTAACATTAGACAGAGTGCAATCCAATTTTTTATCGGATTGCACAGGTCCATTTTTTTCTCAAGTGAGTATGAGTCCCCTTCTCAACATAGAGCCATGAAGTTCAGCTTCTCTAACTTTTGGAAGCCAACTGTTATCACTGGGAGAATCAGCAAAGACCACTGAGGTTTGGTAGTTAGGAATGACCTAATTGCGTCAAGGTAAATAAAACTCGCTCTTAATGTCACAAAAAAGAGATTTTCAAAATTGTATTTTTTGGCTAAATTTGAACAAACTGCCAAATTCAAATTTCAGCAAATTTGCTCATCACTAGTAATATATGGCTTCATTGAGTCTGCTAGACTGAGAAATGCTCTTTCTGATAGACTGAAAGGCACATAGAACTGTAAGAACCTGGAAAGCAGGTTATGCTGGACAGCAAACAAGCAAGGCAGAACGCAGGAGGGCGGAGCAAGTCAGATGTAGTTAGCAGAATTAACAGCAAAATGTAACATACTGAGGGCAGAATCTAAGAACAGTTGGTGATGCTTATATCAAATGATAGGTGAAAGTAAGGCTAGGGTCACATTGCGTTAGGTCAATCCGTTAAGCGCATAGCGCTAGCGGATTGCGCTTACGCAATGCTTCTCTAGGGTCCGCGTTCGGCGTCCCCGCTAGCGCAGATCCCCGATCTGCACTAGCGAGGACGGACCTCGGGCGCGCCCCGGACGCTGCAAGCAGCATCCGAGGTCCGTCACTCAAATGACGGCACATCGCTAGCGCACGCCCAATGTGGGCGGGCGCTAGCGACGCGTTCACCATTACAGGCTATGGCGGCGTTAACGGACTACGTTAACACCGCGTTATGCCGCGGTGTAACGTAGTCCATTAAACGTGGTCACATAACGCAATGTGACCCTAGCCTAATACAATCCACAGCATATTGTAACATAAAGCTTGTGATGCTAGCAGCAAATGAGGGTTTGAATGGAAGGTCTAAGAAGTACAAATGCAAATACTTGAAAATCAGAGGAGTCTGAGGAGATACAATAATGAGGCAATACAAGAATCTAGATGATGGCAACTGAACTCATTACAGTCTAAATACTCAGACACAAAAGAAGTGTGTCAGGCTTCTTTCACACTTCAGTTTGGCGTCAGTCAGCTCCGACATCGTGATGGATCGACGGATCCGTCAAAATTGTTGAGAAAACAGTTCTAACGGATCAGTTTTTGTGACGGATCAGTTACACTGTTCCGTTAAAAAAACGGATCCATTAGAACCGTTGCTACCATTTTTCCATCCGTTGTAACCGTTTTTTGATGGATCCGTTTTTTAAAAAGGGAGGATCTCAATGTGATTGGCTACTGGAAACTACTGGAAAACTATATATACTGTGTATTTACACCACAGCTTTGAAAGGTTGTAGAGAAAGTGGCAAAGATGGAAGGGGTGCTGGCGAATATTGTGAAGATATGTGCGGATTTCACTTTTGAGGCTAATCGGTTGGCAGTCATCATTCGAGACAAGGAGGAAGAAAGACTGCGCATCCTGTGGCAGCGGCGGAAGAGAAGGCCGTGGATCCATCCTATCACAGCCCAACGCATGACCCGTGGTGTTTATTCCACACTTTACATTGAATTGAGGGAAAATCCTCAAAAATTCTTCAGCTATGTGCGAATGAAAGTAGAAAATTTCGAAATTTTGTTGGGCCATGTGGAGGAATCTATACGGAGATGAGACACCCAGATGCGCTTCTCCATATCACCAGCGGAGCGTCTCATGGTGACTATTCAGTAAGTTTTTTTTTTTTTTAATGATTCTCATTCATCAGACTTATAACTATAATGTTGTTTTTTGAAGTTTTTATTAATTATTGTCTTTTCCTTTCGTTAACAGATTCCTTGCAACTGGAGAGTCATTTTCATCCCTACATTTCCAGTTCAGGCTTGGGATATCCACAATCTCAGGGATCATCAGAGAGACCTGCCGGGCATTGTGGGAGTGCTTACAAGCGGAATACATTCCAGAGCCATCACAGGAGAGGTGGCTGGAGATTGCCCACAATTTTGAACAAATATGCCAGTTCCCAAATTGTGTTGGAGCAGTCGATGGGAAGCATATAAGGATTGTAAAACCTTCTGGCTCTGGATCAGAATTTTACAACTACAAGAAGTACTTCTCTATTGTATTGATGGCCATAGCCTATGCACACTGCAAGTTTATAGCTGTGGATATCGGTGCGTATGGACGCGAAAATGACTCCCAGATTTTTAAAACTTCACCAATGGGGCGTCGTTTGTATGGAGAGACATTTGACTTTCCACCGCCTAGACCTCTCCCTGGAACCACCGCTCCACCATTACCATTTGTGTGCGTTGGAGATGATGCCTTCCAGCTATCACCACACTTGCTTAAACCCTATGGAAGTAGTGGACTGACCCAGAGGAAGAAAATTTTAAATTATCGCTTAACCAGAGCACGAAGAGTTGTGGAATGTGCCTTTGGCATCTTAACTGCTAAATGGAGAATCCTACTAACTGCAATTAAACTGCAGACTGAAACTGTTGATGATGTGGTGAAGGCTTGCGTGGTACTTCACAATTTTGTTTTATCCAAAGAACATGTTTCCCTGGAAGATAATGTGTCAGAAACCACCTTGCGGGATTACCAAAACACAAGTTTTCGCAGTCCAGTGGCAGTGTCCAGAATGCGGGACAATTTTGCAGACTACTTCATGTCTCCTCAAGGATCAGTTGACTGGCAGTACGAAATGGTGTAAAAAAAATTTTTTCACACTTGTAAATATACCATGTTTTTTGTTTTGTTACAAAACCTTTGGACTTTAACCTCACAGTATTGTATGTTTTGAACCGGTACCCCTTTACACATTTTCTCCTGTTACTTTTACCATAATCTTGGTGGTTTTAATACAGTTTAAAAAAAAAAAAGGAAAGACAATAAAATTGTTTTTGAACCCAAAAAAGTTTTATTTATTTACAAGTTCTCATAATTTGGGGTGGAGATAGTAGCGCAGGGGCTGACAGGGCGGACCACGTCGATAGTGGGGGATAGGACATCATGGGGAGGAACAGAAGTGGAATGGGTGGTGAAAACATGAGGTCGGGCAGGGAGTTGAGGTACAGATGTGGTCTGTGGGAGGTATGGTGAAGGTGTTGGTGGGATTGGGAACGGTGAAGTTAAAGGGGAAGAATGGAAAGGGGAAGGTAGGTACTGGGAAATACTGAGGGGGGAAGGAAGGAATGGCGAAGGAGTAGAAGTAGGATGGATGGGAGAAGGATGGACGGGAGGAGGATGGACGGGAGGATAGACGGCGGCTTGAGAGGGGAAAGGTGTTGAAACATGAAGGGTAGGTGGAGGGGCTTGGGACATCGCCTGTGCTAGAGCAGTGTGGCAGCCTTGCATCACATGCATCTGCAGGTCAGGAATTAGATTTTCCATGTGCCTGAGGACCGACTGAAAAAAACAGTGTCTTGGTGACAGGTTTGCATCTGAATGCATCCTATCCAGACGACTGCTGAGTTCAAGTATGCTTTTGTTAAGCATATTGTACCCAGCATATGTTTGCTCACCCAAAAGCTTGATGGCATTCTGGAAGGCTGCATTCAAATGCAAAAACTCAGGCGCATAGCTCCTTTCCTGACCTCTCTGGCGCTGCAGTCCTGACTCCAAAGGTGGTCTAGATCTTGCGGCACTGTCAGAGGGGTGGGGTAAAGGGAACTCTAACTCATCACCTGCAGCTTCAAGTGATGAAGTCCGCCCTGCTGCTCCAGTGCTGGTGGATGGGGCCGAGGATCACACAAAAGGGAAGGTACAGATACAGAGGGGTTGACGTGGTCCCCGGTGGCGGACTCCAGAGAGATCGCTCCAGAGGGGTGCAACTCTGATGCGGGCTCCCGAGTGCTGCAGACAGTGCTGTTAAAGAAGAAAAAAAAAAAACATTTGTATCTTGATATTACAATTGCCCTTGCTGCCAAAAAAATATGAAGGTTACACATTTTATCAGTTTGACTGAAAACATGTGGTGTTGAATATTTACCTTCTGCTCAGCAGTGTCGACCGGGGGAATGACAGGGCTCTTGCATATTTATACCTGCTCCTGCGTCCTCTAGACCCACTCGGGGCCTGCATCTCCTTGTTGAACTCCCTCTTGAAGCGATCCCTGAGTGACCGCCACCGCACGATAGCCCTGTTACCTGGAAAGATAAAGCAAAAATTGGTTACTATACAGCACATTAAATCATGCTAACATAAGGTAATGAAGTGTGAATACTTACGCGCTAGATCTTGGGCCCCAGCGTCGAGTTCCTCCCAGTTCTCCAGAACAGCACTGCACACTTCCTCCCATAGCCGTCGGGTGACGAACTGGTCAGCATGGTGGCGGTCCGCCATGTTCCACAGCGGCTCCCAACTTTGGACCGCTTGAATGAGGGTGTCCACATCAATGCCCTCCTCTTCCTCAGCCTGTTCGGGAGCACGCTGTGAAGCCTTAACAAAAAAATAAGAATAAAAAGGGAAAGATTATACCACATGAATTTTACAGTTTACGAAACACCAAACCAAAAAGGAACTTACTCTTCGGTGACCGCCGCGATTAGCATTCCGACGACTATGGGAGGTGCTTTGAGGAACTCTACGCCGAGCCCCGGATTGTGAAGACTAAAAAAAAAATAAATAAATAAATAAATTATGTGCTTGCATGGAGGCATATGTACTGTGTGTGTGCTGTGCTGAATGTTTGTGTTGGATGTAGTGTGTTTTATGTGAGGATCGGTCTCTGCAAAACGACGTACACTATGCGCTCCAGCTCCTCTCATTTCTCCACCCTGCCCGTCTCCTTCTGGAAGCCCCTCTGCTTCAGCTTCCTGTGAAAACAGAATAAATACATATAGGGTTCAAAAACAGAATAAATACATATAGGGTTACCAGAGATGTACCCAAAAAAAATTATGAAGAAAAAAAACTATCACCTCAGGTGGCTGACGATGTGAGGGGGGGCTCTCAGAAGAAGACATTATGGTCCTGCATCTGTCTTAGGTCCTTGCTGCATCTGTCTTGGGTCCTTGCTGCATTTCTCTTGGGTCCTGTTTTTCTTGGGTCCCTAAGAATCTGCAAGTATAAGGAGAGTTCTAAGCTACTATACAAAAGGATAGATAAAGCTTTTGGGACTTTATACTTACATCTGTTTTCCAAACTCTTGGGTCCTTGCTGCGTCTGTCTTGGGTCCTTGCTGCGTCTGTCTTGGGTCCTTGCTGCATTTCTCTTGGGTCCTGTTTTTCTTGGGTCCCTAAGAATCTGCAAGTATAAAGAGAGTTCTAAGCTACTATACAAAAGGATAGATAAAGCTTTCGGGACTTTATACTTACATCTGTTTTCCAAACTCGGGTCCTTGCTGCGTCTGTCGTGGGTCCTTGCTGTGTCTGTCTTGGGTTCTTGCTGCGTTTCTCTTGGGTCCCGTTTTTCTTGGGTCCCTAAGAATCTGCAAGTATAAAGAGAGTTCTAAGCTACTATACAAAAGGATAGATAAAGCTTTTGGGACTTTATACTTACATCTGTTTTCCAAACTCTTGGGTCCTTGCTGCGTCTGTCTTGGGTTCTTGCTGCGTCTGTCTTGGGTCCTTGCTGCGTTTCTCTTGGGTCCCGTTTTTCTTGGGTCCCTAAGAATCTGCAAGTAAAAAGAGAGTTCTAAGCTACTATACAAAAGGATAGATAAAGCTTTCGGGACTTTATACTTACATCTGTTTTGCAAACTCTTGGGTCCTTGCCTCTTTCACACTTCAGTCTTTTGGCGTCAGTCTGAAACCACCATTTTACTCAAATAGCGGATCCGCCATTTTTTTTTGGCGGATCCGCTATTTTCCCATAGACTTGCATTAGCGACGGATTGTGATGGATTGTCGTCCGTTCCATCCACCATGTGACGGATCCGTCGAAATTTGGCGGACGTCATCTAGACATAGACGGACATTATAACTTTTTTGTCTGCGCTGAAATGGCGGTTCGCGATGGATCCGTCGCGTCCGCCATTCCATAGAATGGCCGCCTATGGGCGAGGGAACCGTCGCGACCGTCATTTCGGCGGATCAGTCGCCCCAATCCGCTTTTTCAATTGCGCATGCTCCAAAAAGTAGATACTTTTCCCAGACAACCCCCAAGTAACGGATCCGTCAAAAAAACGGATCCGTTAGAACCGTTTTCTCAACAATTGTGACTTATCCGTCGAGCAGACTGACGCCAAACATCTGAAGTGTGAAAGAAGCCTTAGTGGGTCTTAAAAAGTCTTGAGAGCAGAGCAAAGGGCAATGACCATTGGAGAAGGGAAAAGAGCTTAGCCTAGAAGATGAGACACGTGTGAAACAGTGGGACTACTTTTATGAATACAAAAAAAAAACTGTTGAAAGGGAAAAAAAATCCAGTCCTTAGAGGGCTAATACACCTTCTCACACAACTCAGCTCAGACCTAGCTTTTACGCAAGTGACTGCAGAAGAATCACTCCCCAAATGTATTGTGTACAATAAAAAATTATGAATGCTAATGCCATAGCTCTGTTGTCTGAAAAAAGCTAGCAATGGAAAGCGTCAACTTTTATCACTGATTTCTTTGACAGTATTCCTTCAAGAGTAAAATTAGAAATGACACTAAGCAGAGGCGTAAATTGACACTTCTGGAGCACAATCTAAACCCTGCACCATATATTATGATAATGTCAACCTATGTGGCAGCAGAGTTTATGGGCTATCCTTAGATGCCAGAACTGGGTGTGACTATTTCAGCCTCCCATGCCTCTGACTTTTGGAAAAAAGTTAGAAATTTGGGATTTTATAAAGGCACAAGTAGAAAAAGACATAACCTCCTTAACAGTCTGTTGGGCACGCTTTACTTCTATTACAGGGCTGGGCTGCTGAGCATGAACCACAGATACACCTCTGTAGCAAATATGAAAGTAAACTTTACGAACATTTTCTTCCAGTGATGTGACTACTTTGGTGCTAACCACTTGATAGCTGCGCTTCAAAGACAAACTTTTCATCCACTGATGAGGGATCTTCCAAACAACAGAAATCCAGATCAGAGACTTTCACCTTAGATGTTAAGCTTTGCATATATAAAAAAGACAGAAGGGAGACTTCCCAGAAGGGAGTCAGAATGTGCATCTTTATCAAGCAGTCACGGGTCTCAGTGACCTCTACATCCCGGCTTCTATGATTCAGGCAGTTCTGACCTTTAACCTTCCCTCTGGCGAGCTTCAGGGTATATTGCATTGCTCTTCTCTCCATTCGCTGGTTTTTCATCTCTTTCTAGTTCACTTACTCGGTGATAAAGGCGCACAGCTTGCATTCATGGAAACAGAAAAGAAGCAAGGGATATGTTCCATAGAAATCAGCCCGGCATGCAATAATCTATCCCGCTCCGTAAGAAGAGAAGAATTCTACATATGTGTCGGCGAAGAAAAGAAAATGAGAATTTTGACTGCTGGAGTCAGGATGGCGGGTTTCGCTCTTGCAAATCATTGACCCCTTGGACATCCTTTAGAAGTAATACAAAAAAAAATGTATATATATATATATATATATATATATATATATATATATATATATATATATATATATATATATATATATATATATATATAAATCACATATTAGAAAAAGAAGACTTTTGGAAAAGTTTTATGGGATGAAAAGGCTTCAGTTGTGCCTGCATCTAGAGATGAGCAAACTTGTTGGGAAAACATTCATCAATCTCAAATTCGGCACAAACATTGCACATTCAGATTTGTGTTCAGATTCGGATTTTCCTCAAAATTGCAAAATTTGGCAAAAGATTGGTAAATCATTGCGTTTCTACTAATGCTTTTGTTAGGATTTTGGCTACAATAGTGGTGATCAGGGGTGGGATTCAAATTTTTAACAACAGGTCCTCTAAGTCGCGGCGGCCGGAATTTTGGCCACTCCCATTTTCAATAACCCCGCCCATACTAATAAGCCACGCCCAGTGGCACGATTCATATTTTTGGAAGCATGCGAGCAGGTCTGAGAGTGCTGGAGCGCATACCTGCGCTCCTGTTACAGAGCCCGCCCCGACCGCAGGTGTCCTAAACGGGACTCAGAGAGGCAGTGCGATGCTGCCTCTTTGAGTCCCGTTCAGGACACTTGCGGTCGACTCCGGGCTTTGAACAGGAGCGCAGGTATGCGCTCCCTCCAGCACTCTCAGACCCGCTCGCAGGGCAGGTTTGACAGCCGCTTTGCTGCGATTATACGCACCGTATAATCGCAGCAAAATCGTCCGTGTGCGCCTGCCCTTAGGTAAACCTGCATTCGCAGGGGGTTGGACCCGATGGCCCTTGAGGTCCCTTCCAACTCTACAATTTTATAATTCTAAGAATGCTAGCACCAAAGAACAGGGCGCTGATACTGTATATGGGAGAGGGGTGTTATACGGGTTGTGTAC
Source organism: Ranitomeya variabilis (assembly GCF_051348905.1). Classification (NCBI taxonomy): domain Eukaryota; kingdom Metazoa; phylum Chordata; class Amphibia; order Anura; family Dendrobatidae; genus Ranitomeya; species Ranitomeya variabilis. Next base: position 578,789,073 of record NC_135232.1, read on the forward strand.
TACAGCTCTGCATTTCTCTATACATTATTCAAGGACCAAACAAACCTTGAGGAGTCTTCCATGATGTCAACGTGGCATCCACTGTGTTTCTAGCCAGCAGCTTCAGCTGGTAGCTAAAAATAAGAGAGAAAGTGTTAGGGGCACTGTGATGTCTATATGAACACGATCGTGTCATATACACATCAGCTTCTCCCTCCTATATAGTCCATGACTGGCTGCCACATCCAACAGGGCCCAGGGAAGGCTAGAGGGCTGCAGGGCAAAGGAGGAGGCTAGTGGGGACTGGGTGCTGCAGGGCCCAGGAGGGAGGCTACAGAGTCCAGCGGGAGGCTAGTGGGACTGGGGGCTGCAGGGCCCAGGGGGGAGGCTACAGAGTCCAGCGGGAGGCTAGTGGGACTGGGGGCTGCAGGGCCCAGGGGGAGGCTAGTGGGGACTTGGGGCTGCAGGGCCCAGGGGGAGGCTAGAGGGCTGCAGGGCCCAGGGGGAGGCTGGTGGGGACTTGGGGCTGCAGGGCCCAGGGGGAGGCTACAGGGCTGCAGGGCCCAGGGGGAGGCTAGTGGGGACTTGGGGCTGCAGGGCCCAGGGGGAGGCTAGAGGGCTGCAGGGCCCAGGGGGAGGCTGGTGGGGACTTGGGGCTGCAGGGCCCAGGGGGAGGCTAGAGGGCTGCAGGGCCCAGGGGGAGGCTAGTGGGGACTTGGGGCTGCAGGGCCCAGGGGGAGGCTGGTGGGGACTTGGGGCTGCAGGGCCCAGGGGGAGGCTACAGGGCTGCAGGGCCCAGGGGGAGGCTAGTGGGGACTTGGGGCTGCAGGGCCCAGGGGGAGGCTAGAGGGCTGCAGGGCCCAGGGGGAGGCTGGTGGGGACTTGGGGCTGCAGGGCCCAGGGGGAGGCTACAGGGCGCCCCCCCCTCTATAATACTATCTACAAGGCACAAATACCGCCACACCATGACCAGATGACATATTACCATCACAGTGATCGAATAATATCAAATACAAGGAACAAATACCAAAACATCATGACCAGACCACATATTACCACCACATAGTGACTGAATACTATAGTACTGATCAATAATAAAAAAAACCCCACAATACTATCACCATAAGTGCCATTATACACAGGAGATCTGTACTTAGTATGCAGTGTCTGTGTACAGGTAATCCAGTGATCACCAGTGACATTATACACAGGAGCTCTGTATATAGTGTATGGGTAATACAGTGATCACCAGTGACATTATACACAGGACCTCTGTATATAGTATACAGTGTATAGTGTCAGTGTATAGGTAACACACTGACTCACCAGTGACGTCTCTAGGTGAAGTCCTTCATCTTTCATCCCGCACAGACCGCCATCACTTCATCCAGCCAGGACTCGTCTCTGCAGGAAATAACACAGTTATCTCGAGTTCCACTTGCAGAACACATTACTTAATTTTCCCAACTTTTACATTACACCACACGAAGAAAGCGACATAGTGTCACTGTACACAGTAATAGGACCGCCCCTCCATTTAAAACAGTGTACTCAAAAAATAAAATAAATACATCACTGCAGTAATAATATCCCTTAATTAGCCCCCTATGGTAATAATATTCGCCATCCTAGCCCCTGTGTGTCTCATTCCTGGCGTCAGCCATATGTTCTCCCATCCTGCCCTAATGAGTATCCATCCTGCCCCATATGATCTTCCCATCCTGCCCCATCTGTCTCCATCGTATCCATCCTGCCCCATGATCCTGCCCCATCTGTCTCCAATCCTGCCTCCAGTGTCTCCAGTCATGCCGCCATGTCTGTCATCCTGCCCCCTGTGTCTCCAATCATGCCCCGTTTCTCCATTCTGCCCCTGTGTCCAGCAATCTGCCCCTGTGTCATGCTTTCTACCCCCGTGTCCAGCTTTCTGCCCCCCTGTGTCCAGCTTTCTGCCCCCCTGTGTCCAGCTTTCTGCCCCAGTGTCCAGCTTTCTGCCCCAGCATCCAGCTTTCTGCCCCAGCGTCCAGCTTTCTGCCCCAGCGTCCAGCGTTCTGCCCCAGCGTCCAGCGTTCTGCCCCAGCGTCCAGCGTTCTGCCCCAGCGTCCAGCTTTCTGACCCCCTGTGTCCAGCTTTCTGACCCCAGTGTCCAGCTTTCTGCCCCTGTGTCCAGTTTTCTGCCCCTGTGTCCAGCTTTCTGCCCCAGTGTCCAGCTTTCTGCCCCCGTGTCCAGCTTTCTGCCCCAGCATCCAGCTTTCTGCCCCAGTGTCCAGCTTTCTGCCCCCGTGTCCAGCTTTCTGCCCCAGCGTCCAGCTTTCAGCCCCAGCATCCAGCGTTCTGCCCCAGCGTCCATCGTTCTGCCCCAGTGTCCAGCTTTCTGACCCCCTGTGTCCAGCTTTCTGCCCCTGTGTCCAGCTTTCTGCCCCTGTGTCCAGCTTTCTGCCCCAGTGTCCAGCTTTCTGCCCCCGTGTCCAGCTTTCTGCCCCAGCGTCCAGCTTTCTGCCCCAGCGTCCAGCTTTCTGCCCCCGTGTCCAGCTTTCTGCCCCAGCGTCCAGCTTTCAGCCCCAGCATCCAGCGTTCTGCCCCAGCGTCCATCGTTCTGCCCCAGCGTCCAGCTTTCTGACCCCCTGTGTCCAGCTTTCTGACCCCCTGTTTCCAGCTTTCTGCCCCCCTGTGTCCAGCTTTCTGCCCCAGTGTCCAGCTTTCTGCCCCTGTGTCCAGCTTTCTGTCCCAGCGTCCAGCTTTCAGCCCCAGCGTCCAGCGTTCTGCCCCAGCGTCCATCGTTCTGCCCCAGCGTCCATCGTTCTGCCCCAGCGTCCAGCTTTCTGACCCCAGCGTCCAGCTTTCTGCCCCTGTGTCCAGCTTTCTGCCCCCCTGTGTCCAGCTTTCTGCCCCAGTGTCCAGCTTTCTGCCCCCGTGTCCAGCTTTCAGCCCCAGCATCCAGCTTTCAGCCCCAGCGTCCAGCGTTCTGCCCCAGCGTCCATCGTTCTGCCCCAGCGTCCAGCTTTCTGACCCCCTGTGTCCAGCTTTCTGACCCCCTGTGTCCAGCTTTCTGCCCCTGTGTCCAGCTTTCTGCCCCTGTGTCCAGCTTTCTGCCCCAGTGTCCAGCTTTCTGCCCCCGTGTCCAGCTTTCTGCCCCAGCGTCCAGCTTTCTGCCCCAGCGTCCAGCTTTCTGCCCCCGTGTCCAGCTTTCTGCCCCAGCGTCCAGCTTTCAGCCCCAGCATCCAGCGTTCTGCCCCAGCGTCCATCGTTCTGCCCCAGCGTCCAGCTTTCTGACCCCCTGTGTCCAGCTTTCTGACCCCCTGTTTCCAGCTTTCTGCCCCCCTGTGTCCAGCTTTCTGCCCCAGTGTCCAGCTTTCTGCCCCTGTGTCCAGCTTTCTGCCCCAGCATCCAGCTTTCAGCCCCAGCGTCCAGCGTTCTGCCCCAGCGTCCATCGTTCTGCCCCAGCGTCCATCGTTCTGCCCCAGCGTCCAGCTTTCTGACCCCAGCGTCCAGCTTTCTGCCCCTGTGTCCAGCTTTCTGCCCCCCTGTGTCCAGCTTTCTGCCCCAGTGTCCAGCTTTCTGCCCCCGTGTCCAGCTTTCAGCCCCAGCATCCAGCTTTCAGCCCCAGCTTCCAGCGTTCTGCCCCAGCGTCCATCGTTCTGCCCCAGCGTCCAGCTTTCTGACCCCCTGTGTCCAGCTTTCTGACCCCCTGTTTCCAGCTTTCTGCCCCCCTGTGTCCAGCTTTCTGCCCCAGTGTCCAGCTTTCTGCCCCTGTGTCCAGCTTTCTGCCCCAGCGTCCAGCTTTCAGCCCCAGCGTCCAGCGTTCTGCCCCAGCGTCCATCGTTCTGCCCCAGCGTCCAGCTTTCTGACCCCAGCGTCCAGCTTTCTGCCCCTGTGTCCAGCTTTCTGCCCCCCTGTGTCCAGCTTTCTGCCCCTGTGTCCAGCTTTCTGCCCCCCTGTGTCCAGCTTTCTGCCCCAGTGTCCAGCTTTCTGCCCCCGTGTCCAGCTTTCAGCCCCAGCGTCCAGCTTTCAGCCCCAGCGTCCAGCGTTCTGCCCCAGCGTCCATCGTTCTGCCCCAGCGTCCATCGTTCTGCCCCAGCGTCCAGCTTTCTGACCCCCTGTGTCCAGCTTTCTGACCCCCTGTTTCCAGCTTTCTGCCCCCCTGTGTCCAGCTTTCTGCCCTGGGCCCCCCCCGATCGCCGCTCTCAATAAAAAAAAAAAAAAAAAAAAAAAAGTTCTGCTTACCTGACCGCGATCCTGCTCTCTCTGGTTATCGGTGGGGCGGCCATCTTCCTGAGGCCGCGCGTGCGCAGGTGGAGTGCTCTGCTGACCGGGGCTTCAGGAAAATTTTTCTGAAGCCGAGATGCGAGCAGGTAAATTCTGCGCCGCCGGCGACCCGCCCCCCGTATTGTGCCGCCCCCCGCATTGTGCCGCCCGGGGCGGACCCCCTCCGCTTCCTACGCCACTGCCAGTGGTAACCATTTTGAAAATTTCTATCTGCCAGCGTTCCGGTAATTGAAAATGGCATTTTCAATTACCGGAACGCTGGCAGATAGAAATTTTAGTAAACGGCTGCCCCGTACCGGGTCGTACCGGCTGAATCCCACCCCTGGTGATGAATGGGGGGATGTGTTTGATGAGGGGAGAGGGTGGGAAGAGGTCAGAGTAGCGGTGGACTGTATTTTTTTTTTTATTAACTTACTGTGTGGAGATTGAGCTAGCATGTTAGTGATGCAACTATTTTTTATTCACGGTCTTAAAGCAACTGCTGTAGATGGCCACAATGCAATGCCCCCAGTCCACAAGATTCCACTCTTCCAACTTTTTAGGAGCAACACTGGAGCTATTTTTTATATGATAATGTGAGCAAGCCCTAAGATGTTGTCTGATTTCATAAATTTATGTGTAAGTTACCGGGGTGTTGACCTTTTACCTTTTTGTGCTTACTGCTGTTATATTGGCCTTATACACTTTTATAGCTTTACCGCTATTCACTTCCTTTTTTTAAATTGGTAATAAAAAGTACGCTTATTATAGGGCCCAGCAGACAGGCTTTATACACAGACAGACTACTGTGTATGCTTCATCTCCGACTTGTCTAAACCAACATTTGGTCAAAACTGGCAAATGTGCAAGACCCCTTGTGTGGTGACCCAGTCCAGAGTGTGTCCTTCCCTTTAAGTAATCCTGGATTGTGAGTAGCTTCTGTACACTACAGCTCACTCTCTAACTGACCCTCTACATTATCGCCTGCATTTGTGAGCTGTAATTCTCTATTTCTAGTCACCTCCATTTTACATGCAATGCATTTCTTATCTGCTGTGTTCTGGCACCATCTAATGGTAAAAGAATCATAATGACTCAATGACTCATAATTATTGTTTTGTAAGGATCTGTGATGTGAATTAGGTGTCCTATTGGCCAGCTCCTAGTCACATGGTCAATAGGAGGAGCTGTTTTCCAGGCAAGTCTAGAATGTTCTTTAGTCTGAGGGATGCCCTCAGGGAGAGCAGAACACACGTGGAGGCGGTTTTCACTACAAGATCTGCAGGCCTAAGAGACTGAGATCCCTCTCTAACCTGTACAGACATCATTCTAAAGTCTTTCTGACTGGATGCACCACAGTTTTTACATTCACCTATAAGTGACATCATTCTTTAGTCCTTCTGACTGGAATTGCCTTAGTTTTTACATTCATTTCAGTAATGTAGCTACCAGGGGGCAGAGGGGGCCATCACCATGGGCCCCGCACTCTGAGGGGGCCCACCCTGAGCTACACTACTGTAACTGTATCGGTGTGTGCACAGCGTGCCAATACAGTTACATTCTGCGGCAGAGCAAGGAGAATCGATCTCCCTGCTCTGCCCCCTGGCTGCCATGGTGCCAGCAGTGGGCCCCCACTTGTCATCGCAGGTTCAGCTCACCGCATTGATGAGAGAAGGAGCGCTATGCTCCCTCTCCTATCATCCCACTGTCAGCATCTGACTCAGACAATGACAGTGGGCGCAATGATGTCACTACCCGGCGCCCGCTGTCCAGAGATGAGCGGGTGCTCGGAGCAGCGGAGGAGCCAGGAAGAAGAGAGGTGAGTATTTATTTATTTTTATTGGGAGCTGGGTTATACTACAGAGTCTGCCTATAGGGGGGTCTGCCTTATACTACAGAGTCTGCCTATGGGGGGTCTGCCTTACACTACAGAGTCTGCCTATGAGGGGCTTCCTTATACTACAGAGTCTGCCTATGGGGGGGTCTGCCTTATTACAGAGTCTGCGTATGGGTGGCTGCCTTATTACAGAGTCTGCCTATGCGGGGTCTGCCTTATACTACAGAGTCTGCCTATGAGGGGGCTGCCTTATTACGGAGTTTGCCTATGGGGTGGTCTGCCTTATACTACAGAGTCTGCCTATGGGGTGGTCTGCCTTATACTACAGAGTCTGCCTATGGGGGGCTGCCTTATTACAGAGTCTGCCTATGGGGGCTGCCTTATTACAGAGTCTGCCTATGGGGGCTGCCTTATTATAGAGTCTAGAAAAAAGAAGAAAAAAACAGTTTGCACTCACCAGGCCCGATGAACCAAACTTATCTTTATTTAGGACATGTGCAGTAAATCAGGGAGAACGTGCTGAATGTCGGATGACAGCTGTTTCGCGCTCACTGCGCTTCCACTGATCCTGACTGATGCGGACAGTGTAATTTCTGCTCTCATCATATTACGGCAAAATCCTTGAAAATTGGTCCTATAGATCACGTGGTGTGTGAATTCATCTCCTGCAAAACCACACATGTAGTGTACGCCATAATATGACCTTGTGGCTTTTATTATATAGGCAAGACTTATCGCCCCCTATTTGTGCGGGTGAGGGAGCATTTTAGCTCGGTCCGCACTGGGAAGGGGGTTCCCCGCCTCATTAATCATGTTCGGCAGGTACACCAGGGTGATGTAAGATCGCTCTCGTTTGTGGGTTTGGAAAGGGTGTTTCTACCACAGCGGGGAGGGAATTTGAACAGGTTGCTTTTAAGACATGAGGCAACATGGATATTGCGTACGAACGCTGTGGGCCCTTTAGGCCTGAATGAGAAAATTGATATGTCCTTTTTTTATGACTTGATTTGTCTAGTGACCTTCCTTTGATGTGTTTGTCTTTTTGCTTGTTCGTCTTTTTCAGATTAAGCTGTACTGTTTTTAAGTTATGTTTTAACTTTTGTATTCACATTATGTATAAGGGGAGTGATTGCGTATGATGTCATGAGGTGGGAGGGGTGTGCATTTGTTTAAATGGTTACCTCATTTCCCCCATGCCATCAGGATCAGTGGAAGCGCAGTGAGCGCGAAACAGCTGTCAACAAAGAGATCAGGATCAGTGGAAGCGCAGTGAGCGCGAAACAGCTGTCATCCGACATTCAGCACGTTCTCCCTGATTTACTGCACATGTTCTAAATAAAGATAAGTTTGGTTCATCGGGCCTGGTGAGTGCAAGCTGTTTTTTTCTTCTGTTTTCTGGATTGTATATACTTTTTTGGCTATGCACCGTGAGTGCCCTCGCATGGACGAGTGGGTATGAGTACTGGAGCAGCTTTTGCAGGGCACACCATAAGAGGATCGCATCAGGCAGCAGTGCGGGTGCTTTTTCTTTTTTTGGACTTATTACAGAGTCTGCCTACGGGGGGTCTGCCTTATACTACATAGTCTGCCTATGGGGGGCTGCCTTATACTACAGAATCTGCCTATGGGAGGCTGCCTTATTACAGAGTCTGCCTATGGGGGTCTGCCTTATACTACAGAGTTTGCCTATGGGGGCTGCCTTATTACAGAGTCCGTATGGGGCTGCCTTATTGCAGAGTCTGCGTATGGGGCTGCCTTATACTACAGAGTCTGCCTATGGTGGCTGCCTTATACTACAGAGTCTGCTTATGGGTGCTTCCTTATACTACAGAGTCTGCCTATGGAGGTTTCTTTATACTACAGAGTCTGACTATGGGGGCTTCCTTAAACTACAGAGTCTACCTATGGGGGGCTGCCTTATACTACAGAGTCTGCCTATGGGGGGCTACCTTATACTAGAGAGTCTGCCTAAAGGGGGCTTCCTTATACTATAGTGTCTGCCTATGGGGGCTGCCTTATGCTGTAAAGTTTGCCTATGGGGGCAGCCTATGGGGGCTGCCTTATGCTATAGAGTCTGCGTATGGGGGCTGCCTTATGCTAAACAGAGTAGGCCTATGGGATTACATAATTCTATTTGAAGGTCTATGGGGAATGCATTATACTATATTGAGGACTATCTGGTGCATTATACTATATGGAGGCTATCTAGAGGGCCATTATAGAGTGTGGAGATTACAGTGAGGGGGTCGTCTTACAATGTTGGAGCCATGAAACAGTTTGGGGGCTACTAAGGGGTGAGTATATATACAGTGAGGGGTCATCATACTGTGTATAGGGGAGCTGTACAGGGGGAAACTTGGGACATTATTAAATGTAAAGTGGACACTTATTGTTATAGGGGAACTCAGGTTACTGTGACTATCAAAGGGGAACACAGTGGGCATTATTACCTTCTAGGGGGCAAAATATGGGCACTGTTTTCTAGGGCACTTGCACCAGGCATTACTATATTATAGAGAGGTGCTTTAGAATTTAGAAGGCGCAGAGAACCACACAGCAGGTGCACTAATAGGGACACATACGGCAGCAGCGGCTCAGTATTGGGGTATCAGGGGCAGTATATACGGCAGCAGCGGCTCACTATTGGGATATCAGCAGGATGAGGAGGTTGTGCAGGTTGGGAATAGATGGTGATGAGCTGGAATATGAGAAGTGCAATGTGTCTTTGTTGTATTCTCTGCAGACGAGTCCTGGCTGGAAGAAGTTGTCATGTTGGTCTGGGCTAGATGGGAAAGACGTGAAAAGTGAAGGATTCCATCAGAAAGGACATCAGCTGTAAGTCATTATCTGTAACTGTCCTGTAATCTTTTATATGTTCTGTAAGACTGGTATCTACCACTGACCATATGGCGGTAATATTCATGTTGGTCTTTTTATAGAGATTATTTTCAGCAACAGCGCGGTCATCTGCTGAGGTCCTCCTCCACTATTAGGGTGTGTCACTGAGTTGTAACCATGGTTACCGGGTTAGCGGCCCACACAGAAGCTTCGCCACCCCCTGAACCAGGACCCCTACGCCTCTGATTCATCTATAAGTACTTGTGCACGTGTCATGACACACTGTGGAGGTAACCCCAAGTACAGATCTGTAACCTCTAATTGCTGCATCTACCTCCTTCTGGAAACTACCAAAAGACACTGTCCAGGGCTCTTAAAGCTCCAGACCCCAATCACATCTCAGCATCTAAGTGTGAACAGTAATTGCCATGGACTACCCATAAGAGACTGTTCCTTATTTGTTCCAAGTTATAATTCCTGTTCCTGCTGAAGTAAAAGCAACTGTTATCTCTGAGACCGGTGTGTGTCATAATTCCTTCGGCTGCGGACACTGTGTGGGGGTGGATAGCAGGGAATGTTCAGCCTGGTCATTACACTTGTGTCTCTCCTAAAGCTCTACCTAAATAGGGGTTTCCATGACAGAATCAAAAGCCATAACTGTTGATGTAGCTGTACAGGGGCTTTTTGTAGTTTGTTCCATGCAGTTTTTATTATTATATTTTAGGACCTCCCGATCAGCGTCACCTGCATGTATACCAACTCAAACCAAGCTCAATGTTTGTGTTTTTTCTTTGTATTTTTGCATTCTGTGCAAGCCGGGGTGTGACCTGAGCCTCCCATTCTTGAGCTGGAAATCACATTTAAAAGCTTCCCCAGACTGGTTGGGACCCGGTCCTTTTGTCTGCCCTTATTCACACACTGAGGTCAACATTGACACATAGTAAGGTTTTAATATTAGACAGTATAGGACCGTCCCTATCAGAGTTACCTTGTCATGGTGGGATGGCTTTTATGCTATTTTTGATCAAAAACAGTACTAAGAACTCTGTGTTATTTAAATGCACTTTTGCTCTTTACTTATTTAGTTTCAGCAGAGTTTTTTGCTCAATTCGTTTCTTGTAGGTTTTGTAAATATAAGATCATCTGTCTGACATTATATATTGTTTGGTGATGCTATCTCTGGAACCTCTTGTGGAATACTTACTCTTTGTTCATGGTTTTACCTACTATTAATAATTAACTATATTTAATTAACTATAGTTAATCTCTATATTTTAAGCAGCACTCTATGACTCCCTACCCTTCCCTTTCCTTCCCATGTTTCTCCCCACTACTGACCCTTGTTTTTTAAATTCTTCTTACAACCATTTTGGTTCACAAATCCGCAGCCTTGTAGCGTTATCGTTGTGGTTTATTACGATTGTATTTTTGTTTTTCTATACTTTTCTATTTCTGGAAAATATTTACTCTTTTTTCCTTTCCTGTTATATTATTGAAATTTTCTAAATAAAGAATATATATCTACTATATAATTGTCTAAGGGTCACTTCCGTCTGTCTGTCTGTCTGTCACGGATATTCATTGGTCGCGGCCTCTGTCGGTCATGGAAATCCAAGTCGCTGATTGGTCGCGGCAAAACGGCACAGTCCAGTGGCAAAATGGTCGCTCCTTCCTCCCCGCAGCCATGCCCACTCCATACTCCCCTCCAGTCAGCGCTCACACAGGGTTAATGGCAGCGGTAACGGACCACGTTATGCCGCTGTGTAATGCACTCCGTTACTGCCGCTATTAACCCTGTGTGACCTACTTTTAACTATTGATGCTGCCTATGCAGCATCAATAGTTAAAAGATCTAATGTTAAAAATAATTTAAAAAATAAAAAATCATTATATACTCACCGTCCGTTGGCACTCGGATCAGGAACAGGCCTTCCCCGCTCCTCGCGACGCTCCGGTGACCGCTCCATGCATTGCGGTCTCTCGAGATGATGACGTAGTGGTCTCGCGAGACCGCTACGTCATCACCTCGCGAGACCGCAATGCACTCTTGGGACCGGAGCGCGCGAGGAGCATCGGTAAACGTCTCGCTTGGATCTGGGGCCAGCGGAAGGTGAGTATATAACTATTTTTTATTTTAATTCTTTTTTTTTAACAGGGATATGATGCCCCCATTGCTATATACTACGTGGGCTGTGCAATATACTACGTGGGCTGTGCAATATACTACGTGGGCTGTGCAATATACTACGTGGGCTGCTATATACTACATGGGCTGTGCAATGTACTACGTGGGCTGTGCAATATACTACGTGGGCTGTGCTATATACTGCGTGGGCTGTGCAATATACTACATGGACTGTGCAAAATAATACATGGGCTGTGCAATATAATACGTGGGCTGTGCAATATACTTCATGGGCTGTGCAATATAATACGTGGGCTTTGCAATATACTACGTGGGCTGTGCAATATACTACGTGGGCTGTGCAATGTACTACATGGGCTGTGCAATATAATACATGGGCTGTGCAATATAATACATGGGCTGTGCAATATACTACGTGGGCTGTGCAATATACTATGTGGGCTGTGCAATATAATACATTGGCTGTGCAATGTACTACGTGGGCTGTGCAATATAATACATGGACTGTGCAATATACTACGTGGGCTGTGCAATATAATACGTGGGCTGTGCAATATAGTACATGGGCTGTGCAATATACTATGTGGCCTGTGCAATATACTACATGGGCTGTGCTATACACTACATGGGCTGTGCTATATACTACGTGGACTGTGCAATATACTATGCAGGCTGTGCAATATACTACGTGGGCTGTGCAATGTACTACGTGGGCTGTGCAATATACTGCGTGGGCTGTGCTATATACTACGTGGGCTGTGCAATATACTACGTGGGCTGTGCAATATACTACGTGGGCTGTGCTATATACTATGTGGGCTGTGCAATATACTACGTGGGCTGTGCAATATACTACGTGGGCTGTGCAATATACTACGTGGGCTTTGCAATATACTACGTGGGCTGTGCAATGTACTACATGGGCTGTGCTATATACTACATGGGCTGTGCAATATACTACATGGACTGTGTTGTACACTATGTGGGCTGTGTTATACACTACGTGGCCTGTGTTATACACTACATGGGCTGTGTTATAGACTATGTGGGCTGTTATATACTACGTGAGCTGTGTTATATGCTACGTGCGCTGTTATACACTCCATGGGCTGTGTTATATACTACATGGCTGTGCTATATACTCTGTGGGCTGTGCTATATACTACGTGGCTGTGCTATATACTACGTGGCTGTGCTATATACTACGTGGCTGTGCATTATACTACATGGCTGTGCAATATACTACGTGGCTGTGCTATTTACTACGTGGGGTGTTATATACTACATGGCTGGCCACGAACAATCAGCGACAGGCGCAGTCCGGCTGCGAATTGGCACAGGATTTGAACCACACTTCGCTAATTGGTCGCGGCCGGCTGAATCCTGTGTATTCAATGTATTATTCTAAATCTTCATAAATAAACTACATACATATTCTAGAATACCCGATGCGTTAGAATCGGGCTACCATCTAGTATATATATATATACATATATATATATATATATATATATATATATATATATATATATATATATATATATACTATAAAACTATTCATTTCCATAGGAGCAACCAGAGATAAATCCCAGTAGCTTCCAGTATATATTTTTTTCTGTCTGTGTATACCATGAGCTGTCTGTCTGTGCACTTTGCACTTTATTAATGATACATTATCAATTATGTAATTGCAACCCTATGTATTTATTTTTGCTAAGAACCTGATCTGTAAGTTCATAGTCATCATTAATTCTCATAGTATGCAATAGTCAGACACAATTCACATGGAAATTATAATGGTACTTGGGTCATTCCATGTCAAGTGGACCAGTGGTCCCCACTCGACCTTCTCCGATTTTGCTAAAATTTATAAGGATGTACATGTATGTTTGAAAAGAGGTTCTGTAAATTTTTAGGGCCAGATCTCAAATACATTGGGCACTGTTGACCTTTCACTGGAGGTTCAACCAAGCCTGCGGCTTCAGCTAAGAGGATTTTGCAATCTTTGGCACATAGCCATTAGAGTTTTATACTTGCTATGATGCTGAAATTTGGCATAGTAGCCCAACTTTTGCTGCTAAACATGATAAAATTATTACCGGCTATGAATAAACTATATTTTGGCCGCAATTTTGTGTCAAAGTAGCTTGAAAAACGCGTTGCATAAAATTTATGCCAAACTTTGCCCATATATAACTCAAGACCAAAAACCAATAGTAACTGGTGCTTTGCCCTGTACACCAAACATCTACATGACTTTGCATTGCTGCAATATCACGGTCAAAGCATATGTATTTGAGGAAATATTCACACCCACATATGATGAAAAAAAAAACAAAACGAATTTTACCTATTTTTAGGTCAAATTTCTCAAAAAGGGTACCCCTAAAATATATTAATTCTGATATCATTAGAAAGAGCACATTTTTCTCTACAAGGATCATTGTTTTTTTTTTTGGAGTCTCTCAGTTTAAGAAATGAAAGATGCCACTGAACATGGTGTTATTTATTAATACGCAATGAATGGTAACTGCACTATTCAAACCCTTGCGTTGGTCCATGGTAGTTATACCACAACCAATTCCCTAAGAATTGGTATTATAATCCTATTAAGAATTGTAATAATGCTGTCTTTCGAGAAATGGCAGCCCCATCGCCTAGGAGCCATGGCCGATAGCCGTGCAAGGCGAGCCTTGGGCGGTCTCTTTATCGCAGGTTCCGAAGCCTGAGGGTGGGTGTCTTTGCCTAGGATCCCAAGCCTAATATTGGGTATCTTTTGTTGGTTCCCAAGCCATAATGTTCAGTCTAAGTAGTCTGGAATTGTTGCTGAATTTGCAACATAATCAGTTCAGAGAAGCTGTATTGTCGGCCCATTGCTGTTGCAGCTGGTGCTGGAATTATTGCAATGATTGACTGCTCGGGAATCCAGCATGTATCATTTCTCACAGGCCAGTGAAAGAAGCTAGCTGGTCCATAAGAATGCATAAAATTTATTAATGAATCATGCTCGTCGACTGAAATTTCAGAAATATTTCCAATCCACCAGTTCCTATCGTAAATGCAGGCAATGTATTGCCCTGGCTGGAGGTTTGCAATTGGCACAAAAGGCATTTCTGATCTGACAGATCTATCTACATGGGCAATGAAAGATGATGGGTCATTTGACACCCTTGAAATGCGAATCTTTTTGTCATCAATTGGCACAAACTGATGATTTTCTCTTGCTCCAGCAATTGTATGTCCATCTTTGAACCTTTCCTCTTGAACTACCCGTATTTCGTCAATTTTTTCTTTTGGAACAAAAAAAAACTTGATTCCATGCAGTTGCTCGTTGCAAAATTTGAATAAATCCACCGGGGTCAGTATTTGGTTTTCAGTTGGGCGTTGAAGACTGGCACGAGCTGCCAACCTCTTCGCTGTCCCTCCAATCCCATCACAGGGCGACTTTCCATGACTGGTACCAAAAAAATTCCATTCAGCGCTGATATTGAAATCAGCATTGTGGTGGCACAAGTTGAGAAAATTTTTGAAATTTTTGTACTGGGCTGCAGATCCATCGCTGAAGTAGAGGATATGATGAATCCCATAGATGAGTCTTGAGATACTCCACAATTACTGTTAAGAAAGTGTGGACTGCAACTGTGTCATGTCGTGAGCAATCACTGATTATGCACAAGCTGATGTTCTGCGCAGCTTCACCATTTAACTCCTTGAAGTAAATTACAAATGGGTGTACTGTAGCTTGACTATTTTCCCAGTGGAAACCTTGAATGGCATCTTGAACAATAAATGAGTAATTTTCAGCAAAGTCCATAAGGATCACAAGCTCTCCAGGTCTCAGATTTTCCTTCAACGATTTCAGATAGCAACTTTGATGCTTGGTGATGTAGTGATGGCTACAAAGTTTAGAAATTTTCAAAACCAATTCTTCAATGAAATCTTCTATAGTCAGTTGTTTGGCATCAAGCGTGTCTCGATCAGTGTGAATCCATTGTTTGAACTCAATAATATCTTCAGGGTCACTGTTGACAAACACATTGACTAGAAATTCTTTTAAAACTTCAGGACCCGGGCATTTATCACAACGGCCAAGCATACAGTCCTTTGATTCAATTCCACAGATCATTTTGCATATGAGCGCTTTGTAGTCATCATTGATTGGGCATGCTGCAAGCATTAGTTTGACATTTTGGTGAATGGTACTCACACAAACGGAATGTGTTCCAGCAGATCCAACGGATACGCACCACTTTGGCCGAAGCTCACAAAACTTGGAAAATCCAATTTCAGGGCCATTCCGATCCCGATAGGCAACAAACATTTCCCTCATATTGCTCAGTAATAGTCGCTTTTGCATCTGCTTTTTTTCTCCTGCTATTCGCACTGATACATAGTCTTTTTTACCAGGGCACATTCGACTGAATTCATCATCCTCAAAAAATGCCTGCACCTTTTTCTTCACGTCCTCAGAAACTTTCTTGCCACACTTGATTCTAGGTAAGGCTAAGATCTAGTATTGAGCATTCCGATACCGCAAGTATCGGGTATCGGCCGATACTTGCGGTATCGGAATTCCGATACCGAGATCCGATACTTTTGTGGTATCGGGAATCGGTATCGGGATTAATATCAATGTGTAAAAGAAAGAATTAAAATAAAAAATAGGGATATACTCACCTCTCCGGCGGCCCCTGGACTTTACCGCCGTAACCGGGAGCCGTTGTACCTAAGAATGCGCGCTTGAAGGGCCTTAAGATGACGTCACGGCGCTCTGATTGGTCCGTAGCGGTCGCGTGACCGCTACGTGACCAATCACAAAGCGGTGACGTCACCTAAGGTCTTTCAAGCGCTTGAAAGACCTTAGGTGACGTCATGGCTTTGTGATTGGTCGCGTAGCGGTCACGCGACCGCTACGGAACAATCAGAGCGCCGTGACGTCATCTAAGGCCCTTCAAGCGCGCATTCTTAGGTACAACGGCTCCCGGTTACGGCGGTAAAGTCCAGGGCGCGTCAGAGGGTGAGTATATCCCTATTTTTTATTTTAATTCTTTCTTTTACACATTGATATGGATCCCAGGGCCTGAAGGAGAGTTTCCTCTCCTTCAGACCCTGGGAACCATCCAGGATACCGTCCGATACTTGGTGTCCCATTGACTTGTATTGGTATCGGGTATCGGTATCGGATTAGATCCAATACTTTGTCGGTATCGGCCGATACTTTCCGATACCGATACTTTCACGTATCGGATGGTATCGCTCAACACTACTAAGATCCCATGTTCACATTTAAGCTTTCGAGCTTGTTTGACCATTCGTTCAGAGACACGGAATTCATCTGATATAGCCTTAATGGACCAACTTTTAGGTGCCAATGTCAAGATATGGACCTTTTTAGACAGCAATGGGCCGACAATACAGCTTCTCTGAACCGATTATGTTGCAAATTTAGCAACAATTCCAGACTACTTAGACTGAACATTATGGCTTGGGAACCAACAAAAGATACCCAATATTAGGCTTGGGATCCTAGGCAAAGACACCCACCCTCAGGCTTCAGAACCTGCGATAAAGAGACCGCCCGAGGCTCGTCTTGCACGGCTATCGGCCATGGCTCCTAGGCGATGGGGCTGCCAATTCTCGAAAGACAGCATTATTACAACTCTTAATAGGATTATAATACCAATTCTTAGGGAATTGGTTGTGGTATAACCACCATGGACCAACGCAAGGGTTTGAATAGTGCAGTTACCATTCATTGCATATTAATAAATAACACCATGTTCAGTGGCATTTTTCATTTCTTAAACTGAGAGACTCCAAAAAAAACACAATGATCCTTGTAGAGAAAAATGTGCTCTTTCTAATGATATCAGAATTAATATATTTTAGGGGTACCCTTTTTGGGAAATTTGACCTAAAAATAGGTAAAATTCAGTTTTTTTAAGTTTTTCATCATATGTGGGTGTGAATATTTCCACAAATACATATGCTTTGACCGTGATATTACAGCAATGCAAAGTCATGTAGATGTTTGGTGTACAGGGCAAAGCACCAGTTACTATTGGTTTTTGGTCTTGAGTTATATATGGGCAAAGTTTGGCATAAATTTTATGCGACGCGTTTTTCAAGCTACTTTGACACAAAATTGTGGCCGAAATATTGTTTTGTCATCATAGCCGGTAATAATTTTATCGTGTTTAGCAGCAAAAGTTGAGCTAGTATGCCAAATTTCAGCATCATAGCCAGTATAGAACTCTAATGGCTATGTGCCAAAGTTTGCAAAATCCTCTTAGCTGAAGCGGCAGGCTTGGTGGAACCTCCAGTGAAAGGTCAACAGTGCCCAATGTATTTGAGATCTGGCCCTAAAAATTTACAGAACCTCTTTTCAAACATACATGTACATCCTTATAAATTTTCAGCAAAATCAGAGAAGGTCGAGTGGGGACGATTTTTAAAACTGGTCCACTTGATGTGGAATGACCCACTTGTTTTCTCAGTCTTAGTGTTTTTTTCTTTTCTTGTATGGTATTTTAACATCGCCACAATTTTAATGGTTTTTATGTTTATTTTGCGTCAATAAAATTGGATATTTATATTATGTGCTGCTGTCTGGAGGACCTGCTTTCATTATATGTTTTTGTGCAATCACGGTCCTCCGTGTTATTTTGTAGGGCATCCTAGGCTGTTTTGTACAGGAGATAAACCTCACACCACAACAGTTAAGGTACCGTCACATTTAGCGACACTGCAGCGATCTAGACAACGATGCCGATCGCTGCAGCGTCGCTGTTTTGTCGTTGTGTGGTCTCTGGAGAGCTGTCACACAGACAGCTCTCCAGCGACCAACGATGCCGGTCCCCGGGTAACCAGGGTAAACATCAGGTTACTAAGCGCAGGGCCGCGCTTA
Source organism: Ranitomeya variabilis (assembly GCF_051348905.1). NCBI lineage: Eukaryota > Metazoa > Chordata > Amphibia > Anura > Dendrobatidae > Ranitomeya > Ranitomeya variabilis. Next base: position 578,807,022 of record NC_135232.1, read on the forward strand.
GTAACCCGATGTTTACCCTGGTTACCAGTGCTAATGTAAAAAAACCCAAATACTACATACTTACATTCTGGTGTCTGTCCCCCGGCGCTGTGCTTTCCTGCACTGACTGTGAGCGCCGGCCGGAATCTGCTTTACGGCCGGCCGGCGCTGACAGTGCAGGAAAGCACAGCGCCGGGGGACAGACACCGGAATGTAAGTATGTAGTGTTTGGTTTTTTTACATTTACACTGGTAACCAGGGTAAACATCGGGTTACTAAGCGCGGCCCAGTGCTTAGTAACCCGATGTTTACCCTGGTTACCAGTGAAGACATCGCTGAATCGGCGTCACACACACCGATTCAGCGATGTCTGCGGGAGATCCAGCGATGAAATAAAGTTCTGGACTTTCTGCTCCGACCAACGATGGCACAGCAGGATCCTGATCGTTGCTGCGTGTCAAACTCAACGATATCGCTATCCAGGACGCTGCAACGTCACAGATCGCTAGCGATATCGTTCAGTGTGAAGGTACCTTTACTTAAAGGAATAAAAGAACAGACAGATCTGTGGCTTTTGCCGCTGAACCTCAAACCAGTCATGATCGTGTGTGATAATGATTGTAACCTGATTGCGGCTGTGAAGCTTAGCAAGCACACACACATACCATGCTTGGCACACATGCTCAACTTGGTAGTTTTTTTATTTATTCATTTTTTTTATATAGCGCTAACATATTCCGCAGTGCTTTACAGTTTTGCACACATTATCATCACTGTCCCCGATGGGGCTCACAATCTAAATTTCCTATCAGTATGTCTTTGGAATGTGTGAGGAAACCGGAGTGCCCGGAGGAAACCCACACAAACACGGGGAGAACATACAAAATCCTTGCAGATGTTGTCCAAGGTCGGATTAGAACCCAGGACTGCAGCGCTGCAAGGCTGCAGTGCTAACCACTGAGCCACTGTGCTTCAGCGGATTCAGAAAACCTACCCAGATTTGTAAGATCTTCTAGTCAAAGTACGCTGCCTCAGCGCTCATTTCCGTATGTCGGCTACAGTTGAAATCTGCCAGTGCTGCAACAGCTCATGCACGTACCAGCTCACCGACTGGTGTGCCACCTACCTACACACTGAAACTGTACAATGCACATGCTGTCAAGGCTTTGTGAGCAGCAGAGGCCAGTTGTTAAGTACCAGTTACAACACGCCTGTCGGTTTTATGGTCAGCCTCTGCACATAACAACTGAAGAGTGGGCATGGATGTCTGACATTTGTGCAGTTCTCCTAGACTTTGAGGATTCAACAAAAATCGTGAGCGGCGATCATGCCATAGTCCGTGCAATGATCCTGCTTCTGTGCCCACTTGAACAGTCGCTGCTCATAATTAAACATGAAGCTGAATGTGGACGAGGTGGAGATGGAGGAAGACATGAGAAAGAGAGAAACTACCCAGCCTAACCTTATCTCATCTGTTCAGTGTGGATTGGGTAACAATTAGGAGGTGAAAGCTGAGGAGGAACAAGAGCTGTTGGCTAGATTAAGAAATGCTAGTACCTATACAAACTTTGTCCAGTCTCTCCTATGTGGATGGGCTAAGGAGTGGAATGAGGAGAAAGAGGAGGAGGAGATAGGAAGCCATAGTCATCGTGGTAGAGACAAGGAAAAATAGAGAGCTTTGCACATATGGCTGACTTAATGTACCAATACCTTTCCTTTGACCCTCCTGTTATATTTATCTTGGCCAAAAAAGAGTACTGGTTGTTCACCCTGCTAGACCCATGCTACAAGGAGAACTTTGCATCTCTCCTTCCTGAGCCGGAGATGTCTTCTAAAATGTTTATATACCAGTAAGTCATTGTTGAAAATATGTTGAAAAAATTCCTATTAGATAATGCTAGCAGCAGGGGAGAAGCTTCTTCCTTGCTCAAACAATGAGGAGAGGCCAGTGAGACACATAGTAGAGGCAGAGGTAAACTGTCAAAGGCTTGGGGCCAATATCTTGACATTATCCCAGCATCCAGGGCCTGATGACCTGGTATTTTTGAAAAGAAGGGAAATGTTTTTTAAAGATGGTTAAGCAATACTTGGCTGACTAAACCAACATACTCTCTAATTCCTTTGCAAATTTCAGCTATTGGGTGTCAAAGCTGGACATCTGGCATGAGCTGTCCCTCTATGCCTTGGAGTATTGTGCTGCCCTGCCACGAGAGTCTTGTATGAGCAGGATTTTAGTGCCGCCGGGCAGGTCATAACAGACAGTCATTTTCGCTTGTCAACAGATGTGAATACTTTTCTGCCCAATGATAACAAAAGTATTCTAGGAGTGATACCTTTATTGGCTAACCAGAAAATAATATGTTTGCAAGCTTTCAGAGCACAGTGGCTCCTTCTTCAGGCAAGATTACAAATATATTAATAAGAAACAAGCACAACATTTAGAGAATACTACAGCAGGACATTTATTCAGGAGGGTGAGAAACTTTGGTGCCTTCTAAAGATAAGCCAAGGTAATCAAATTAGGCATTTTCTTACAAATGGAGAGGCAGTGGGAATAATGTTCTTAGCTATTTGGAGTCCATCTGGTGGAGGTGTGAATTGTATCCATGTAGTGACTCATAAATCCAGGTGTTAAATTGAGTCCTAGTGTCATCATTGGGCAGAAAAGTATTCACATCGATTTTTCTGGCTAACATGGTACCACAATACAAATTGTTACTGTACAGTTTGTCAACAGAGAATGCTGACAGACTCACTCTGATAAATATGATCAAAGCCTAGATTAGCACCCCCTTTTTTACACACCAGATGACAGCAGCACATTAAAAACATTTTATATTCAATATTTGACCAGTTGCTATCTTCAAGGGTGCATGGATGACCCTCTTTATAATGTCTTCTTAACTTTGCACTTTGTGCAAAGCATTTATGAATGTAAGGGTACAGCAACTATGCTTTAAAAATATTTGAAAGAGGCCCGCCAGTTGTTGCCTTTCAGGGGTTTATGGATGCTCCTGTTTATAATTTTTACTGGCTTTGCGCTTTCTGCAAAGTCTTTATGAACGTAGAAGTACATAAAATTTATTGGTCGACATTATATTAGTCATCAACAGACTATTACTTGTTCTTGAGTGCATTTTGGTGGTATCTAACCCTCCAAAAAATTGTTAAAAAATGTAATTGGTATTATACTGCTCATCCACACAGTATTAGGTGTTCTTGAGTACATTTCGATAGTATATAACCCTCAAAACAAGTTGTCACATATTTTTGGGCATTATATTGCTCATCCATACAGTATTACAGTGGGGCAAAAAAAGTATTTAGTCAGTCAGCAATAGTGCAAGTTCCACCACTTAAAAAGATGAGAGGCGTCTGTAATTTACATCATAGGTAGACCTCAACTATGGGAGACAAACTGAGAAAAAAAAATCCAGAAAATCACATTGTCTGTTTTTTAACATTTTATTTGCATATTATGGTGGAAAATAAGTATTTGGTCAGAAACAAAATTTCATCTCAATACTTTGTAATATATCCTTTGTTGGCAATGACAGAGGTCAAACGTTTTCTGTAAGTCTTCACAAGGTTGCCACACACTGTTGTTGGTATGTTGGCCCATTCCTCCATGCAGATCTCCTCTAGAGCAGTGATGTTTTTGGCTTTTCGCTTGGCAACACGGACTTTCAACTCCCTCCAAAGGTTTTCTATAGGGTTGAGATCTGGAGACTGGCTAGGCCACTCCAGGACCTTGAAATGCTTCTTACGAAGCCACTTCTTCGTTGCCCTGGCGGTGTGCTTTGGATCATTGTCATGTTGAAAGACCCAGCCACGTTTCATCTTCAAAGCCCTTGCTGATGGAAGGAGGTTTGCACTCAAAATCTCACGATACATGGCCCTATTCATTCTTTCATGCACCCGGTTCAGTCGTCCTGGCCCCTTTGCAGAGAAACAGCCCCAAAGCATGATGTTTCCACCACCATGCTTTACAGTAGGTATGGTGTTTGATGGATGCAACTCAGTATTCTTTTTCCTCCAAACACGACAAGTTGTGTTTCTACCAAACAGTTCCAGTTTGGTTTCATCAGACCATAGGACATTCTCCCAAAACTCCTCTGGATCATCCAAATGCTCTCTAGCAAACTTCAGACGGGCCCGGACATGTACTGGCTTAAGCAGTGGGACACGTCTGGCACTGCAGGATCTGAGTCCATGGTGGCGTAGTGTGTTACTTATGGTAGGCCTTGTTACATTGGTCCCAGCTCTCTGCAGTTCATTCACTAGGTCCCCCCGCGTTGTTCTGGTATTTTTGGTCACCGTTCTTGTGATCATTCTGACCCCACGGGGTGGGATTTTGCGTGGAGCCCCAGATCGAGGGAGATTATCAGTGGTCTTGAATGTCTTCCATTTTCTAATTATTGCTCCCACTGTTGATTTCTTCACTCCAAGCTGGTTGGCTATTGCAGATTCAGTCTTCCCAGCCTGGTGCAGGGCTACAATTTTGTTTCTGGTGTCCTTTGACAGCTCTTTGGTCTTCACCATAGTGGAGTTTGGAGTCAGACTGTTTGAGGGTGTGCACAGGTGTCTTTTTATACTGATAACAAGTTTAAACAGGTGCCATTACTACAGGTAATGAGTGGAGGAAAGAGGAGACTCTTAAAGAAGAAGTTACAGGTCTGTGAGAGCCAGAAATCTTGATTGTTTGTTTCTGACGAAATACTTATTTTCCACCATAATATGCAAATAAAATGTTAAAAAAACAGACAATTTTGATTTTCTGGATTTTTTTTTCTCAGTTTGTCTCCCATAGTTGAGGTCTACCTATGATGTAAATTACAGACGCCTCTCATCTTTTTAAGTGGTGGAACTTGCACTATTGCTGACTGACTAAATACTTTTTTGCCCCACTGTACATATTTATGGGTACATTTTGGTGGTATACTGTATATAACACTACAAAAAAGCAGTGAGTAATTTGCCTGAATTCAATTACTCATCCATATAGTTTTATGTGCTGTCTGTTACATTTTGGTGTTATATAAAAATCCCCAAAAACCTTGAAAAAATGTTTAAGGATTCAATGATTAATTCATACAATGTAACGTGGTTCTGTATACATTTTGCTGGTATATTAAACTGTAAAAAAACTTTCAAAACTTTTTAGGGATTCAGTGATATGACTCATGCCTGCAGTTTAACGTGCTTTGTGTAAAGCTATGATGGGTTAAAAATTTTAAACACAGCTTAGCCTGGTTACAGTTCCCAAGATATTTTTGGTCCAAAAATGTACTATAGTCATATATCCTGTAGAACCTGCTTTGTGTGAAATTTCATTGGTTTTAAGTGGCCTGCTACAGGTGTACACTTTCTCAATATTGTATTGAGGCCGTCCAGTTGTTGCCATCAAGGGTGTATAGATGACCCTGCTTGTAATTCTTGGCAGGCTTTGGACTGTTCTGAATTTTTATGAGTATAGGAATGCCACAACTATAGTTTGCTCACAATATATGAATGAGGTACTAAAGTTGGTGCCTTCAAGGTTCATTGGATCATCCTGCTTGTAGTTTTTGGAACGCTTTGCACTGTCTGTGCATACCTTTTAGGAGTCGAGGAGTACGACAACTATACTTTGCTCACAATATTTGAATGAGGTACTACAGTTGGTGCCTTCAAGGGTGTATGGGATGATCCTGCTTGTAATTTTTTAGCAGGCTTTGCACTTAGTGCATAGCCATTATGGGTTTAGGAGTACTGCTGCATGACAGTTCAAACAGAATGTGTATTAGTCCCTCCTTTATGTCTAATACAGTTTGTATCTCAATCCCTGTTTCATCACATTTTTCGGCAGTTTATTGTAATTTTCCTTTGTAAATTTCACTGAAATTTCCAAGTTTTTGCTAAAAATGTAAATTTTGGTTTACTTAAATTATGTAAAAAAAAGCCTTGTTTTGCTTTATATATAAGGCATTATACAGGAAATAATGTTTCTTAATATTTTTTTCCTGTAAACTCCAATTTCTTGTCAATTTTGATTTTTTTTGTCTGACCTTAAAGAGTAGTTAAAGTGTGACACCATTGTTCTCAGCAGCGTTCTGGAATTCAGATATGCTTCCAGGAGTCTTCCCCATCCGTTTTTCCTTCCATTTAACATGCCAACTTACTCACCGCCCCAGCTCGGAGGCATTGTTTTCCAGCGTTATTCCTCCTGCTACTTCCTGCTTTCAGTGTGTGTGCGCAGCAGTCAGGTGGCATGCCTAGTATGCGCATTCCTGCACTCCCCCATTCTTAAAAGGACAGCATGCACATTATGCTAAATGCTCTCAGCTTGTAGTTGAGAGGCATTTAGCATAAGTAGTACATCTTCAAGATGGCTCCCAGCCAATAGCTGGAAAGTATCTTGTATAAAAGACTCCCTCTCACCTTGGGAGTCGCAAAGCAACATAGTGAATCATTAGCTAGTAATATGTACTTCTAGTGAGTTGTATGGCCTGAGCCTGAATGTTATCCCCTAGTCCCAGTGTGGCCAGTCGTGTGTCCTTAGTTTCCTGGCCCCGGCGTGGCCAGTCCGGTATCCGTAGTTCCCTTGTCCCGGTGTGGCCAGGCCTGTATCCTCTTCCCCTGTTCCCGGAGCTGCCAGTGCCTGAACCATGTCCCATAGTCCAGGAGCGGCCAGTGCCTGAACCTCGTCCCCTGGTCCGAGAGCGATCAGTCCTGTTCCTAAAGTTCCCTGGTCCCAGTGTGGCAAGTGCATGAACACTATCCTCTGGTCCTTGAGAGGCCTAACCCTGACCCTGAATCCTTGACCAGCGTGTCTGAACTAATCCCTAAAATAGTGTAAGCATATCTGACCCCTGGGGTCAGCAGCTGTAGTACAGGGTTCTGCCCAGGAGTGGTATCTGGTGGCTACCTGCTGCACAAGCCTGACCTCACAACTAGAGGCTCTAGTAAACACCAAGATAGTTAGTTGCACCTCTTCCTGGGCAGGCCCAGTTCTGTGGCACAGTAGGTCCTCAAATCCATACACGCCATGGCTGTACGTAACAGTCTGCTTGGACCAACCATGACCGTAACATTTATTGCATGTGTCAGGTTACCATGGTACAACTCTGAGGACCTGGTCTTAGCCCTTTTAGTCTTTTCTTAGTTGGTGGTATACCACCAGAATATTCGGGTACTTGGTAGGCATACCTCTACTTTGGATTGTCTTTGTCCAACTCAGCTCTGGACTCTACCATATTAGTAAGTCACTTAATATGCTCTACTCTGCTATGTAGAAGGACCCTGTTTTTTCTGGTATACTCAACTCTCCTATATAATAGAGCTCTGCTACTTCACTATAATGATTCTCCTGATCTATCCAGCTTTCCTGCTTAGCTGGACTCTGTTATTTCAATAATACATCTTTGTTTCACAATTTTTTCATTGACTCAGTGTTCTACAGCTGTAGTCCAGTCGACACCAAGCCAATATAACCTTCATTGGTCCAACCTATTCACCATGCTACACCAACATCATCTACCCTTGCTGTACAACAAACACTCATCCAGGTTGAAAGCTGTGAGAATCTACCTCACCAGGCGAGACCTAACCTAACCTATCTGCACAGTAAGCCTTGTTGCTCTGTGCACCAGCTTTTTCAAACCACCAGAGGGGCATAGCTAACTTGACAAATGGTAAGGTGTTTAATATTAGAGGTTAGAACCATCTAGAATAGGTTCACCGTGACATGGTAGGATGGCTTTACATTTTTTGGATCAAAAGCATGTTTACTAAGCACCCTATAATATTTTCATGCACTATTGCTGTTCATTTATTTACTGCAGGGTATTTGTTTTTCATGTTTTTATCTTAGGTTTTGTCTGTTTAGTGGCCAGTGTGAATATGTGCCTACATGCTGAATGCACACCAACTTATATTCCAGTTCATCTCTTTTATATATGATGTCAGAATGTGGTCCTTTCTAACGTGAATGTTTAAATGATGGAGAAAATAAAAAAAAACTCCTTCTTTTCATAAGCACCACCAAATTAGGCAATTTCCATTCCAACAGTGAGGATTGGTCAAGATTTGGCGCCATACGCTCGGCTCTCTAATCCCATGTTATTACCATTATTGGAGAGAATTAAAGTAAATAATTAGTCTACTGCACTTTGCCTACTTAAAAGGGCATTTCTAATGTACCCTAACCATTTAAACTATTATCAAAACCCTTTGTAAGATGGGTGTAAATATACGCTTAGCGCTGCACGCAATCATTTCTTATTAACTATTTGAAGTGGGAATTATCCAGCATTGCAATTGAAATCCAAAAATGTAGAATGATGACACTCGAATTTATTATCCCGAAGTCCCTCTCCTTTCCCAATTGAGAGAACTAAAATGAAGATTAAATTAAGCAGTAATTCAGACAAATGTTCAGTTTTACTTAATTGTAAAAATGTTATTACCCACAGTAGTGCTTGGTTTTTACCCTCAGTGATTAGGCTTGATCAAGAATCGATTTAATAGTTATGAAGACTTCTCGGCTACCGATCACCATCATATTATTTTAGAAATTTAAAGGAAAAACTCTTTTTTTTCACTGTGACCTACAACCAACAGGTGCAGATTCTAGGTAGTCTATGTGTGGTGGTTGAGGAAACACTTATTAAGACACTAGATAGAGGCCCGATGCTATCGCATCGGGAGGGTGGTGACGTCCCGATGGGGGCAGGCTTTGCAGCACGGAGAATCTCTTAAGTGTGAATCTTGAGGTTTAATTCAAGGCCATAAAGCAAGGGGAAAGTAGTTGAGTCTAAACTTCCACCAATTCAGAGGCCACTGGCATGTGCGTCACAGCATCTGTCAAACAATGACATGCTGTGACGCAGTTCATAAACAAACAGATTGATCAACTATGCATGCACTCCCTGGGTTCACGCATGCGCAGTTAATGTGCCCGGCCACCGTCATCTGCCTCTACAAAGATGGCGGTCTGATTTACTGCACGTGTGCAGTGAATCATTTTCCTACGGCTGCCCAGTGGGGAGGGTGCCCCAGTGGTCTGGATCCGAGCGGCGGCCGGGATCCCACCAGTGTCCGGGATTCCAGAGGTGGTCTGGATCCCAGCGGCGGTCAAGATCCCAGCGGCGGCCTGGATCCCAGTGGCGGCCTGGATCCCAGCAGTGGGGAGGGGTTCTTGCGGTGTGGGGTTCTTGTGGTGGGGGAGTCCCAGCAGCGGAAGGTCCGGCAATGACCCGCTGGTGGTACTACGCAAGGAACTGGTACCACCAGCGGGTTCCATATTGGAATACCCATCACTTGGGTACTTCTGGTGTGGCACGGTGGATTGTGGGATTCGAGGACATCCAGACGGAAGTGGATGACAGACAATTTAAGGTAATTATATAAATAGATGACATCAGTGAAGGTCCATCAGATAATACCTGAACATTTTTGGTGGAGGTCCAGGCTTGTAGATCCTCAAAAATTAAATTTTTTGACATGACAGTAAACCTCTAAGACAAAAGCCCACTAAAGACTAAACTTTTCCAATTTCACAGACAAATGAGGGAATTAATACATTTTGTTTTTGACCAGTGGTCAGGGGTTATTCAATAATGCTGCACATAAATGCCATTTTTTGGCAAAACTGGTAACTTAGCAGTACTGTGTTGCTTTTTTCCTCTGAAATTCTGTATGGTTGCATTCAGCCTAGTGACCTTCACACGCAAAATGTTGATTGTTTCAGTATGATAATTGTCAAGAGTAGCCAAGAGAACCTCCAAATCGGTCAAATAGAGATGAGCAAATAAATTTGAGTGGAATTGAATTTTACTGAAATTTTTTAAAAATCTGCATTTGCCAAAATGTGAATTTCTAGTCATTCGCTTCCATGTGAAGTCAGCAATATGGCGGCAGCGTCCCATGTCTCTGTTGAGATTCCAGAGCATAAAGGACATTAAATTTGTAGAAAATAATTTCTCAGCCAATCAAATTTTCCTGGAAAAAAAATGCCAACAGGCACACTCGAACGTTGCCTGATCTGTTCATCTCTTCAGTCAAAGATGACAAAAATGTTGGTTCTCTTCTATGACTACAGGCCGCTTCTCTTTGCTGTTAACTCATTGATGGGCTTCTTTATGGCTCAACATTTTTCATTTTCTTTCTTTAATTCCCTACAAAATGACTAAACTAAATACTGATTTATACTCTTCGCACACATAAAGTGGCGAGGAACTGAATAAGTACTGTATATCTTCATGGTGTGGTCCAAGGACCTCATTTGAGATCTGCTATCTTCCAAGATTCATTTGGGAGTTAAGGAAATGTATATTTTACTTACGGTAACTTAACTTGAATAGGAATGCTGAAATGTGCTCTGTGACTTGATGGTATAAGAAACTTGTCTTTTTCTGCTCTAGAAAGGGCATCAAGATTTATGGCACAGAGCCTCTTACCACTCTTATCTCAAGACCCATATTCAAATAGAGGAGTTGATCTTGAAAATGTAGATGTCATTGTAGATAAGAACCAAAAACAAAAAAAGAACCAAGTAAATTTCATCAAGACCTAATGCCAAGTGACTATAATATGGGGCTGATATAAAATCCACTGCTATGACACATCCTTGTTAAGGACACCATGAACGTTAGAGAAAACTTGTCCAAACCTGCCAATTTTGTTGAGACTATCTGACTATATTCTCCATCAGATGTTGGAGAAAAGGAACAATCGAGCATGTTGAGCGAGTTAACTTCCAATTCTTTTGTTCTCTTAGGGAGATGTTGTCAGCGAAGCCTCACAGTAGCTTTCCTTCCTCTTTCAAAGAAGACATATTCATGCTCAGTTTCAATAGCTCTTGTCGACCAAATTAGTGCTGGGCTGACATCTGTTGTGTGCGGCGCACCTTACAAGAGTTGACCAGTGAAGATAAGTTATCAGCTATCCACAAAATAGACAATAACTTGTAAATTGGGGGAGGTGTGACTGGTGGATCATGTAGTGATTGGCCCAAAGGGGGAACCTTTATCCGTTTTAGGCTGAAGCAGCAGTGTGCATGCTTGATCACCTCGCCAATTAGTCTCTATGGGGCTGAGTGCAATGCTTGGCAGCCTCATTGGGAATGAATAGAATGATGTTTGGGCATGCAGTCTGACGATCCCTCCTAACAAGGAGCCCCACTGATATTTAATTTATCACCTATCCAAAGGATAAGTGATGATAACTTATCTTGACTGTATAACCCTCTTATGATCTGGAAAGGCTAAAGGTACCTTCACACTAAACGACTTTGCAACGATAATGATAGCGATCCGTGACGTTGCAGCGTCCTGGATAGCGATATCGTTGTGTTTGACACGCAGCAGCGATCTGGATCCTGCTGTGATATCGCTGGTCGTTTCTGAAAGTCCAGAACTTTATTTGGTCGTCAGATCGGCGTGTATCGTCGTGTTTGACAGCAAAAGCAACGATGCCAGCAATGTTTTACAATGGTAACCAGGGTAAATATCGGGTTACTAAGCGCAGGGCCGCGCTTAGTAACCCGATGTTTACCCTGGTTACCATTGTAAATGTAAAAAAAAAACAGTACATACTCACCTTCTGATGTCCGTCAGGTCCCCGGGCGTCTGCTTCCCGCACTGACTGTGAGCGCCGGGAGGCCATAAAGCACAGCACAGCGGTGACGTCACCGCTGTGCTCTGCTTTTACTTTACGGCCGGCTGGCGCTCACAGTCAGTGCGGGAAGCAGAAGGCCAGGGACCTGACGGACATCAGAAGGTGAGTATGTATTGTTTTTTTTTACATTTACAATGGTAACCAGGGTAAACATCGGGTTACTAAGTGCGGCCCTGCGCTTAGTAACCCGATGTTTACCCTGGTTACCCGGGGACTTCGGCATCATTGGTCGCTGGAGAGCTGTCTGTGTGACAGCTCTCCAGCGACCACACAGCGACGCTGCAGCGATTGACATCGTTGTCGATATCGCTGCAGCGTCGCTTAATGTGACGGTACCTTTAGAGATGATCAGCTTATATTCTGGACACTCAACTGACATTGTACTGAGGGAGATGCAACTGGCCCTGAAGCTTGAAACCCTTGATCCTATACTTTAGGCCATAGGTTATGAAAAGACAGCTGAAATTATTACCCTACAGTCAGTGACTCTGTCAGAGCTTACATCTGAAGCCAAGGAAATAAAGATTTGGATGTATATGCTGCCAGAGCTATTGATTGTAATAAAGCAGACAGAGTTACTGTGTGCTCTTTGGGACATAATTTTTGGCCATATCCACCTATTTGAGATGAGCTCCAAGATCCAGTCAACCATGTCTTGGAGTCAGCCTCAAATAGGTGGATACGGCTTAAAATGATGTTCGACACATCACACAGTGAATCAATCTGCATCATTACGATCAATTACCCCATTACCGCATACCTCCAGGCCCCTTTTTCTAGGGTTGCAAAGATAAGCCCTGATGGACCCACTGATGGTAGGGTAAAACGCAATGTGAACATAGTTTTACACTGATTTAATTAATAATATTCTGCATTTGATACACTTAAGGTGTCAGGCAGGGCTGCAACCCAGGGCCCTATACTGGCAAACTTTTTGGGCCCCCTTGAGACTATGCCCAGGCTCCACTCCCAGATCCGCATCTGCAGCGCCCCAGTGTCCTGGTCGTCGCAGTGATGTCATTATCCTTTCAGGGGAGAAGTGATGTCATGTCTGAAGGCAATGAAAGACAACCACATTCAGGTATCACACACATGCAACATGTTCACACTCCAGACCAGAAGGGGGAGCTCTAAGCCTGTTTAGGGTGAACTTCCCTATTTAACATCCTGGCTGGAGGAAGCAAGGGTTCAGTTCCTGTCAGGCAGGGGAAGAAGTGGAGCTCTGCTGGCATGACGTGCTGCAACTCCTGGGAAGAGACACTAAAAGGTGAATATACTGCAGAGAGTGTGCAGGAAAACAGAGCACAGGAGAGGAATACCAGAGGGAGATCAGCCAGGAACAAGCTGCTCCTTTCTGAAACTCAGAAGCCGGTAGCCAGAAACACCGAGGGAGTAACTGTCTCCAAGCCTTGCTCCAGAGACTGGCAGGACAGTCAATTCCAAGTTGGCTGCCCGACCTTATTACCTAAGAAGACACGGAGGCAAATTGTGGGAGAGGGGCGTCTCTAGGGTCCCTATAAAATAGCTCCAGGCCTACCCCGTCATACGGGTCATCCTATCCATACCATCTGGGGGACGGAGAGAGAGAATATCAGAAACATCTACAAGAGTTGTGAGAATCTCACCGGGAAGCTCAGCAGGGAGGTACTACAGCACACAGGCGTTAGTAGTAAGGCTACTGATTTCCACCTGGATAAGGGGACCCTGGAATTGCCTTCAGACCGACCGGACTCTGCCTGCCCTGTCATCTGGCGCTCCGGGCTGAGGATACCATCTGAAGTCTTCAGTAAACCAGGTAAAAGACTGCAAACCTGTTTCCTCGTTCTTTATTACACCTTGCCCATACATAAACTCTTTGACTGGACACCCCTGAGGGCCACGGACCGGGTCAGCCACCGTGACATCCCCCGAACCGCAGGACCCGGTGCTGAGTACCCCATTGCCCTACACTGGGGGTGATCCACTTCCACCTTTCAAACCTTCCACAGTCCCACCACCCACTCGTGTAAAAACTTCTCTTCTGCATCACGTCCTCACTAATCACACATTAACAGTTCCCATTGAACACCAAATCACATATATAGCCATCAGCTTTTGATTTGGACAAAAGATTTTTTCAGCCGCCACCACGACAAGGTAGATTTTTTTGTCAGGGCCCTACTCTACTTTAACCTACTAAATATTTCTTAAAATATCCAATACTCTTTTTAGGTATATTTTTATTTATTTTCATTAAGGGAATGAGTCACATACATTTTTCAAACTAATTGAAACTCTCCATTCAACAATCCTTATCACTGTCTTACAAAGAGATGAATGGAAGTCATGAAGGAAGCGACAATAGTGGATATTCAGCAGAATGTGGCCATGGCTATCTGCGCCAAACTTCTGCTTAAAGATCCACCATGTGAACTGACCCTAATAATTATCCCATATGTTGTGTATATGGGATAATTATTAGGTTAGTACAATCACTGGGGCTGAATTTAGTAGCACTTAGTAGTTTGCAAACAGCAGACAGAGACTGCTTTCAACTTCACATTGCACAAGCAGGAGCGAAGGCACAAGAAGAGTGCAATGTCTGACATCACTGATGCTTACATCATCGCCCTCCCCGGCTTTGACCATACAATGTAAGTATCTTTGGTTATGTGCCACGCCACTTGTGCCACACAGTCTGCCAGCTGGTTTATAAAGTTTCTTGGAAATTCAGCCTCAGCGCAAGCTATGTAGCGTGTCTTACCAAGTTCAGTACCCCTCTTTGCTTCTGCTCACTGGGCTCCATATACAATGGGCAATAATGCCCTAATGGTGACCTTGGTGCCAGGTACCGATGATGCTGTATACTGCCTACTAGGGTTGAGCGAAACGGGTCGATCATTTTCAAAAGTCGCCGACTTTTGGCTAAGTCGGCGTCTCATGAAACCCGATCCGACCCCTGTGCTTGTCGGCCATGCGGTACGCGACTTTCGCGCCAAAGTCGCGTTTCAATGACGCGAAAAGCGCCATTTCTCAGCCAATGAAGGTGAACGCAGAGTGTGGGCAGCGTGATGACATAGATCCTGGTCCCCACCATCTTAGAGAAGGGCATTGCAGTGATTGGCTTGCTGTCTGCGGCGTCACAGGGGCTATAAAGGGGCGTTCCCGCCGACCGCCATCTTACTGCTGCTGATCTGAGCTTAGGGACAGGTTGCTGCCGCTTCATCAGAAGCAGGGAGAGCGTTAGGCAGGGTCCACTAACCACCAAACCGCTTGTGCTGCAGCGATTTCCACTGTCCAACACCACCTTCGGTGTGCAGGGACTGTGGAAGCTATTTTTTTTTTTTTTTCCCCTCAGCGCTGTAGCTCATTGGGCTGCCCTAGAAGGCTCCGTGATAGCTGTATTGCTGTGTGTACGCCACTGTGGAAACCAACTGCTTTTTTCAAAGCACATATCCTCTTGTTCCTTCCTTTCTGCACAGCTATCTTTTTTGTTTGTCCACACTTTTTATTTAATTTGTGCATCAGTCCACTCCTATTGCTGCCTGCCATACCTGGCTTACATTACTGCAGGGAGATAGTAATTGTAGGACAGTTTTTTTTTTTTTTTTGTTTTTTTTTTGTGGGAGATTAAGATTGGCATTTCTGCTACAGTGCCATCCCTGTGTGTGCCATCTCTCACTGAGTGGGCCATAGAAAGCCTATTTATTTTTTCCGTGATTTGTGTTCTAAAATCTACCTCAACACAGAAACACTACATCAATCAGTGGGAGAAAAATATTGGCCTCAGTCAGGGCTTGTGTGCCACTGCTGTGTGTGCGCTATCTCTCATTCAGTGGGCTATAGCAAGCCTATATTTTTTTTTTTTTTTTTTTTTTAATATTATTTGGTTTCAAAAGTCTCCCTGAAAAAAAAAAAAAACCTAAAAAAACAGTGGGAGAGTAATATTGCCCTTTCAGCTTGTGTGCCAGTCTTGACTCCTGGGTGTGCCACCTCTCTCCCTCTCATTCAGTGGGCCATAGAAAGCCTATTTATTTTTTTTTTTAAATATTATTGGGTTTCTAAAGTCTCCCTGAAAAAAACAAAAAATACATAAAAAAACAGTGGGAGAGTAATATTGCCCTTTCAGCTTGTGTGCCAGTCTTGACTCCTGGGTGTGCCACCTCTCTCCCTTTCATTCAGTGGGCCATAGAAAGCCTATTTATTTATTTTTTTAAATATTATTGGGTTTCTAAAGTCTCCCTGAAAAAACAAAAAAAACCTAAAAAAACAGTGGGAGAGTAATATTGCCCTTTCAGCTTGTGTGCCAGTCTTGACTCCTGGGTGTGCCACCTCTCTCCCTCTCATTCAGTGGGCCATAGAAAGCCTATTTATTTTTTTTTTTAAATATTATTGGGTTTCTAAAGTCTCCCTGAAAAAAACAAAAAATACATAAAAAAACAGTGGGAGAGTAATATTGCCCTTTCAGCTTGTGTGCCAGTCTTGACTCCTGGGTGTGCCACCTCTCTCCCTTTCATTCAGTGGGCCATAGAAAGCCTATTTTTTTTTTTTTTTTAATATTATTTGGTTTCTAATTCTCCCTGAAAAAAAAAAAAAACCTAAAAAAACAGTGGGAGAGTAATATTGCCCTTTCAGCTTGTGTGCCAGTCTTGACTCCTGGGTGTGCCACCTCTCTCCCTCTCATTCAGTGGGCCATAGAAAGCCTATTTATTTTTTTTTTTAAATATTATTGGGTTTCTAAAGTCTCCCTGAAAAAACAAAAAATACATAAAAAAACAGTGGGAGAGTAATATTGCCCTTTCAGCTTGTGTGCCAGTCTTGACTCCTGGGTGTGCCACCTCTCTCCCTTTCATTCAGTGGGCCATAGAAAGCCTATTTATTTTTTTCGTGATTTGTGTTCTAAATTCTACCTCAACACAAAAACACTACATCAATCAGTGGGAGAAAAATATTGGCCTCAGTCAGGGCTTGTGTGCCACTGCTGTGTGTGCTATCTCTCATTCAGTGGGCTATAGCAAGCCTATTTTTTTTTTTTTTTTTTTTTTTTTAATATTATTTGGTTTCTAAAGTCTCCCTGAAAAAAAAAAAAAACCTAAAAAAACAGTGGGAGAGTAATATTGCCCTTTCAGCTTGTGTGCCAGTCTTGACTCCTGGGTGTGCCACCTCTCTCCCTCTCATTCAGTGGGCCATAGAAAGCCTATTTATTTTTTTTTTTAAATATTATTGGGTTTCTAAAGTCTCCCTGAAAAAACAAAAAATACATAAAAAAACAGTGGGAGAGTAATATTGCCCTTTCAGCTTGTGTGCCAGTCTTGACTCCTGGGTGTGCCACCTCTCTCCCTTTCATTCAGTGGGCCATAGAAAGCCTATTTTTTTTTTTTTTTTAATATTATTTGGTTTCTAATTCTCCCTGAAAAAAAAAAAAAAACCTAAAAAAACAGTGGGAGAGTAATATTGCCCTTTCAGCTTGTGTGCCAGTCTTGACTCCTGGGTGTGTCACCTCTCTCCCTCTCATTCAGTGGGCCATAGAAAGCCTATTTATTTTTTTTTTTAAATATTATTGGGTTTCTAAAGTCTCCCTGAAAAAACAAAAAATACATAAAAAAACAGTGGGAGAGTAATATTGCCCTTTCAGCTTGTGTGCCAGTCTTGACTCCTGGGTGTGCCACCTCTCTCCCTCTCATTCAGTGGGCCATAGAAAGCCTTTTTTTTTTTTGGTTTTTTTAATATTATTTGGTTTCTAAAGTCTCCCTGAAAAAAACAAAAAAAACATAAAAAACAGTGGGAGAGTAATATTGCCCTTTCAGCTTGTGCGCCAGTCTTGACTCCTGGTTGTGCCACCTCTCTCTCTCTAATTGTGGGCCATAGAAAGCCTTTTTTTTTTTTTTTTTTAATATTATTTGGTTTCTAAAGTCTCCCTGAGAAAAAAAAATAAATAAATTAGGTGGGAGATTAATATTGACATTAGTGCTTGAGTGACAGTCCTGCGTGTGTGTCATCTCTGTGATTTTGTGCCACAGAAAACAGAGTGTGTAACATTGTGCCTGATTTTCCTTGTGGTCTCACCAACCTGTTAAGGGATATTGAAATCATACTGAAGTTATAGCTCACCGTGTAAGTTGTTTGATAGCAACAAATAAAGTTACTTTGGTTAAGATTTTAAAACAATGAGGAAGTCTGGTGCAAGAGGTCGTCGTGGGCGTTCATTGTCAGCTGGTAATGATGGTAGTGGTAGTGGAGCATCAGGTGGTCGTGGGGATAAAAATATTCCACCTAAGTCTGGAGCTGTGGAGCCAGTTTCGTCGTCAGGCTACACAAGGCCTCGAACGCTCTCTTTTCTGGGAGTAGGAAAACCGCTTTTAAAGGCGGAGCAGCAACAGCAAGTTTTGGCTTACATTGCAGACTCAGCCTCTAGCTCTTTTGCCTCCTCTTCCGAAACTGGTAAATGTAAAAGCAGCGCGTCGCTTGTGGATGTTCACGGTCAGGGACAAGTCGCTTCCTTGTCCTCCTCAGCAAAAACTACAACAAGAGAGAAGGATGCAGCAGGCGACACAACGGGTCACTCCATGGAGCTCTTTACACATACCGTCCCTGGCTTAGAAAGTGAAACATTTAACAGGCCATGCCCATTACAAGTATATTCTGACATGGAGTGCACTGATGCACAGCCACAGCCAGAGTACTATGCTGCTCCTTTGACTCAGACCACCACATTGCCCTCTCAGGGTACAGATCCACAATCAGACCCTGATGAGACTATGTTGCCCCGCCACGAACGCTATACCACCGACCGACACAGTGACACAGACGAAGTTGCACACGAGCTCGAAGAGGAGGTAATAGATGACCCAGTTATTGACCCCGATTGGCAGCCATTGGGGGAACAGGGTGCAGGCGGCAGTAGTTCAGAAGCGGAGGTGGAGGAGGGGCCGCAGCAGGCATCAACATCGCAACAGGTTCCATCTGCCGGGCCCGTATCTGGACCAAAACGCGTGTCAAAGCCAAAACCTGTTGGAGCACAGCGTTGCCATCCGGTTAAAGCTCAGTCTGCAATCCCTGAAAAGGGATCAGAGTCTAGGAAGAGTGCAGTCTGGCATTTTTTTAAACAACATCCAACTGATCAGCGCAAAGTCATCTGTCAAAAATGTTCAACTAGCTTAAGCAGAGGTCAGAATCTGAAAAGTCTAAATACTAGTTGCATGCATAGACACTTAACCACCATGCATTCTCAAGCCTGGACTAACTACCAAACGTCCCTCAAGGTTGTAGCACCCTCGGCCAATGAAGCTAGTCAGCAACGCAACATCCCTTCCGTCACTGTAAGGCCACCATTTTCCGCACCACCGGCAGTATCTGTGCAGGTTTCTTTGCCAGCCAAAAGCAGTCAGGGTCAGGGAATCACCAGTTTTGTAGGAGGAAATATTGCATGTAGGGCACCGGCGGAAACAATACCGTCTCCAACCGTCTCTCAGTCTGCCATGTCCACCGGCACACCCGAAAGTTCCACGATCTACAGCTCTCCAGTCCAGCTCACCCTACATGAGACTCTGGTTAGAAAAAGGAAGTACTTATCCTCGCATCCGCGTACACAGGGTTTTAACGCCCACATAGCTAGACTAATCTCGTTAGAGATGATGCCCTACCGGTTAGTTGAAAGCGAAGCTTTCAAAGCCCTGATGGAGTACGCTGAACCACGATACGAGCTACCCAGTCGACACTTTTTTTCCAGAAAAGCCATCCCAGCCCTGCACCAGCATGTTAAACAGCGCATCGTCCATGCACTCAGGCAATCTGTGAGTACAAAGGTGCACCTGACTACAGATGCATGGACCAGTAGGCATGGCCAGGGACGTTATGTGTCCATCACGGCACACTGGGTGAATGTGGTGGATGCAGGGTCCACAGGCGACATCAATTTAGGGACAGTTGTGCCTAGCCCACGGTCTAGGAAACAGTTGGCTGTAGGCGTTCGCACCCCCTCCTCCTCCTCCTCGTCCTCCTGCAGAAGCTACAGCTCTTCCACAGAACGCAGTCGGCCAACCACTCCATCGGCAGATGACACTGTTGCACACCAGTTGTCCCATTATGGGCCAGCTACTGCCAAGCGTCAGCAGGCTGTATTGGCTATGAAGTGTTTGGGCGACAACAGACACACCGCGGAAGTTCTGTCCGAGTTCTTGCAACAAGAAACGCAGTCGTGGCTGGGCACAGTAGATCTTGAGGCAGGCAAGGTAGTGAGTGATAACGGAAGGAATTTCATGGCTGCCATCTCCCTTTCCCAACTGAAACACATTCCTTGCCTGGCTCACACCTTAAACCTGGTGGTGCAGTGCTTATTGAAAACTTATCCTGGGTTCTCCGACCTGCTCCTCAAAGTGCGTGCACTTTGCTCACATATCCGACGTTCGCCTGTACACGCCAGCCGTATGCAGACCTATCAGCGGTCTTTGAACCTTCCCCAGCATCGCCTAATCATAGACGTTGCAACAAGGTGGAACTCAACACTGCACATGCTTCAGAGACTGTGCGAACAGAGGCGTGCTGTTATTTATTTGTGGGAGGATACACGGGCAGGCAGTAGGATGGCAGACATGGAGTTGTCAGGTGTGCAGTGGTCGAAGATACAAGACATGTGTCAAGTCCTTCAGTGTTTTGAGGAATGCACACGGCTGGTTAGTGCAGACAACGCCGTAATAAGCATGAGCATCCCCCTAATGCGTCTGCTGATGCAAAGTTTGACGCACATAAAGGAGCAGGCGTCTGCACCAGAGGAAGAGGGAAGCCTTGATGACAGTCAGCCATTGTCTGGTCAGGGCAGTGTACAGGACGAGGTAGCGGGCGAAGAGGAGGTGGAGGACGAGGAGGATGATGGGGATGAGTATATTTTTAATGCGGAAACTTTCACGGGGGCACAGGAAATTGGTTGCGTGTCACGGCCGGGTTCTGGTTTTTTGAGGGACACAAGTGACGTAGATTTGCCTGCAACTGCCCCTCAACCAATCACAACCGGAGATTTGACAAGTGGAACTTTGGCCCACATGGCGGATTATGCCTTACGTATCCTACAAAGGGACACACGCATTACGAAAATGATGAACGATGACGATTACTGGTTGGCCTGCCTCCTTGATCCACGCTATAAAGGCAAATTGCAAAATATTATGCCACATGAGAACTTGGAACTAATATTAGCAACCAAACAATCAACTCTTGTTGACCGTTTGCTTCAGGCATTCCCAGCACACAGCGCACGTGATCGTTCTCACACGAGCTCCAGGGGGCAGCAGACTAGGAGTGTTAGGGGTGCACACATCAGAAGTGGCGTTGGACAGAGGGGTTTTCTGACCAGGTTGTGGAGTGATTTTGCTATGACCGCAGACAGGACAGGTACTGCTGCATCAATTGAAAGTGACAGGAGACAACATTTGTCCAGTATGGTTACTAACTATTTTTCATCCCTTATCGATGTTCTCCCTCAACCGTCATTCCCATTTGATTACTGGGCCTCCAAATTAGACACCTGGCCAGAATTGGCAGAATATGCATTGCAGGAGCTTGCTTGCCCGGCAGCAAGTGTCCTATCAGAAAGAGTATTCAGTGCTGCAGGGTCAATATTAACCGAAAAAAGGACTCGTCTGGCTACCCAAAATGTTGACGATCTAACATTCATTAAAATGAACCACAACTGGATTTCAAAATCTTTTGCCCCACCTTGCCCGGCCGACACCTAGCTTTCCTATGAAAAGCTCTTGCCTGTGAATTACTTTTCTAATGTCTAATTTGCTGCTGCAGATTGTACAGCATACGACATGTTTACACCTCCCTAAATGGCCAAACTCCCCACACGGGGCCGTGGTATCGCGACTTGGCGCAAGCACCCGTGAGACTGCTGTTTGTCTGAAGAGGTGGGTGTGCTCGCTTTTGGTTGACGGCATTGCTACTGGGTCCCTCATAGTACAATGTAGTGTCTCTGGCGGTGGTGGTGCGCACCCAACGTCAGACACACCGTTGTAACATGAGTGGCCCTGGGGCGGTCCCGCCGGCCTCAAGAGAGTTCCCCCCTACCCCAGCTCAAACTGGGCTCTACTACGTGCAAAATTATGTCGCACAGCTCCACCAATCTTTAGTCTATTCGCTGACATCATTCAATGTCTGGCACTGACAATACAAATTTGTAGACATCTATGATGCAACTTAAAGTAGTCTGTGTCTGTGTCCTATATTGGCACCATTAAATAGTTACTGCCAAATTACTATGTCAGAAACACAGCAGATGAGCCCACCCCTGTACCTAAGTATGCCATCTTTTTTTTTGTTTTGGTTGTTTTGCGAGACATTAACATCTATTTATATTTTGGGAGTACTGGGACAGACACTCCTTGCACTACTCCTCCACTCAGCACCAAGCTGCCTGCCCGTGTATCCATGTAACCGCTGTAAAACTGCCATGAGCCTATTGTTTGTTATTTTAGGCCTTTGATAGCCTGTCTGCGGTCCCTACTCCTCCACTGACCACCAAGCTGCCTGCCCGTGTATCCATGTAACCGCTGTAAAACTGCCATGAGCCTATTGTTTGTTATTTTAGGCCTTTGAAGCCTTTCTGCGCTCCCTCCTTCCACTAGTCCTCCACTGACCAGACCACTGCTGCCCGTGTACCCCTGGAACCAATTTTAAAGTGCCTACAGCCAGCCCATTTTATTGTGTTAGGCCTTCGAAGCCTGTCTGCGGTCCCTCCTTCCACTAGGCCTCCACTGACCAGACCACTGCTGCCCGTGTACCCCTGGAACCAATTTTAAAGTGCCTACAGCCAGCCCATTTTATTGTGTTAGGCCTTCGAAGCCTGTCTGCGGTCCATACTTTAAATACTCCTCCACTCACCACCAAGCTGCCTGCCCGTGTATCCATGTAACCGCTGTAAAACTGCCATGAGCCTATTGTTTGTTATGTTAGGCCTTTGATAGCCTGTCTGCGGTCCCTACTTTAAATACTCCTCCACTCACCACCACCAAGCTGCCTGCCCGTGTATCCATGTAACCGCTGTGAAACTGCCATGAGCCTATTGTTTTTTTATGTTAGGCCTTTGATAGCCTGTCTGCGGTCCCTACTTTAAATACTCCTCCACTCACCACCACCAAGCTGCCTGCCCGTGTATCCATGTAACCGCTGTAAAACTGCCATGAGCCTATTGTTTGTTATGTTAGGCCTTTGAAGCCTTTCTGCGCTCCCTCCTTCCACTAGTCCTCCACTGACCAGACCACTGCTGCCCGTGTACCCCTGGAACCAATTTTAAAGTGCCTACAGCCAGCCCATTTTATTGTGTTAGGCCTTCGAAGCCTGTCTGCGGTCCATACTTCCACTAGGCCTCCACTGACCAGACCACTGCTGCCCGTGTACCCCTGGAACCAATTTTAAAGTGCCTACAGCCAGCCCATTTTATTGTGTTAGGCCTTCGAAGCCTGTCTGCGGTCCATACTTCCACTAGTCCTCCACTGACCAGACCACTGCTGCCCGTGTACCCCTGGAACCAATTTTAAAGTGCCTACAGCCAGCCCATTTTATTGTGATAGGCCTTCGAAGCCTGTCTGCGGTCCATACTTCCACTAGGCCTCCACTGACCAGACCACTGCTGCCCGTGTACCCCTGGAACCAATTTTAAAGTGCCTACAGCCAGCCCATTTTATTGTGTTAGGCCTTCGAAGCCTGTCTGCGGTCCATACTTCCACTAGGCCTCCACTGACCAGACCACTGCTGCCCGTGTACCCCTGGAACCAATTTTAAAGTGCCTACAGCCAGCCCATTTTATTGTGTTAGGCCTTCGAAGCCTGTCTGCGGTCCATACTTTAAATACTCCTCCACTCACCACCAAGCTGCCTGCCCGTGTATCCATGTAACCGCTGTAAAACTGCCATGAGCCTATTGTTTGTTATGTTAGGCCTTTGATAGCCTGTCTGCGGTCCTTACTTTAAATACTCCTCCACTCACCACCTAGCTGCCTGTGTATCCATGTAACCGATGTAAAACTGCCATGACTGCCTACTGTTTGTTATTTTAGGCCTTTGATAGCCTGTCTGCGGCCCCTACTTGCAATACTCCTCCACTGACCACAATGCTGCCTGGAGTGCCTGCCTGTGTATCCATGTAACCGATGTAAAACTGCCATGACTGCCTACTGTTTGTTATTTTAGGCCTTTGATAGCCTGTCTGCAGCCCCTACTTGCAATACTCCTCCACTGACCACACCAATGCTGCCCGTGTACCCCTGGAACCTATTTAAAAGTTCATAGAGCCTAGTTATATATTTTATTTACTATTAATAAGGCCATGATGGACTACGCTGTACCACGCTACAAGCTAACCAGTCGACACTTCTTTTGCGAGAAAAGCCATCCCAACCCTCCACCAGCATGTAGAAGACCGCATTGTCCATGCACTCTGGCAATCTGTGAGTACAAAGGTGCACCTGACAACAGACGCATGGACCTGTAGGCATGGCCACGGAAGATTACGTGTCCATTACGGCGCAATGGGTTAATGTGGTGGATGCATGGTCCACAGGGGACAGCCTACTAAGTCTGTCTGCAGTCCCTAATTCAAATTGTCCTCCACTGTCTAAATCGGAACTTCCACCTTCTGGCTTTCGGCCTATAGTATCAGAAATTAAACTGCATTTGGCCTTCAACTTTGGTTAGGGCCTACTAACGGCTTCTGCCCCTCCCTGGTGTTGCCCTCAACTAAATAAAGCTGAGCTTCAACCTTCCGGCTCTCATTATGTGGTTTTAAAAAAAAAAATGGTGGTTAGGGCCTACTAACGGCTTCTGCCCCTCCCTGGTGTTGTCCTCAACTAAATAAAGCTGAGCTTCAACCTTCCGGCTCTCATTATGTGGTTTAAAAAAAAAAAATGGTGGTTAGGGCCTACTAACGGCTTCTGCCCCTCCCTGGTGTTGTCCTCAACTAAATAAAGCTGAGCTTCAACCTTCCGGCTCTCATTAAGTGGTTTTAAAAAAAAAATGGTGGTTAGGGCCTACTAACGGCTTCTGCCCCTCCCTGGTGTTGTCCTCAACTAAATAAAGCTGAGCTTCAACCTTCCGGCTCTCATTAAGTGGTTTTAAAAAAAAAAAAAATGGTGGTTAGGGCCTACTAACGGCTTCTGCCCCTCCCTGGTGTTGTCCTCAACTAAATAAAGCTGAGCTTCAACCTTCCGGCTCTCATTATGTGGTTTTAAAAAAAAAAATGGTGGTTAGGGCCTACTAACGGCTTCTGCCCCTCCCTGGTGTTGTCCTCAACTAAATAAAGCTGAGCTTCAACCTTCCGGCTCTCATTAAGTGGTTTTTAAAAAAAAATGGTGGTTAGGGCCTACTAACGGCTTCTGCCCCTCCCTGGTGTTGTCCTCAACTAAATAAAGCTGAGCTTCAACCTTCCGGCTCTCATTAAGTGGTTTTAAAAAAAAAAAAATTGGTGGTTAGGGCCTACTAACGGCTTCTGCCCCTCCCTGGTGTTGTCCTCAACTAAATAAAGCTGAGCTTCAACCTTCCGGCTCTCATTATGTGGTTTAAAAAAAAAAAATGGTGGTTAGGGCCTACTAACGGCTTCTGCCCCTCCCTGGTGTTGTCCTCAACTAAATAAAGCTGAGCTTCAACCTTCCGGCTCTCATTAAGTGGTTTTAAAAAAAAAATGGTGGTTAGGGCCTACTAACGGCTTCTGCCCCTCCCTGGTGTTGTCCTCAACTAAATAAAGCTGAGCTTCAACCTTCCGGCTCTCATTATGTGGTTTAAAAAAAAAAATGGTGGTTAGGGCCTACTAACGGCTTCTGCCCCTCCCTGGTGTTGTCCTCAACTAAATAAAGCTGAGCTTCAACCTTCCGGCTCTCATTAAGTGGTTTTAAAAAAAAAAAAAATGGTGGTTAGGGCCTACTAACGGCTTCTGCCCCTCCCTGGTGTTGCCCTCAACTAAATAAAGCTGAGCTTCAACCTTCTGCTCCAAATTACCATTTTAAAAAATGCAATAGGCTTTTCCGGCCTACTAAAGGTGTCTGCCCCTCCCTGGTGTTGTCCTCAACTGAACAAAGCTGAGCTTCCACATTCTGGCTTTCGCCCTATACTATCAGATATTAAACTGCATTTGGCCTACTAGTGTGGTTAGGCCCTTGAAACAGTGTCTGCTGCTCTTGGGTTTGCTACTCCACTGAACAAAGCAATGCCGCCTGTTTAGTCCTGTTACCAATTTTGAACTGCATGTAGCCTACTTTATTCTTTGGCCCTATATCTGTTTCCTCCTCATCCTGCCCATTGCCCAGCCACTGCTAAATGAGTCTGCTGGTACATTGACCTAGACCACTACATTCCCCTTGTACTCTACACAGCCAGAATCTGTCCCTGCTGAAAGTAAGGTTCCCCTTCCCGCATGTTATACCACCTTACACAGGGACAAAGAGGAAGGTGCAGATGAAAGTGCAGGTTCCTTCATCAGGTGGGGGGGCATACTCGTTGGCGACGTCACTGGCACAGGGCCCCTCAGAGTACGCAAAAGTGTCGCTGCTGGTGGGAGGCGCCCCCGCCATGCAAACACACCGCCGTACTTTGAGGGGCCCTGTGCCAGTGGCAATGCGAACGAGTGGGCCCCCCCTGCTTGCTCAGGATCACAGCACTTGCAACTTTTAAATACTTACCTTTCCCTGCAACACCGCCGTGACGTAGTCCGCATTTCCTGGGCCCACGAAAAACTTGAGCCAGCCCTACTCCCCCCACAACTTTCCCCCAATTCCCTATGCCCAACTATTATTATACAGTTAATTAAGATTGGCAAGCTTCAGAAACAAGAATGGATGTTTTTGGCATTAAAATGGGCACTGTAGGTGTTTTCCTGGCCTCCACTCACTGCCGACTATGCTTCCCCATTGACTTGCATTGGGTTTCGTGTTTCGGTCGATCCCCGACTTTTAGCGATAATCGGCCGACTGCACTCGACTCGACTCTGGACAAAATCGGGTTTCCCAAAACCCTACTCGATCTTAAAAAAATGAAAGTCGCTCAACCCTACTGCCTACTGCAGGCACCAGATGCCTCTACAGCTGGTGAAGTCTAGATACAGGGATCCACTGCCACTTCTTATCATTGATGCTTTGTATTATCCAGAAGTAATGCCACCTGTCAGTGAGCCATGCACTATGGGCAAATGAACAAAAAGAGGCTCAGTCATTACCTGATGGTTGAGAAATGCCAATCGACTTTATTGAGGAGGTATAGCCTTTCTCAAAAGCTGTTTGAGCAAACAGTAATACGATTCAGTTTTGGGATCAGATTACTGTTTTTGCATCATCTACTTTTCTATTCCCCTATAGCCAGGGGCTGACTGGCACTTTTCAGCCTGGGGGCAATCACAAGGCAGTGGCCCTCGAATTGTGGTGGCCCACTTCTGCCCTGCATTAAAGCAGCAGAGATAACAAGCTTTAAAGAGAGGCTGGTACATAGATATGGGAACAGAACAGAGCTTGCTGCATAGATATGGGAGCGAACCAATCTTACTGCCTACATAGACATTGTAACAGAAGCAAGCTGACTACATAGACATGAGAACGGAACCAAGATTACTACTACTAGGGACCTGAAAGGCGCTTACTCCAGAGATGTGGGAGCAGAACTGAGCTTACTACAGAGAATGGAGCAGGACAAAGCTTACTACAGAAATAAGAGAGCAGAACCGAACTTACTACAGCAATATGGGAGCAGAACCGAGCTTACTACAGAGATATGGGAGCAGAACAGAGCTTACTATAGAGCTATGGGAGCAGAACCGAGCTTACTCCGGAGATACGAGAGCAGAACCGAGCTTACTACAGAGATGTGGGAGCAGAACTGAGCTCATTAGAGAGATAGAGAGATATGGGAGCAGAACTGAGCTTGCTACAGAGATATGGAGCAGAACCGAGCTTACTACAGAGATATGAGAGCGGAACCAAGCTTACTACAGTGATAAGGGAGCAGAATAGAGCTTACTACAGATATAAGGGAGCAGAACAGAGCTTGCTATAGAGATATGGAGCAGAACCGAGCTTACTACAGAGATATGGGAGCAGAACCAAGCTTACTACAAAGATATGGGAGCAGAACCGAGCTTACTACAGAGATATGGGAGCAGAACCGAGCTTACTACAGAGATAAAGGAGGACAACAGAGCTTACTACAGAGATAAGAGAACAGAGCTTACTACAGAGATATGGGAGTAAAACAGAGCTTTCTACAGAGATAAGGGAGCAGAACTGAGCTTACTACAGAGATATGGGAGCAGAACAAAGCTTACTACAGAGATAAGGGAGCAGAACTGAGCTTACTACAGAGATATAGGAGCAGAACCGAGCTTACTACAGAGATATGGGAGCAGAACAAAGCTTACTACAGAGATATGGGAGCAGAACTGAGCTTACTACAGAGATATAGGAGCAGAACCGAGCTTACTACAGAGATAAGAGAGCACAACTGAGCTTACTACAAAGATATCAGACCAGAACCAAGCATACTACAGTGATATAAGACCAGAACCAAACATACTCCAGAAATAAGGGAGCAGAACCAAGCTTACTACAGATATAACGTAGCAGAGCCAAGGTTACTACAGAGATAAGGGAGCAGAACCGAGCTTACTGCAGAAATAAGGGAGCAGAACCGAGCTTACTATAGAGATAAGGGAACAGAACTGAGCTTACTACAGAGATAAGGGAGCAGAACCAAGCTTACTACAGAGATGTAAGACAAGAACCGAGACCGAGCTTACCACAGAGATATCAGACCAGAACCGAACTTACTACAGAAATAAGGGAGCAGAACCAAGCTTACCACAGAGATATCAGACCAGAACCGAACTTACTACAGAATAAGGGAGCAGAACCAAGCTTACCACAGAGATATTAGACCAGAACCGAACTTACTACAGAAATAAGGGAGTAGAACCAAGCTTATTACAAAGATAAGGGAGCAGAACCGAGGTTACTACAGAGATAAGGGAGTAGAACCGAGCTTACTAAGTCTACTAAATAGATATGGGAGCAATATCAGGCTTGCAGCATACATATGGTACAAGAATCTAGATTACTTCATCGATACAGTACCAGAACCAAGCTTATTTCTTAGATATGGTACCATAACTGAGCTTACCTACAAACATACAACTCCAGAAACATGGACATGTAAACACACAGCCCAGCAGGGGCGTTGCTACGGTCCTAAAAGATCAGGAGTCCAAGCCCCAAAGTGCATGTTTCCCCATATGACCCCCATATAGCCATTTAAAATAGCATCTATACATATACTGTATAGTTACAATATACCACTGTTGCTAGCCAACAACACACAATGCAAAGACCAATATTATCAAAATGACTACTATAAAAGACCAAAACAATAAGGCTACACAATGTCCACTACCATCACCACTAAACAGTGAATACATAATAATTTGCCCATTACCTCTGCATAACAAAACACTCTATACAAAGACCAATGACACCTCCTGCTACATAATGACCGAAACACATTCTGCTGTTACTAAATAAAAAAATAAATAAAAAAACACTACTAAAAAGAGCAATATTACCACCTTACAGTAACCATATATTGGTAAATACCAGTTCTGAAGAACATACACGTGATTACAGTACAGTTTAACTTACACACGACGCTCTTTTTGATTCAGGTCGTTCACTTTTCCAGTCTTGTCCATCTGGCCCAGACCTCCATTACCACTTCTCCAGCCACAGCTTGTCTGCACAGATTACAACAAAAACACATTTCCAGCGATGTCGCCATCTATTTCCAACCTACAAAAACTCCCCACTCTGCGTGCACTTGCAGTGTGGAACACTGACCCCAATATTTAAAATTTTTTGCCATTATTAGGATTACTCCCTCCCCAAAAAATGAAAGTGTCCCATAGAAAGTATTAATGCCCCTACTGTGCAAAGGTCTGTATTCCATATAATATCCCAAGTGCCCCCTTCCAGTAACAAAATACCCTTGAGTGTCCACTTAAAAATGCCCCCCCCAACAAAAATAAATAAATAATGGAACCTGAGGGCCACTATCAAAACTAATATTGTCCCCATTTATAACAAATAATGTCCTCTGAGTGCCCACACAGCTTTGTATATACAGAATGATGGTTCTACAGCCCCCAATACACAATATGATGGTCCCCAAAACCCTTTATTATACATTGAGGACCCTAGAGCTACCTATATATAGTAAAATGGCTACATAACCCCTATATACAATATGATGTCCCCACTGCCCCTATATATATTATGAAGGTCCTCACTGCCCCATATACAGCTCTGGCAAAAATTAAGAGACCACCACATCAAAACCCTGTCATGGGCAGCCCAATCTCCAGACCTGTGCCCTTCACAGATGAAAGCAGGTTCACACTGAGCACATGTGACAGATGTGACAGAGTCTGGAGACGCCGTGGAGAGCGATCTGCTGCCTGCAACATCCTTCTGCATGAGCGATTTGGCAGTGGGACAGTAATGGTGTGGGGTGGCATTTCTTTGGAGGGCCGCACAGCCCTCCATGTGCTTGCCAGAGGTAGCCTGACTGCCATTAGGTACTTAGATGAGATCCTCAGACCCCTTGTGAGACTGTACAGTATGCTGGTGCTGTTGGCCGTGGGTTCCTCCTAATGCAGGCCAATGCCAGACCTCATGTGGCTGGAGTGTGTCAGAAATTCCTGCAAAATAAAGGCATTGAAGCTATGGACTGGCCTGCCCGTTCCCCAGACCTGAATCAGATTGAAGACATCTTGGATATTATGTCTCACACCATCCACTAACGTCACGTCGCACCACAGACTGTCCAGGAGTTGGCGGATGCTTTAGTCCAGGTCTGTGAGGAGATCCCTCAGGAGACCATCTGCCACCTCATCAGGAGCATGCCCAGGCATTGTAGGGAGGTCATACAGGCACATGGAGGCCACACACACTACTGAGCTTCATTTCCCTGTCTTGAGACATTTCCACTGAAGTTCGATCAGCCTGTAACTTCATTTTCCACTTTGATTTTGAGCATCATTCCAACTCCAGACCTCTGTGGGATATTAGTTGTGATTTACGTTGATCATTTTTAGGTTTTTTTGTTCTCAACACATTCCACTATGTAATGAATAAAGATTTACAACTCGAATATTTCATTCAGTGATATCTAGGATGTGGGATTTTAGAGTTCCCGATATTTCTTTGAGCAGAGTATATATATATTTATATATATATATATATATATATATATATATATATATATATATATATATATATATATACAGTATATATATATATATATTATGATGGCCCCAGTTCTCCCCAATGTATAGTGTGATGGACCGAGATCTCCCCATATATATAGTATGATGACGGAAGTTCCTATAATTCAAAGAGCCAGAATTCAGCCAATGAGGAATCATTAGAAGTGTGGGCACATCCTGTGCTGCATGTTAGGCATGTAACTACTGTATATATAAAGCTGGGTACTAATCCAATAGGAATAATTGATATTAGCAATTGGATAAAACTTAACCTTTAATTGGTCTATATAAAATGGTACATACATATAAATTAGACAAAGAACAATAGAATAAACACCCTTGTGCTAGTGCAACCAAACCAAACAGAAAAAGGGAAGAAAAAACAATAAAAAATAAAATTGACAGTGACTGGGGGTCACAATATATCAGTGGCCCTATTGTCAGGCTAGGGATATTTTATCATGAGCAACACCCATATGGTGTAATGCAATCCCTGTATACGATAATACACTGTCCCTTAGTGTTGTACAAATATTGTATAGGTATTATACATGTGTAACAAGGTCGTAATTCTGGCTACATGGAATGATTAATTGGTACAATAAATTCCACGTGCCCCCAATATGAAACCAAAATCATCACATGAAAACATGCATAAAAAACAACCACAATACTTATTAATTCAGGGTATGTATACCAGTCCCTGTTTTAGGAGCCCACATAGAATACCCTCCAGGCATATATCATATCTATGACACTGTCAATAGTTAATAGCAGCAAAAAACAAGAGGCTTTTACAAGCAAATCATGACCTGAAAATATGTCACTATAGTTGAATAAATATTAGGATCATGCTACCTCATGAGCATATGTCACGAGCGTCCCTTTAAGTCAAATTAGTGAGGTCCATGTATTCCTGCACAAGACCCTATTACCAACAGGCCCTATATGTGCAGATACATATGAAATGCAACATATCCATATATCGGATAGATCTCATGGGTGAGATCTATCCGATATATGGATATGTTGCATTTCATATGTATCTGCACATATAGGGCCTGTTGGTAATAGGGTCTTGTGCAGGAATACATGGACCTCACTAATTTGACTTAAAGGGACGCTCGTGACATATGCTCATGAGGTAGCATGATCCTAATATTTATTCAACTATAGTGACATATTTTCAGGTCATGATTTGCTTGTAAAAGCCTCTTGTTTTTTGCTGCTATTAACTATTGACAGTGTCATAGATATGATATATGCCTGGAGGGTATTCTATGTGGGCTCCTAAAACAGGGACTGGTATACATACCCTGAATTAATAAGTATTGTGGTTGTTTTTTATGCATGTTTTCATGTGATGATTTTGGTTTCATATTGGGGGCACGTGGAATTTATTGTACCAATTAATCATTCCATGTAGCCAGAATTACGACCTTGTTACACATGTATAATACCTATACAATATTTGTACAACACTAAGGGACAGTGTATTATCGTATACAGGGATTGCATTACACCATATGGGTGTTGCTCATGATAAAATATCCCTAGCCTGACAATAGGGCCACTGATATATTGTGACCCCCAGTCACTGTCAATTTTATTTTTTATTGTTTTTTCTTCCCTTTTTCTGTTTGGTTTGGTTGCACTAGCGCATGTAACTACTGGCATGGCTGTGATTGGATGCTGAAAGATGTCATGATACACTATAAAAGTCGCCGCCGCCATTTTGGGTTCACTCTTCTGTGAATTCAGTTAGGGATAAGACGCTGTGTTCTGACTGAGGGCCAGTTTTGAGATAGCGATTTGCTTCATTGTGCTTTACCCAGGCTAATTTAGCAACCGCTGTGTGAGAACCTTGATTTTGCCTTGCAGCACTGTTCACGGCTGTCTGCAAGGTGTCTGTGTGAGTGCAGCTCACTCTGTAGTCTGATCTGCAGCCACAGCTGGTTGTAGTTAGCTCAGGGTGCGTCACTGCCTCATACCATTCCATTGTCCTTTTTTTCAATTAGTGCAGCCTGCTGCACATTTTTTCAAATTTATCCTATTAGTGGCTTTCCATCCGTATCCAGCTAGATTGTGGAAAAACACTATATAGGATTACATAGAGGAGCTTTTTTTGGCCTTGCAGCGCTGTTCACGGCTGTCTGCATGGTCTCTGTGTGAGTGCAGCTCACTCTGTAGTCTGTTCTGCCGCCACAGCCAGTTGTAGTCAGCTCAGGGTGCGTCACTGCCTCATACTGTTCCATTGTCCTTTTTTCAATTAGTGCAGCCTGCTGCACATTTTTTAAAATTTATCCTATTAGTGGCTTTCCATCCGTATCCTGCTAGTTTATGGAAAACACCCTAAATAACATTACATAGAGGAGCTTTTTTTGGCCTTGCAGCGCCGTTCACGGCTGTCTGCACGGTCTCTGTGTGAGTGCAGCTCACTCTGTAGTCTGTTCTGTGAAATAAACAAAAGGTTTATAAAGATCACCAAACACTCCACTTTACAGTTGTGTAGGCCACATTAGCTCATATTAAAGTCCACAATTGATAAAATTAGTGTTTCTTATACCTGTTAGCAGCTGTTCAGGAATAAGCACAATAAGCCCTTAGTACTTTTCTGCCTATCTTTATCAGTTTACCAAGATGAAGAAGGCAGGGAGTAAGGCACGTGGGCGTGGGCGTGGAGATGGAGCAGGGAGAGGACGTGGGGATTCTGTGCCTGCTGCGAGCACTGGTGACTCATCATCCCCCAGTTTTAGCAGGGAACAGTCCTTCATGCCCAGCTTTGTTGGAGCTCGCCGTACCCCGCTGCTGAGGGACAAACAAATTGAAGCTGCTGTCGGATGGATGGCAGCTAATGCATCGACTTCAATTAGTGACACATCCTCTCAGGCACAGAGCACTGAAGAGCACCCATCTGTCTCTTCACCACCTGCCAAATTGCCCAGGCAGTCAGAGAGCCCAGGACAGGAGCCATCTCTACTTCTGTTCTCTGAATCTCTTGGCTTGGAAAGAGAAGGCCAGCCAAGCAGCATTCGAGAAATGGAAGAAGAGCCAGTATGCAGTCATGCCCAACTGCTTTGTCTCTGAATCTGAAGAGGCGGGTGGGCCAGTGCCTCCGGTCAGCACACCTCAGTACGCATCTGATGATGAGACTCAGGTGCCACTTTCTGGTGCATACTGTGCTGCCGAGACTACCCAGGAGAAGTAGTTGGTGGAAGAGGGTAGTGTAGATGATGAGGTCCTTGACCCATCATGGAGTGAAGTACAAGAAGGTGGTGGGAGCAGCTCTGAGGAAGAGATTCCCCGAACGGCCTACAGAGGGAGAGGGAGGGGGAAGACTGCGTTGCCTGTAGCCTCCACTTCGGCACCCATTAGGAGCATGCCTCTTCCAAAAGCCAAAACGGGCGCTCCCAAGACTTGCAGTGCCTGGTCCTTTTTTGACACAGTTGCAGATGACATTTGCTTAGTCAAATGCAAGGTGTGTCATCAGAAAGTCAAAAGAGGGAAAAGTATCAGCAACCTCAATGCCACAAATATGTGGAAACATGTGCGGACCAAGCATGCAGTGGAGTTACAAAAACACACTGAAGACCTAGGCCAACCTACAGCAGCACCTACCACCTCTTCAGCTCGTGTTGTAGCCTCTTCCTCCAGCTCACACACAGCTGGTTCGGCTTCCTCACAGGATCGCCATGGAAGAACCTCTGGCACTGTTGTACAGAGACCCAGTGTAATTCCACCCACAGCACCACGTTCCCAGTCATCCTCACACTCCCAGCCCAGTCTACAGCCATCGGTAGCACAGGCATGGGAGAAAAGGCGGCCATTCTCGCAAACCACCCCTGAGCACAGGCTCTGAATGCTGGAATTGCAAAACTACTGTCCCTTGAAATGCTGTCATTCAGGCTGGTGGAGACTGACAGCTTCCGTAACTTGATGGCATTGGCAGTCCCACAATACAACATGCCCAGACGCTTTTATTTCAGCAGGCAAGCCGTCCCTGCCCTGCAAAAGCATGTGGAGGGAAACATTAAACATGCGCTACTAAATGCCATCAGTAGCAAGGTACACCTGACCACTGATGCGTGAACCAGTCACCATGGACAGGGACGATACGTTTCCCTTACTGCCCATTGGGTAAATGTTGTGGAGCCGGGTACAGATCGTGAGAGTGGCGCTGTACATGTTCTGCCAACTCCAAGGATTGCAGGAATTCAGTCTGTACACATTGACTCCTCCTCATACTCAAGTTCCTCTAAATCAGCGCTGCAGGAGCCGTCACAGTCCACCTCCACATGGACCAGTGAACGATTACCTGTTACGATCGATATGAGCACAGCTGTAGCCAAACGTCAACAGGCCATATTGAGATTAATTTCTTTGGGGAATCGAAGCCACACAGCGCAGGAGCTCTGGAATGCCATCAAGCAGGAGAGCAACGTGTGGTTTGTGCCAGCGAATCTCCAGCCAGGCATGGTAGTGTGTGACAATGGCCAAAATCTGGTGGCAGCTCTGGCCCTAGGCAACCTCACTCACATCCCATGTCTGGCACATGTGCTCAACATGGTCGTGCAGAGTTTTTTGAGGGACTATCCGGATCTTGATGCACTGCTGCACAAGGTCCGCCTAGAGTGTGCTCACTTGCGGCGTTCCAGCATGGCAAGATCGCGCATTGCAGCTCTGCAGCGCCGATTCCGCCTTCCAGAACATCGCATCATATGTGACCTACCCACCATGTGGAATTCCACGTTACATATGTTGGAGCGGTTATGTGAGCAGCAGCCAGCAGTAATGGAGTACCAGCTGCATCAGGTGCAAAGAAATCGCACTGTGCGCCGTTCAGACTTCACAACCACTGAGTGGGCCACTATGAAGGACATCTGCCAGGTACTGCTTGCCTTCAATGATTCCACGTGGATGGCGAGTGCAGATGATGCACAGGCGCAGTCAGCCTGACACCAAATGATGTCAGAAGACGGGGAGCGCTAACTGCGCATGCCCAAGGTTTAACATAACAGCGCAGGCTCTGGGACAGATTCAAACAACATTGAGGAGGTGCCGCCCGTCGCCAAGGGGGTATGAAAGATGGCTGTGCTGCGTCTCATTATGAAGGAAAGTCCCACCTCCGAGACGGTTTCACGGTATGAGAGGACACATTTTATAAGTGTTAAGTTTATCGTCTGCAAGGAGCATAACTAAAAGAGCCACCTTTTCCTTGTGCAGCATTAGTGATGACAAGGTGGCTCTTTCACTTAGAAACGCCTG
The DNA here is from genome assembly GCF_051348905.1 of Ranitomeya variabilis. Classification (NCBI taxonomy): domain Eukaryota; kingdom Metazoa; phylum Chordata; class Amphibia; order Anura; family Dendrobatidae; genus Ranitomeya; species Ranitomeya variabilis. Next base: position 578,843,187 of record NC_135232.1, read on the forward strand.
GGGGGGGTTAAAGGTTCCCTTTCAACTTGCTTCAATTAGGCCTCAGCCTCCACTATGCTTCTCCTTTATTCCCTGGGCTCCAACACTGCCAGTTGCTGGTCGGAAGTGCCATCTGCACAGTCAACAGTTGCTCCTCTATTATGGGGGTTCAGTAACGTCAGCTGATCCCCTGCTGTGTGTGCGGCAATGCCTCCACTCTGCTTCTCCTGCATTCCCTGGGCTCCAACACCACCAGTTGCTGCTCGGAAGTGCCATCTGCACAGTCAACACTTGCTGCCGTGTTATTGGGTTTCAGTAACGTCAGCTGATCCCCTGCTGTGTATCCGGCAATGCTTCCACTCTGCTCCTCCTGCATTCCCTGGGCTCCAACACCGCCAGTTGCTGCTTGGAAGTGCTGTCTGCACAGTCAACAGTTGCTCCTCTGTTACTGGGGTTCAGTAATACCAGCTGCTCCCCTGCTGTGTGCGGCAATACCTCCAGTCTGCTCCTCCTGCTTTCCTTGGGCTCCAACACCGCCAGTTGCTGCCCGGAAGTGCTGTCTGCACTGTCAACAGTTGCTCCTCTGTTATTGGGGTTCAGTAACGCCAGCTGCTTCCCTGCTGTGTGTGCGGCAATACCTCCAGTCTGCTCCTCCTGCTTTTCCTGGGCTCCAACACTGCCAGTTGCTGCCCGGAAGTGCTGTCTGCACAGTCAACAGTTGCTACTCTGTTATTGAGGTTCAGTAACGCCAGCTGCTCCCCTGCTGTGTGTGGCAATTTCTGCAATCAGTTTCTAGCATTGACCCTGGGCTCCAAAACCACCAGTTGCTGCCCGGAAGTGCTGTCTGCACAGTCAACAGTTGCTCCTCTGTTATTGGGGTTCAGTAACGCCAGCTGCTCCCCTGGTGTGTGTGCGGCAATTTCTGCCATCAGTTTCTAGCATTGACCCTGGGCTCCAACACCGCCAGTTGCTGCCCGGAAGTGCTGTCTGCACAGTCAACAGTTGCTCCTCTGTTATTGGGGTTCAGTAACGCCAGCTGCTCCCCTGCTGTGTATGCGGCAATTTCTGCCATCAGTTTCTAGCATTGACCCTGGGCTCCAACACCACCAGTTGCTGCCCAGAAGTGCTGTCTGCACAGAGAAAAACACTAGCTCCTGTGTTAGTGGGGTTCAGTAACATCAGCTGCTCCCCTGCTGTGTATCCGGCTATTGCTCCTGCTCCCTCCAAACTCACACAACTTCAGATATTAAACTTGCTCCAATTAGGCTTCGGCCTACACTCTTTTTCTTCTGTAATCCCTGGGCTCCAACACTGCCAGTTGCTGCCTGGAAGTGGCTGTGCTGTCTGCACAAAATAAAACACTAGCTCCTGTATTAGTGGGGTTCAGTAACATCAGCTGCTCCCCTGCTGTGTATCCGGCTATTGCTCCTGCTCCCTCCAAACTCACACAACTTCAGATATTAAACTTGCTCCAATTAGGCTTCGGCCTACACTCTTTTTCTTCTGCAATCCCTGGGCTCCAACACCGCCAGTTGCCTGGAAGTGCTGTCTGGACAGTCAACACTTGCTGCCATGTTATTGTGGTTCAGTAACGTCAGCTGATCCCCTGCTGTGTATCCGGAAATTTCTCCTGCTCCCTCCACACTCACACTACTACAGAAATTAAAGGGAACCTGTCCCCCCAGGCGTTTGTAACTAAAAGAGCCACCTTGTGCAGCACTAATGCTGTATTTGCACAAGGTGGCTCTTTTAGTTATTCTCCTTGCACACGCTGAGCTGAACTAAACAGTTACAAAATGTGTCCCCTCATACCGTGAAACCGTCCCGGAGGCGGGACTTTCCTTCTTAATGAGACACAGCCGTCATTCACACCCCCTTCGCACCGGGCGCCGCCTCCTCAGCGTTGTTTGAATCTGTCCCGGAGCCTGTGCTGTTATGTTATCCCTTAGCCATGCGTGGTTAGCACTGCCCGTCTTCTGACATCATTTGTTGTCAGGCTGGCTGCACCTGTGCGGCTGCCCTGCCCGAGAACCCGCCCCGCAGTGTCTTCAGATTTATTCACACTGCGGGGCTGGGATTCTTGGGCATGCGCAGTGCATTTCTTGGCCTCTTACTCATCTCCTTCCACCTTCCACCACATGTTAGGGCATGTTAGGTTAGGCTATGGGTCGAACTAGATGGACTTACAGTCTTCCTTCAACCTTAATAACTATGTAACTATGTAACTATGTAACCTTCTTCAGACTGTGCCATGTCACGGCCGTGGCATGCGATTAGGGATCAGCTGACGCCGCACAGTCTGAAGAAGGTGGAAGGAGATGAGTGAGAGGCAAAGATATGCACTGCGCATGTCCAGGAATCCCAGCCCCGCCGTGTCTTCAGATTTATTCACACTGCGGGGTGGGATTCTGGGGCATGCGCAGTGCATATCTTGGCCTCCCACTCATCTCCTTCCGCCTTCTTCAGACTGTGTCGCTTGATGGCCGTGGCATGCCCCGCAGTGTGACTAAATCTGAAGACACTGCGGGGTGGGATCTCGGGCACGGCGGCCGCACAGGCACAGCCAGCCTGACAACAAATGATATCTGAAGACGGGCAGCGCTAACTGCGCATGGCCAAGGGATAACATAACAGCGCAGGCTCTGGGACAAATTCAAACAATGCTGAGGAGGCGGCGCACGGCGCCAAGGGGGTAAGAATGATGGCTGTGCTGCGTCTCATTAAGAAGGAAAGTCCCGCCTCCGGGACGGTTTCACGGTATGAGGGGACACATTTTATAAGTGTTAACTTCAGCGTGTGCAAGGAGCATAATTAAAAGTCCACACTAGTGAAGAGAGAAAATGGAACGCACTCACCGGTCTGGAAATTCCAATCCTTTATTCAAATATGGACAAACTTAGCAGGGAGGGGTGTGGAGGATGATGGACGACGGACGTTTCGCACACACAAGTGATTCTACGGGTCCTGCACAAGGTGGCTCTTTTAGTTGCAAATGCCTGGGTGGGGTTAAAGGTTCCCTTTCAACTTGCTCCAATTAGTCCTCAGCCTACACTCTTTTTCTCATGTAATCCCTGGGCTCTAACACCGCCAGTTGCTGCTCAGAAGTGTCTTTGGCCTGGGTACTCCCTCCTGCCCAGCCTTTAAACTGACTTCGTCCAGCTTCCCGGCACCGCAGGGTAGCGTTTAAATCGGAGTTGATTATTTGAGGGAATGATATCGCTGGAAGGGGCGGAGCTTCCTTCAGACCAGCCATCAAGATCGGAGTGGCTAAAATGAGAATTACAAAAAATCTACCCGATCTAGATGCAACCCTGCTGCTAGCCGCATCACAGTACAGTACAGCATAGCAGACACGGCCGCGCGCAGTTTGCTGTGAGCGGCCGGCCCTGTACAGCTGCTGGGTGAGTGGCCCGGGGGGGGCATTTGCCTCCCTGCCCCCTGGCCCATAGCCATGGGCTTTAATCATCTAAGCCTGCGTTGATAAGCTCTATTGAGAAGCAATACACCATTAAAAAAAAATACAACAACACTGATCACCTCGTCATTGTTTTCCGAGCTCTGAAACTAATCACATTCAGGGCTTCTTAAATGTCTCTTTATTTTGGTTATAATTATGATTTTCCACCAGTATAATACACAGCTGCTTAAGACATCTGCAAAAAAAAGCGGAAAAAAATAATCAAACTGAAAAAATAAAAACACATCTTTACTCAATTTCTGCATGCAAATAAAAGCTTCCCGGGAGCCTTCTTTAAAGTGATTCTGTGAAGCTAGTAATTCTTAAAATAAGCAGCACTTCAAAACAGCTTACTGGGGGCATTAAAAGGAAAAATAGCTGCTTGATAAAAAAAAAATCCTCAAAAAGCACTAGTTTTCTGAACATCTACCAACAGTTGTGGAATTTATCCTTTTTACATGTTACTAAACTGTGTTAAGCCAGCAACAGTGATGGAAATTGACCAAACTGCATAAAACCTGTCCCCCCGCTATTCCCCGGCCTCTCCCTTCTGTCAATCCCTTCACTGGCTCCCCACTACCCAGAGACTCCAGTACAAAAGCCTAACCATGACATACAAGGCCATCCACAACCTGTCTCCTCCATACATCTGTGACCTCGTCTCCCGGTACTTTCCTGCACGCAACCTCCGATCCTCACAAGATCTCCTTCTCTACTCCCCTCTTATCTCCTCTTCCCACAATCGCATACAAGATTTCTCTCACGCATCACCAATACTGTGGAACTCTCTACCACAACATATCAGACTTTCACCTACCATCGAAACCTTCAAAAAGAACCTGAAGACCTACCTCTTCCGGCAAGCCTACAACCTGCAGTAACCACTGATCGACCAAACCACTGCATGACCAACTCTATCCTCACCTACTGTATACTCACCCATCCCTTGTAGATTGTGAGCCCTCGCGGGCAGGGTCCTCTCTCCTCCTGTACCAGCTGTGACTTGTATTGTTCAAGATTATTGTACTTGGTTTTATTATGTATACCCCTCCTCACATGTAAAGCGCCATGGAATAAATGGCGCTATAATAATAAATAATAATAATAATAACATTCAGTTGGTCTTCTTCTTGGCTTGTTTTCTCTAATGGTTTCTGAGATATCTCCAACAACAAAAAAAACATGGTTCTGTAATAACTCACATGAATTATCTAGCTAACTAAACTCAAGGACCACTCTTTGAGACGATTTCTTACAGCATCTCAACGTACATACTTGCAATAGATGAGTCCCGTGACCCACTCTGTTGTCTGTGGACACTTGGTGCAAGACTCCGCAAGGATATAACGATAGCATATAAGAAGAGGCGTAAGATGAACAATAATATTACAACATTTTATTAGAAATAATTTAAAAGACAAACAATGTTAAAAAAGTGCCAATATAGTGCAAGGTGATGAGTCAAAGAAAGTAAGTGGCACCACCAAATGACAGGTAAGAGCAAGTTGTAATGCTAATAAACAACGAAGTCAAAGAGTGAAAATACACAAACAAGTACCAACATAAATAAAACTTGCATCGAGAGACTAGAAAAAAATCATATAGTAACTCTCAAAATTAAGGCTAAAGTGCCTGCAATACACATTGGATAGAACACTGGAGCATCGATGTGAAAACCATAGTATCCGCATTGATGTAATGAATGTAATAAACATTTTTTACCTCATCATGCAATGGTGCCACTTTCCCTATGCGCGTTTCGGTGGCGTGCCTTCGTCAGGGGAATGTAGAGATACAGAGTAATCCAGGAACCAGGACATCAGATGTCCACCTTTTAGTAACTTTATGTGTGCAGGAAAATCACAATATTTAGGCAGCGTAGGCTTTTATCAAGTCATAGAAAATCTCTCTTTTTTCTGGTGCCCTTCTTCCTCAATTTCTCAGACTCTGAACCTTCATTAGTTCTGACTGCGGTCCTGGTTACGCTACAAATATCTCTTTATTCCCACTCCACTCCAACTTGATGAAGTTCCTGGTTATTCCATAGTATGACACACTGGCCAATGTGACCTTGGCCAGCTTTGCAACTTCTACTTCTGTATTCCCAGTTTTTCTAGCCACCTTCCTTTGTAGGTTTCTGCACTAACATCTTGAATTGGTTGCTGCTCTCTGTGTACTCTTGTTCCAATTTTACTAAAACGTGAAAAGAATATGAAACATTCAACTAGGTACTAGAGTCCTTAGTCTAAGCACGCTCCTCAACCCAAACTTCATTCATGAGAAGAGAACGTACAATGGATGACTTGTGCTGTCTGGATAGGTTCTTTCCCTGAAAAGAAACTGGACCATTATGAGGTGACTATTTTTGATACTCAGGTTGCTTAACACATGCTTCCATGTATGTGTTAATAAGAAAAACTGGGCTGTTATATAATAACTAACACGATTTGCAGGAACTCGTCCATCAGCCAAGTTAGTATTCTGTGGCTGATAGAAGGAAACCCTGGGAACTGGGGCTTTCATGTTAATGGTATGCAAATTATGAAAAAATGTAAACAAAATATTGAAAACATCTCAGTTTATTCAGAATCGGGTACAAGCAGCACGTGCAGACTACGCTGCAATTACATGCCTCAGCTGATGTCAATGATGTTATTAATGGTTGTCTGAGGAAAGTTCTGCCACGCTAAATGCATTTGGGCAAATCATCAAGATAAGCTGCTGGCTGGTATTACTGATCGGTGATGTCCCAGATGTGTGTAAGAAGAGGCACCGGACCAGGGGTACCTTTCTTGCGTCGGGTCGGGACTGTCACCTTTGTTGTCTGGGGGAAAACTTAAAGACCCGAACTGACTTTTGCACTGGACCCTGAGTTACGAGATTCTGACAGGACGTTGCCAGCTATGCAGGAACAGGTACAGGCCGTGACTTGGGAATGCATACTGGGGCGGTCCCGTGATGAGTGGGTCCGGTTACAAGAAGATGGAGAATTTGCTCAAATGAGACAGTGGGTAACTATGAAACAACTTCCCAGTCAAAAAGAGAGAGATACCCTGTCCCCCAGGACTCTGCAGATCCTTCGACAGTGGGAAAGGCTTCAACTGAAGAATGGACTATTGTACCGAAATATTCAGTTACAACTGGAACTAGATGTCACCTGGCAGGTGGTGATCCCCGAGGCGCTGCTGCCTAAGGTGGCCACAGAAGCACACAAGAGAGGAGCTCACTTTGCTCAAGAGAAGATTTTTCAGTGGCTGCAAAAGCTAGTTTACCATCCTCGCCTGAAAGCCATGGTGGAAGAGGTCTGTCGGCAATGTAGAAGCTGCGAATTAGCAAAGCCTCTGGAGCAGAGAGCTGCTATACAGACCATCGTGACTTCTGCTCCTCTCGAAGTATTGATGATAGATTATCCAGCCTACCAAGGATATGAGCATTGTCTAGTAATGACGGACCACTTCACTAAGTTCGCCGTTGTGAGTCTGACCCGTAACCAAACTGCTGAATCAGCAGCACATACCATCTGCAAGAATTTCATTCAAGTGTACGGCGGCCGAAGAGAATCCACTCTGATCAAGGTGCCTGCATTTTAGGGTGAGTAATGGAGAAACTGCATCGCCTGTGTCAGATTGAAAAATCTCAGACAACGCCTTATCACCCTCAGGGGAATGGAGACTGTAAATGGTTCAATCAGACTCTTATCCAAATGTTGAGGACAATAGAGGAAGACCGAAAAGCCAGATGGCCTGAATTTGTAGCTGAGTTAGTGTGGGTGTGGAGCGCCCACTAGGACTCTAGGTTACTCGGAACCGGGTCCGATGGTTCTTAAAAGGGTGGTCCAATAAAAGTCCAATTGAAATGGGAATAGAGTTCATGGGGAGATTGTTTGTGACGCCACCTGTGGTATTCGGCAATGAGGAGATAGCTGACGCTGCTTAAAGGGGACCGCTGGGGTCAATGGTGATGCAGCAGAGTTGTTACAGCTCTCCATGGGTAGAGCTAGGCCCCAGGGCAGTGATGGTGTAAAATTTGATCTTGGATGTTGTGGTGCAGGGCAGGTGGTGCAGCAATAGTTCAGAGGACATAGCAGGGTGCAGTTTCCACACTTTACTCACAGTTCTTTATGCAATCCCCAGCCGGGTGCTGTGTCTTCCGGGTCTGTGGTCCAGTCAGCTCTCAGAAAATTCGGGGTACACTTTGCCAGAACCCCCTTCTTATGTTCCTTTCCTGGCCATCTCACTGCGCTGGCTCCCACTTCTCCTGCCCTGCGTCTTCACACACAGTGTCCCAAGCCAGCAGCCTCGGATCTTGTTGGGCGACGTCTTCTTGGTCTCCTTGATCCTATATGGCTGCCTATTCAGTGAATATGTGTGGATGTGGCTGTGGCAAATACAGATACCACACCCTCCAGCTTGCTAGCTGAGCCTTGTAGTTCTCCATTAATCTTGGGGGCCAGTTCCCCCTCTGCGACCTGGTCCCTCCACCGAACTACAGCCGGCGTGGTTATGGGCCCCACGGGTGGATTGCTCACTACCCATGCCCCTAGGATCCCTTCTTCCTCTCTCACTCTCTGGAACTTCTCTCTCTCTATCCTCTGGTGCTGGGATGAGCTCCAAACTGCTCAAGTCCCCAAGTCCAACTGTCCAACTCCCTAACTCACTCCTCCCTCTTGTTTCCATGACAACGCTACTCTCTCCACCCACACCCTCTACCTAGTCCCTCCCTGCGCCTGATTTCTGGTGTTGGATGCGAGTGTTTGGGTTCTGGGTAGTGCCCCCCTCCTTACCTGAGAGCAGAGTACCACACCTCTGGCTAAGGTGCAGTTCCTCTGTGGCAACTAAACCCTCAGGGGCGCCACAGGTGTATAACAACCGAGTACATCGCACCACCGGTTACACCCCATATACCCTGCAGTTCAGTTGACCAGGAAGGGAGAACAATGAGTTGGAGTTGGATCTAGAGGAGGACTACACATGGACTGGGGTGCCCACCTGGGTCCGAGAACATCGTCACCATCTGCAGACACTACATCGCCTGGTGCAGACTAAGTTTCGGGAACTTGAGAATTCAGAGACAGCTCCTCTGTGAGGGACAGCTCTTCAAGCCGGGGACCGAGCGTTGGTCCGAGATAAGTGTCCTAGGGACAAACTGGAGTATCAGTGGGGAAAAATCCCGTATCGGTTGAAGCAAAGAATCAGTCAGGAAGGGCCCATCTATGAAATTCAACCTAAAGGGGAAGAAAATGCTCCCACTCGAGTAGTTCACTGCAATATGCTACGTCCTTGGTTGTTGAAAGATCCTGACCAAATTGAAGAAGGGAAAAGTGCTCCTGAAACGATCCCTCCGGCCGTTGCTGTTTATGAAGAAGAAGAGTTGACTGATCACTGGCCTGTAAATTCGAGAGAGGGAAAAGTTCCTGAAGCTGAGATTCCTGAAGTTCCTGAACTGGTTACTCTGTTGGAAATGGGAGCGTCCCCACCCTAATCTGTTCAGCCCGACATGACAACTCAACCTGATTTGACTACTCCTTCTGACTTAAGGCGCTCTGAACGGGCAACAGCCGGAATACCCCCCAACAGATACAAACAAGACCAATTTATTTGGCAACAAATCATTCAAGGAACAAAAGAATGTCAATGCAAACTACTATAATTCTCACCCGTGGAGTGGCAAGAGGGGGAGTGTAAGAAGAGGCAGGGTCCTGAAGAGTCGGGATTGTCACCTTTGTTGTCTGGGGAAAGCATAGAGACCCGGGCTGACCTTTGTACTGGACAGCAGGGGGCATAGCTAGGATAAAAAGGAGAGCTCGCACGAAAAGGAAGAGAGACTTGGCGGGAGCACGCAGCGCTCAGCAGGGTAAGTTTGGTGCTCCGTCCTCTGAGCACTGAAGCAGCACAGGCCCATGCTATGTTACCCCTGCTGCCACATACACAGACTGTGACCAGAGAACAGTATTTTGCCCATCAGATCCCACTACTCCAGGTACCCGACGCTACGGGCCAGTAAATAATGCACGTGTGCCGCCTAAGAAACCCAGGGTGACTTACCGAGAACTGTACCCTTTCTCACCCGCCTATTTCTGCCGAGCTTCATTAAGCCCCGGCAGTGTTGGAGACTGCTCTTCACCCTCAACCCACATCCAGGACCCAGAACCCCGTGCAAGACGTCAAGGACCCATCACCATTGCTAAGAACTGGATCATCAACGCCTGCAGCTCCGAATTGATCACGTGCTGACCGCATTGGCACCACGATTAGAACCTAAGACTCTGCAGTCAGGAAGCCGTCAGACTGATAAGTTTACCCTTCATGAACAGTTGTTATATTTTTGCCCTCATTACCTCCCCCAGCACACCTATTGTGCTCCTATCAACTGCCATACCCCAGCCTCTACTTTCTCCTCCCTGCGTGGAGTATACCACTGTATCAGTAAAGTTAACTTTAACCCTTGCTCTGCCTCCTGTCTGTTACTGCATCCCGCAACCTGCTCACATGTGCTCAATGGGAGACAAGTCCAGAGATGCTGCAGGCCATTGTCTAGACCAGTGTTCCCCAACTCCAGTACTCAAGAGCCACCAACAGGTCATGTTTTCAGGATTTCCTGAGTATTACACAGGTGATAATTGCATCACCTTCACAGGCAATAATTCCATCACCTGTGCAATACTAAGGAAATCCTGAAAACATGACATGTCGGTGGCTCTTGAGAACCGAAGTTGAGGAGCAATGGTCTCGACAATACAAGCTGCTCACAGTAGCACAAGCGTCATATTGTCTGGCATTGCTGAGTTGAGAAATGGATCCTGGGATACTTTGGAGGAATAGTCGAACCACTGGTTCTGCTAAATAAATGTAACTTGAGCACTACGTGTACCTGGAATGGGGGTTATAGGAGTCCAGCTACTGCATATTATACAACCCTACACCATAATCCTGAAAGAAAATCTATCGTGATGTTGAATTGTGAAAGCATGGCTTTGCCCACACTGTCTCCAGACCAACCTCCTGATATCATTGTGTCCAAGACAAAAGTGGGACTCAACACAGAAGCTGAAAGACCTCCTTTCCACCTCCATTCCCGTTTCTCATCTTGCTTTTCACTTGGAAAGCGATAGCTCAGTGGATCACCAGTAGCTTGACATAGTTTGTAGCCCAATGTGTAAACGTCTTCTGATTGTTTGTGAAGACACGTTGTGATGCCTTAGGCTGGTGTCACACATAACATATAAAAAATCGGTCCATTTTTCATGGCCTAGAATTGCACAAATGTTCCTGAACAGTGATCTGTATGTCATCCGTGTACAATGCAAGGATGCGATTTTTTCTCAAAGTATCCGTGTGACATCCATATGTCACCCGTATGGCATCCGTATGGCGAGATTTTCTTGCCGGCTTGCAAAATGGACATATAATGGATCCATGGCCTCAAATATTCGTGAAAACATATACGGTCTATATACACTACTCAAAAAAATAAAGGAATACTTAAACAACAGAATATAACCTCAACCTCTTCAATTGTGGACATTTATTTGTTTTTTGAACTGAGCACAGGTTCTCTTTAGTTGACACACACCAGATTGTTATAAGACTACATATATTATTATGGATGATAATATGGATTCAACTGATAATGCAGCTACGGACATACAGGGATTATTGGCAGGTCGAGAGGGTGCGGTGGAATTCTTTGCAGACTGTAACCTGAAAGACGAACTTCAGATAATAAGTACAAAAACCTTGGAAACTAAAATTTACTCCCTGGCTGAAAGAGAGATGCGATTATTCTGGACTATCAAATCTTTAAAATCATACAAAGATTGTGAACGGGTTCCTAGAGGACTGCGAGTCTTTAAAGAAATTTCTCAATTTCAGGATGATTCAGCCTTTCAAGAAGAATGGGAAAAAATACACCTACAATGCTCACGAAGCCTTCTACTTTAGTGACTTCCCAAAATGAAAAAGAGTATATGACTTTATGTGATCAACTGGAAAAATCTAAGTTAGAATTATCAACACGTCTAACTGAGAGTCAAAATATATATTTTTAATAAATTAGAGAAGAAATTAACACTATTGCAAATGGAAATCAAACAGAAAAAGAAAGAAACATTTTTAAGAGACAAAAATGATTTTGATATCGGCCAGATATTTCCCTGGAATAAAAACAAAAAACGACCATTTTTCAACAAAGGCGGTACCTCCAAAGGGAAAAAGAATTATAAAAAATCTAATCAGGATGGCTGGATGGCTGGATCACGAATTCTGACTCAAGTGCAGCTGAAGAAACAGGTGAAGACCAGCATAATTCTCCCATAAAGGCAGGACCGTCAGCCCCTTTAGGAAGAAGAACAGACGAGGGGGTAAAAAACGTAAATCCCTGGCAAAAAAGCAAACAGGTGTCCTGGAAGAGGTAATACCTGAAAAGGACAATCTTCAAATTCTGAACTTATCGAGCAGAACAATGACAGCAGACCACATTTTGCTTCTTTCTAAAGGACTTAACTTTTGTTTACCTGAAGAATTTGATTTAACGGACTTTAACCCCTTAAGCCCTAAGGGTGATTTGCACGTTAATGACCGGGCCAATCTTTACAATTCTGACCACTGTCCCTTTATGAGGTTATAACTCTGGAATGCTTCAACGGATCCTGGTGATTCTGACACTGTTTTCTCGAGAGATATTGTACTTCATGATAGTGGTAAAATTTCTTTGATATTACCTGCGTTTATTTGTGAAAAAAAACATGAATTTGGCGAAAATTTTGAACATTTTGCAATTTTCCAACTTTGAATTTTTATGCCCTTAAGTCACAGAGATATGTCACACAAAATACTTAATAGGTAACATTTCCCACATGTATAATTTACATCAGCACAATTTTGGAAACAAAATTTTTTTGTTAGGGAGTTATAAGGGTTAAAATTTGACCAGCAATTTCTCATTTTTACAACACCATTTTTTTTAGGGACCATATCACATTTGAAGTCATTTTGAGGGGACTATATGATAGAAAATAACCAAGTGTGACACGATTCTAAAAACTGAACCCCCCAAGGTGCTCAAAACCACATTCAAGAAGTTTATTAACCCTTCTGGTGCTTCACAGGAATTTTTGGAATGTTTAAAAAAAATGAACATTTAATTTTTTTTCACAAAAAATTTACTTCAGCTCCAATTTGTTTTATTTTACAAAGGGATACAGGAGAAAATGGACCACAAATGTTGTTGTACAATTTGTCCTGAGTACCATGGTACCCCATATGTGGGGGTAAACCACTGTTTGGGCACATGGCAGAGCTCGGAAGGGAAGGAGCGCCGTTTGACTTTTCAATGCAAAATTGGCTGGAATTGAGATGGGACGCCATGTTGCGCTGGGTTGCCCCTGATGTGCCTAAACATTGAAACCCCCCACAAGTGACACCATTTTGGAATCAAGACCCCCTAAGGAACTTATCTAGATGTGTGGTCAGCTTTTTGACCCAACAAGGGCTTCACAGAAGTTTATCATGTAGAGCAGTAAGAATAAAATATAATATTTTTTCACAAAAATGAAATTTTCGCCTCCAATTTTTTAATTTCCCAATAGTGCCAAAAGAAATTGTACCCCAAAAGTTGTTGTGCAATTTGTCCTGATTACGCTGATACCCCACATGTGGGAGTAAATCACTGTTTGTGTGCATGGCAGAGCTCGGAAGGGAAGGAGCGCCGTTTGACTTTTCAATGCAAAATTGGCTGGAATTAAGATGGGACGACATGCTGCATTTGGAGAGCCCCTGATGTACCTAAACATTGAAACCTCCCACAAGTGACACCATTTTGGAAAGTAGACCCCCTAAGGATCTTATCTAGGTGTGTTGTGAGAGCTTAGAACCCCCAAGTGTTTCACTATAGTTTATGACGTAGAGCCGTGAAAATATAAATTCTTATTTTTTTTCCACAATTATTTTTTAGCCCCCAGTTTTGTATTTTCCCAAGGGTATCAGGAGAAATTGGACCACAAACGTTGTTGTGCAATTTGTCCTGAGTACGCTGATACCCCGTATGTGGGGGTAACCACTGTTTGGGCACATGTCAGAGCTCAGAAGGGAAGGAGCGCCATTTGGAATGCAGACTTAAGGTACCTTCACACGAAACGACTTTGTAACGATATCGCTAGCGATCCGTGATGTTGCAGCGTCCTCGCTAGCGATATCGTTTAGTTTGACACGCAGCAGCGATCAGGATCCTGCTGTGATGTCGCTGGTCGCTGAATAAAGTCCAGAACTTTATTTGGTCGTCCGATCGCCGTGTATCGTTGTGTTTGAAAGCAAAAGCAACGATACCAGCGATGTTTTACACTGGTAACCAGGGTAAACATCGGGTTACCAAGCGCAGGGCCGCGCTTAGTAACCCGATGTTTACCCTGGTTACCAGCGTAAAAGTAAAAAAAACAAACAGTACATACTCACCTGCGCGTCCCCCAGCGTCTGATTCCTGACACTTACTGAGCGCCGGTCCTAAAGTGAAAGTGAAAGCACAGCGGTGACGTCACCGCTGTGCTGTTAGGGCCGGAGCTCAGTCAGTGTCAGGAAGCAGATGCCGGGGGACGCGCAGGTGAGCATGTACTGTTTGTTTTTTTTACTTTTACGCTGGTAACCAGGGTAAACATCGGGTTACTAAGCGCGGCCCTGCGCTTAGCAACCCGATGTTTACCCTGGTTACCCGGGGACCTCGGCATCGTTGGTCGCTGGAGAGCGGTCTGTGTGACAGCTCCCCAGCGATCAAACAGTGACGCTGCAGCGATCGGCATCGTTGTCGCTATCGCTGCAGCGTCGCTTCGTGTGAAGGTACCTTTAGAAAGAATGGTCTGCAGGCGTCACCTTGCATTTGCAGAGCCCCTAATGTATCTAAACAGTAGAAACCCCCCACAAGTGACCCTATATTGGAAAATAGACCCCCCAATGAGCATATCTAGATGTGTTGTGAGAACTTTGAACCCCCAAGTGTTTTCCTACAGTTAATAACGCAGAGCCGTGAAAATAAAAATTCATTTTTTTTCCACAAAAATTACCTTTAACACCCAGTTTTGTATTTTCCCAAGGGTAACAGGAGAAATTGGTCCCCAAAGTTGTTGTGCAATTTGTCCTGAGTATGCTGATATGCCATATGTGGGGGGGCGCCACTGTTTGGGCACATGGCAGAGCTCGGAAGGGAAGGAGCGCCATTTGGAATGCAGACTTAGATGGATTGGTCTGCAGGCATCACGTTGCATTTGCAGAGCCCCTGATGTACCTAAACAGTAAAAACCCCCCACAAGTGACCCCATATTGGAACCTAGACCCCCCACGGAACTTATCTAGATGTGTTGTGAGAACTTTGAACCCCCAAGTATTTCACTACAGTTTATAACGCCGTGCCGTGAAAATAAAAAAATCATTTTTTTCCTACAAAAATGGTTTTCTAGCCCCCCCAATTTTTATTTTCCCAAAGGTAACAAGAGAAATTGGACCCCAAAATTTGTTGTACAATTTGTCCTGAGTACGCTGATACCCCATATGTGGGGGGGAAACCACTGTTTGGGCGCATGGCAGAGCTCGGAAGGGATGGAGTGCCATTTGGAATGCAGACTTAGATGGATTGGTCTGCAGGCCTCACGTTGCATTTGCAGAGCCCCTGATGTACCTAAACAGTAGAAACCCCTCACAAGTGACCCCATATTGGAAATTAGACCCCCCAAGGAACTTATCTAGATGTGTTGTGAGAACTTTGAACCCCCAAGTATTTCACCACAGTTTATAACGCAGAGCCGTGAAAATAAAATAAAAATTTGGTCCCACAAAAATGTTTTTTAGCCCTCAAATTTTTATTTTCCCAAGAGTAACAAGAGAAATTGGACCCCCAGAAGTTGTTGTCCAATTTATCCTGAGTACACTGATACCCCATATGTTGGGGTAAACCCATGTTTGGGCACACGGGAGAGCTCGGAAGGGAAGGAGCAGTGTTTTACTTTCTCAACGCAGAATTGGCTGGAATTGATATCGGACGCCATGTCGCGTTTTGAGAGCCCCTGATGTGCCTAAACCATGGGAACCCCCAATTCTAACTGAAACCCTAACCCAAACACACTCCTAATCCCAACCACACCCGTAACCCCAACCCTAATCACACCCTTAACTTCAACACACCCCTAACCCTAATCCCAACCATAATCCTAACCACACCCCTAACCCTGACACACCCCTTACCCTAATCCCAACTGTAAATATAATCCAAACCCTAACCCTAGCCCCAACCCTAGCCCTAACCCTAACCCTAGCCCTTACCCTAGCCCTAACCCTAGCCCTAACCCTAACCCTAGCTCTAACCCTAACCCAAGCCCTAACCCTAATGGGAAAATGGAAATAAATACATTGTTTAATTTTTTTTATTTTTTCCTAACTGAGGGGTTGATGAAGAGGGGTTTGATTTACTTTTATAGTGGTTTTTTAGCAGATTTTTATGATTGCAGCTGTCACACACTAAAAGACGCTTTTTATTGCAAAAAATATTTTTTGGCATTACCACATTTTAAGAGCTATAATTTTTCCATATTTTGGTCCACAGAGTCATGTGATGTCTTGTTTTTTGCGGGACGAGTTGACGTTTTTATTGGTAACATTTTTGGGCATGTGACATTTTTTGATCGCTTTTTATTCCGATTTTTGTGAGGCAGTATGACCAAAAACCAGCTATTCATGAATTTCTTTTGGGGTGGGGGTGTTTATACCGTTCCCTGTTTGGTAAAATGGATAAAGGAGTTTTATTCTTTGGGTCAGTACGATTACAGCAATACCTCATTTAGATTATTTTTTTATGTTTTGGCGCTTTTATACGATAAAAACTATTTAATAGAAAAAAGAATTATTTTTGCATTGCTTTATTCTAAGGACTATAACTTTTTAATTTTTTCACTGATGGCGCTGTATAGCAGCTAATTTTTTGTGGGACAAAATGAAATTTTCAGATGTACCATGGTTATTTATATCTGTCTTTTTCATTGCGTCCTATTCCACTTTTTGTTCGGCAGTATGATGATGAAGGGTTGTTTTTTGCCTCTTTTTTTTATTTTGTTTACGGTGTTCACTGAAGGGGTTAACTAGTGGGACAGTTTTATAGGTCGGGTCATTACGGAAGCGGCAATACTAAATATGTGTACTTTTATTGTTTTTTTTATTTAGATAATGGAATGTATTTATTGGAACAATATTTTTTTTTATTTATTTATTTAGGAATTTTTTTTTACACATGTAAAAATTTTTTTTTTTACTTTGTCCCCGGGGGGGAATCATATTATATTGACAGATCGCTAATCTGACACTTTGCTGTGCACTGTGTCAGATCAGCGACACAGGCACAGCAGGGAGGCTTCCCAGCGCCTGCTCTGAGCAGGCACTGGTAAGCCACCTCCCTGCAGGACCCGGATTCAGCCCCGCGGCCATTTTGGATCCATGCCTGCAGGGAGGAGGAGGTAAGAGACCCTCGGAGCAATGCGATCCCATCGTGTTGTTCCGAGGGTCTCAGGGAAGAACGCAGGGAGCCTCCTCCCTGTGCGATGCTTCCCTATACCACCGGAACACTGCGATTATGTTTGATCGCAGTGTGCTGGGGGTTAATGTGCCGGGGGCGGTCTGTGACAGCTTCTGGCACATAGCGCCGGATGTCAGCTGCGATAGTCAGCAGACACCCGGCCGCGATCGGCCGTGCTCCTCCCGTGAGCGTGGCTGATCGCACTGGACGTACTATCCCATCACTGGGAATTCAGTCCCCGATCACCTTGACGGGATAGTACGTCCAATGGGATTAAGGGGTTAAAATTGAACTTTTTAAAAGTGTGAGAAAACTTTATTTGCAAAAACATTTTTGTAGGGATATAAACAATATATACCTTCTCAATCTGTAATGGATAATAAGATTTCTATTGGTTCACTGGGCTTTATGGTATATCCTCCTATAAATGCAACAGATTCTGATGACACCTTACTATTAATGGGTATTAATGATTCCCCCCTAGCCCAGACCAACAATGCAGATGATTTACCAACTCCCTCAGACAAAAATTTATAGGAGAAATATCTTCAAAATATATGACCCCAATTTCTCCAGGAAACGTTATTGATCTTTTCCAAGATTTGGTTATTAAAGATGTAGAAGCCATTTTTTACTGTACACCTAATTAAAATTTGCCTAATAGTGAATTAACAGCATTGGGAGAACTGAGAAAATAGGATGACATAGTTATAAAGAGGGCGGAAAAAGGGGGTAACCTAGTAATTTTAGATTGTGATTACTATATTAATGAAGCCCTTACACAATTAAATGATCGGGTTACATATTATCCATTAGAACACAACCCCACGCAGAAATATAAAATGAAATTGAGAACTTTATTGAGAAAATATGCAGAAAAGGGTTATTATCAAAAAAAAGAGCAGAAAATTTACTCCCCGAGTTTCCACAGTTTCCACATTGGTATTGTATACCAAAACTCCACAAATCCATTGAAAAACTGCCAGGACGACCGATAGTATCCGGTATTAACTCGTTAACAGAACCCCTATCTCAATATATTGATTGGTTATTAAAACCCCTTTTATCATCTGTTCCTTCATTTATTAGAGATTCTGGAGATTTCGTCCTGGCTCTTAAAGAAATTGATTGGCAAATCAGTTTTTCATTGGCATGGATAGATGTGGTAAATCTCTATACCCATATCCCCCAAAATAGAGGCATTGAAGCTAGCCATAACATTTTAAAAAATACGAACACGGACCCGGATTTAACTTCTTTTATTTTGGAGGGTTTAAATTTTGTTCTGTCTCATAATGCCTTCAAATTTATGGACAAGTGGTATGAGCAGAAAGTTGGTACCACCCACTGCATGTGTGTATGCAAATTTATTTCAAGCATTCTTCGAAGAGACATACATACCTAATATATCTAATCCTTTCTTGAAGCATACTGTATACGTTTATACCTGAGATTTGTGGATGATATTTTTATAATATGGGATGGTGCAAGGGAAGAATTTGATGGTTTTGTTGATTATTTGAATTTAACCATGCTATGGGGCCAATAGCCTTGAATATTTAGATGTGAAGGTAGACATCATTGAGGGTAAGGTTATAACACAGGCAGATAGAGAACATACAGCGACTAATAATATGTTGCATTATAAAAGAGCACATCCTGCACATTCAAAAAGAGGATTGCAGTACAGCCAGATGGTAAGATTGCGTAAAATTAATAACAATCACAAGATTTTTAAAAACCAGATCGATGATTTAAAATTGCGTTTTTTTAAAAAGAGGGTATCCGCTATCCCTACTAGATGAGGCTGAAAGCCGCATTGAAAAGATGTCCCAAATGGACATCTTGAAAATAAAAAAGAAAACGCAGGCTAAAAATGGAGTTACCAGTTCTGGGGAAATATTATCTTTTTGTTTTAAGCACAGCATTATGGATAATGTAATACAATCAGCAATTCATAAGAATTGGCATGTATTACAGGCAGATAAAGATCTGGCGGATATATATGCAAATACTCCGATTTCTATTCAGGCGAGCTCAGAACCTGTCAGATATTTTGGTTCATAATAGAATGTTGCCATCAAGTAATAATTGGTTAAAAAAGAACACCCCACAAGGGAATCATAAATGCGGCAACTGCAATTTCTGCCATCTACATACATTACCAAAATCCTTTACAGATTGGTTCAATTTCCCACACAGTTCGGGATTTTATTTCTTGAAAAAGAAAATTTGTGGTTTACATTTTGTTCTGTCCTTGTTTATTTTTCTATATTGGGAAAACTATTAGACCTCTGGTCACAAGATTTAAAGAACATTATAATTCCATAACTACAGGAAAAGGATGTTTAAGACTAATTCATCATATGAAAAAAAAGCTCAGCTCTAACCCTGATTTTTTAAGATTCGCTGGCCTGGAAATTGTAAAATATCCCCCGCAGGGAGGTGATCATAATAGAGTGCTAATGCAACACGAAGCTAGACGGATAATAAAAACTAATGCTGAAGGTCCGATTAGTTTAAATGATAGATCCAGTATATCAGTGCTCTTATAAAATTGTTACTTGTCTGCATTTAGTTTATGATTACAAGTTTTTAATATGCACATTTGTTAATGTTTTGCACATTATTAATGAATCATTTTTGTATACAAGTCAAAAACATTTAAAAGGAAATGACATGTGGTAATCATGTACCTGGACCCATCGTAGCGCATTCTGCGTGAAACGGCCATTGTCCACCTTCCTTTCCCCGCACCCCTCTGTATGCCTGCCGTCCCCATGGATTTTGTTCATTGAAATCTTCTACTTGTCCAATAAAGACCACGTCTTCACAGCAAAGGGGTGAGTGCCGCTTCTCTCTTTATTATAAATATTCTACTTATCACAATATATATGCTGAGCACCAGCCACCTGTGATTTTGTGGCGCTGCACGCCGGTTTCCACGTGGATCCAGCATCCTGGAGTGTGCGTTCACCTGGTGCCGTTCATTCATTTTTCTTTAATTGTTTATAACCCCAAGTAAATCAAACATCTGTGAAATCAAACTGTCCACTTAGGAAGCAACACTGTTTGACAATCAATTTCACATGCTGTTGTGCAAATGGAATAGACAACAGACGGAAATTATTGGCAATTATCAAGACACACTCAATAAAGGAGTGGCTCTGCAGGTGGGGACCACAGACCACATCTCAGTACCAATGCTTTCTGGCTGATGTTTTGGTCATTTTTGAATGTTGGTTGTGCTTTCACACTCGTGGTAGCATGAGACGAACTCTACAACCCACACAAGTGGCTCAGGTAGTGCAGCTCATCCAGGATAGCACATCAATGTGAGCTGTGGCAAGAAGGTTTGCTGTGTCTGTCAGCGTAGTGTCCAGAGGCTGGAGGCGCTACCAGAAGACAGGCCAATACACCAGGAGACATGGAGGGAGCCATAGGAGGGCAACAACCCAGCAGCAGGACCGCTACCTCAGCCTTTGTGCAAGGAGAAACAGGAGGAGCACTGCCAGAGCCCTGCAAAATGACCTCCAGCAGGCCACAAATGTGCATGTGTCTGCACAAACGGTTAGAAACCAACTCCATGAGGATGGTCTGAGTGCCCGCTTCCACAGATGCGGGTTGTGCGCACAGTCCAAAACCATGCAGGAAAATTGGCAATGTGCCACAGAACACTAGGATTGGCAAATTTGCCACTGGCGCACTGTGCTCTTCACAGATGAAAGCAGGACATGTGACAGACGTGACAGAGTCTGGAGTTGCCATGGAGAGCGATCTGCTGCCTGCAAAATTCTTCAGCATGACCGGTTAGGCAGTGGGTCAGTAATGGTGTGGAGTGGCATTTCTTTGGAGAGCCACACAGCCCTCCATGTGCTCGCCAGAGGTAGTCTGACTGCCATTAGGTACCGAGATGAGATCCTCAGACCCCTTGTGAGACCATATGCTGGTGCGGTTGGCCCTGGGTTCTTCCTAATGCAGGACAATGCCAGACCTCATGTGGCTGGAGTGTGTCAGCAGTTCCTGCAAGATGAAGGCATTGAAGCTATGGACTGGCCCGCTCGTTCCCCAGACCTGAATCTGATTGAACACATCTCGGACATCGTGTCTCGCACCATCCACCAACGTCACGTTATACCACAGTCTGTCTTGGAGTTGGTGGATGCTTTAGTCCAGATCTGGGAGGAGATCTCTCAGGAGACCCTCCTCCGCCTCATCAGGAGCATGCCCAGGCATTGTAGGGAGGTCATACAGGCACATGGAGGCCACACACACTACTGAGCATCATTTCCTTGCCTTGAGGCATTTCCGCTGAAGTTGGATCAGCCTGTAACTTCATTTTCCACTTTGCTTTTGAGCATCATTCCAACTCCAGACCTCCGTAGGGTATTAGTTGTGATTACGTTGATCATTTTTAGGTTTTATTGTTCTCAACACATTCCACTATGTAAAGAATAAAGATTTACAACTGGAATATTTCATTCAGTGATATCAAGGATGTGGGATCTTAGTGTTCCCTTTATTTTTTTGAGCAGTATATATATATATATATATATATGTCAGTGAGATACATATATATACAGCACAGACGAAACGTTTGGACACACCTTCTCATTTAAAGATTTTTCTGTATTTTCATGATTATGAAAATTGTAAATTCACACTGAAAGCATCAAAACTATGAATTAACACATGTGGAATTATATATTAACAAAACAGTATGAAACAACTGAAAATATGTCTTATATTCTAGGTTCTTTAAAGTAGCCACCTTTTGCTTTGATGACTGCTTTGCACACTCTTGGCATTTTCTTGATGAGCTTAAAGAGGTAGTCACCGGAAATGGTCTTCCAACAATCTTGAAGGAGTTCCCAGAGATGGTCCAACTAAACGCAAACCGGATGGAATAGCATGCCGCTGCAAGATTCTGTGGTATCAACACACTTCATGAAGAAAAACATCACAAGATGTTTTGAGCTATAAATACAATCATACTAGTACTGTGATGATTATAGCTGAGGACGTAAGACTGAGAACAGTCGCAAGAAACCAATAGCAAAACACAAAAACAACACGACTAAAAAAGCTCCAAAAATATTTAAATTAATTCAACATTATATTTTATTAAGGAAAACAGGTAAGGATGAAAAAAAGGGAAAAGGAGGGGGTACAACAACTAGCACATGCCAGAAACGGACGCTCAGCAAGACATGTAATGATATGAAAGGCTAGGAAAATAACGATATTTAATATATCTATTGCACTAATGCCACCTAGCCTAACTTAATATCAACCCAGCACAAGAAAAAATAAGTAGGTAGAAGACATGACACACTAAGGTGGCATATTACCCGTATTTATGACCAGGAGATGTCCAGGAGCGTCCTCCCCGACGCGCGTTTCGGCGCTGTAGCCTTTCTCAAGGGGTGAGACAGGAAGAGGATGTGCACAGTTTAAAAAGCCCAGTGCTCCAATCAAAATGTATATTAACTAATGACCAGGTTGTCACAAGCGATGACGCGGCAACCATACTGAGATGGACATATAGGAGAGCAAATCAAACGTAAGCATCTAGAGATGATCGCTGCAAATAATGCAGCTATTTTCACTGTGGCACGGCGCCGCGGCGCCGTGTGATCAAGACGGAAATGATGTGACTGCGCCGTCACTTGCTGTGACGCGTGCACAACCATGGCAACAGGACGCCAGATGGCAGCGGCGTCAGGAAGGCGCCGCGAGCCAGCGAGCGGCCCGGGACCATGCAGCGCACGCGTACTGGGATCAGGCTGGCATACAGAGAGTCGCTATAGCGACGGACCCATAGTAAATACAAGTATACATACTACAGCAAGTATAGAGCTAGATAACAATATAGAGAATCCTACTATTGCAAAAACAGGATAGACATATAGTATCTCATATAAAACAACAGCCACAAATATATATAATAAATACAAGTATACATTCTACAGCAAGAATATAACTGGGTGGCAATATAGAGAGTCCTGCTATTGCCAATAGGGAATAAACAAGATAGACATATAATATCTCATATAGAATATCAGCCGCAAATAAACATAACTATAACAATAGCGGTTATAAAGAGTTCGTCTCGAAGGTCCAAAGATGGAAAGATCACACAGCATTTTCCAAAAGGTCCATGTAGAAGTCAACATCCATACCAGGTCATGGCTTATATAGAGGTTTCAACATGGAGAAGATATTAAAAACGGGCTGAAAGGTAAAAACACATATAAGTAAGAATATAAAAACAAAGCATATGCTAATACCAACGGTTGGATTTATAAAAATGGTACAAAACTGATGTTCTCGTTAAGGCCTTTAGGGTGGACCGTGTCTAATGTCCAGATCCATCTGGATTCTTGTTGAGCAAGCCTAGAACTAATTTTACCTCTGCGGATACCTGGATCGACAGTGTCAATCCCTCTCACTCTAAGCCCAGAGCTGTCACATTCATGATATAATTTAAAATGGCGAGGTAGGGTGCGGAGGGTGGATTGCTATGGTTCTCAATGGCAAGAGAACATAGCCCAGCAAACATAGGAACTAGCTCTTGGAAGGATGGAAACTAAACTGACCATGAACTAAACCTGCCGCACAACTAACAGTAGCCGGGTAGCGTAGCCTGCGTTTTATCCCTAGACGCCCAGCGCCGGCCGGAGGACTAACTAATCCTGGCAGAGGAAAATATAGTCCTGGCTCACCTCTAGAGAAATTTCCCCGAAAGGCAGACAGAGGCCCCCACAAATATTGGCGGTGGTTTTAGATGAAATGACAAACGTAGTATGAAAATAGGTTTAGCAAAATTGAGGTCCGCTTTCTAGATAGCAGGAAGACAGAAAGGGCACTTTCATGGTCAGCTGAAAACCCTATCAAAACACCATCCTGAAATTACTTTAAGACTCTAGTATTAACTCATAACATCAGAGTGGCAATTTCAGATCACAAGAGCTTTCCAGACACAGAAACGAAACTACAGCTGTGAACTGGAACAAAATGCAAAAACAAACAAGGACTAAAGTCCAACTTAGCTGGGAGTTGTCTAGCAGCAGGAACATGCACAGAAAGGCTTCTGATTACAATGTTGACCGGCATGGAAGTGACAGAGGAGCAAGGCTAAATAGCGACTCCCACATCCTGATGGAAACAGGTGAACAGAGAGGATGATGCACACCAGTTCAATTCCACCAGTGGCCACCGGGGGAGCCCAAAATCCAATTTCACAACAGTACCCCCCCCTCAAGGAGGGGGCACCGAACCCTCACCAGAACCACCAGGGCGATCAGGATGAGCCCTATGAAAGGCACGGACCAAATCGGAGGCATGAACATCAGAAGCAGTCACCCAAGAATTATCCTCCTGACCGTATCCCTTCCATTTGACCAGATACTGGAGTTTCCGTCTGGAAACACGGGAGTCCAAGATTTTTTCCACAACGTACTCCAACTCGCCCTCAACCAACACCGGAGCAGGAGGCTCAACGGAAGGCACAACCGGTACCTCATACCTGCGCAATAATGACCGATGAAAAACATTATGAATAGAAAAAGACGCAGGGAGGTCCAAACGGAAGGACACAGGGTTAAGAATCTCCAATATCTTGTACAGGCCGATGAACCGAGGCTTAAACTTGGGAGAAGAAACCCTCATAGGGACAAAACGAGAAGACAACCACACCAAGTCCCCAACACAAAGCCGAGGACCAACCCGACGCCGGCGGTTGGCAAAAAGCTGAGTCTTCTCCTGGGACAACTTCAAATTGTCCACTACCTGCCCCCAAATCTGATGCAACCTCTCCACCACAGCATCCACTCCAGGACAATCCGAAGATTCCACCTGACCAGAAGAAAATCGAGGATGAAACCCCGAATTACAGAAAAAGGGAGACACCAAGGTGGCAGAGCTGGCCCGATTATTGAGGGCAAACTCCGCTAAAGGCAAAAAAGCAACCCAATCATCCTGATCTGCAGACACAAAACACCTCAAATATGTCTCCAAGGTCTGATTCGTCCGCTCGGTCTGGCCATTAGTCTGAGGATGGAAAGCAGACGAGAAAGACAAATCTATGCCCATCCTAGCACAGAATGCTCGCCAAAATCTAGACACGAATTGGGTACCTCTGTCAGAAACGATATTCTCCGGAATACCATGCAAACGGACCACATTTTGAAAAAACAGAGGAACCAACTCGGAAGAAGAAGGCAACTTAGGCAGGGGAACCAAATGGACCATCTTAGAGAAACGATCACACACCACCCAGATGACAGACATCTTCTGAGAAACAGGAAGATCCGAAATAAAATCCATCGAGATGTGCGTCCAGGGCCTCTTCGGGATAGGCAAGGGCAACAACAATCCACTAGCCCGAGAACAACAAGGCTTGGCCCGAGCACAAACGTCACAAGACTGCACGAAGCCTCGCACATCTCGAGACAGGGAAGGCCACCAGAAGGACCTTGCCACCAAATCCCTGGTACCAAAGATTCCAGGATGACCTGCCAACGCAGAAGAATGAACCTCAGAAATGACTTTACTGGTCCAATCATCAGGAACAAACAGTCTACCAGGTGGGCAACGATCAGGTCTATCCGCCTGAAACTCCTGCAAGGCCCGCCGCAGGTCTGGAGAAACGGCAGACAATATCACTCCATCCTTAAGGATACCTGTAGGTTCAGAATTACCAGGGGAGTCAGGCTCAAAACTCCTAGAAAGGGCATCCGCCTTAACATTCTTAGAACCCGGCAGGTAGGACACCACAAAATTAAACCGAGAGAAAAACAACGACCAGCGCGCCTGTCTAGGATTCAGGCGTCTGGCGGACTCAAGATAAATTAGATTTTTGTGGTCAGTCAATACCACCACCTGATGTCTAGCCCCCTCAAGCCAATGACGCCACTCCTCAAAAGCCCACTTCATGGCCAAAAGCTCCCGATTCCCAACATCATAATTCCGCTCGGCGGGCGAAAATTTACGCGAGAAAAAAGCACAAGGTCTCATCACGGAGCAATCGGAACTTCTCTGCGACAAAACCGCCCCAGCTCCGATTTCAGAAGCGTCGACCTCAACCTGAAAAGGAAGAGCAACATCAGGCTGACGCAACACAGGGGCGGAAGAAAAGCGGCGCTTAAGCTCCCGAAAGGCCTCCACAGCAGCAGGGGACCAATCAGCAACATCAGCACCCTTCTTAGTCAAATCAGTCAATAGTTTAACAACATCAGAAAAACCAGCAATAAATCGACGATAAAAGTTAGCAAAGCCCAAAAATTTCTGAAGACTCTTAAGAGAAGAGGGTTGCGTCCAATCACAAATAGCCTGAACCTTGACAGGATCCATCTCGATGGAAGAGGGGGAAAAAATATATCCCAAAAAGGAAATCTTTTGAACCCCAAAAACGCACTTAGAACCCTTCACACACAAGGAATTAGACCGCAAAACCTGAAAAACCCTCCTGACCTGCTGGACATGAGAGTCCCAGTCATCCGAAAAAATCAAAATATCATCCAGATACACAATCATAAATTTATCCAAATAATCACGGAAAATGTCATGCATAAAGGACTGAAAGACTGAAGGGGCATTTGAAAGACCAAAAGGCATCACCAAATACTCAAAGTGGCCCTCGGGCGTATTAAATGCGGTTTTCCACTCATCCCCCTGCTTAATTCGCACCAAATTATACGCCCCACGGAGATCTATCTTAGAGAACCACTTGGCCCCCTTTATGCGAGCAAACAAATCAGTCAGCAGTGGCAACGGATATTGATATTTAACCGTGATTTTATTCAAAAGCCGATAATCAATGCACGGCCTCAAAGAGCCATCTTTCTTAGCCACAAAGAAAAAACCGGCTCCTAAGGGAGATGACGAAGGACGAATATGTCCCTTTTCCAAGGACTCCTTTATATATTCTCGCATAGCACACTCAGAACTGAAAGGAAAAAAAAAAAAAAAAAATCTTCAGCAGACTTCTCTTTTCTCTCCTTTCTCTGTCAATTAATTTAACCCTTTGTGGCCAGTCAAACTGTTATGGTTCTCAATGGCAAGAGAACATAGCCCAGCAAACATAGGAACTAGCTCTTGGAAGGATGGAAACTAAACTGACCATGAACTAAACCTGCCGCACAACTAACAGTAGCCGGGTAGCGTAGCCTGCGTTTTATCCCTAGACGCCCAGCGCCGGCCGGAGGACTAACTAATCCTGGCAGAGGAAAATATAGTCCTGGCTCACCTCTAGAGAAATTTCCCCGAAAGGCAGACAGAGGCCCCCACAAATATTGGCGGTGATTTTAGATGAAATGACAAACGTAGTATGAAAATAGGTTTAGCAAAATTGAGGTCCGCTTTCTAGATAGCAGGAAGACAGAAAGGGCACTTTCATGGTCAGCTGAAAACCCTATCAAAACACCATCCTGAAATTACTTTAAGACTCTAGTATTAACTCATAACATCAGAGTGGCAATTTCAGATCACAAGAGCTTTCCAGACACAGAAACGAAACTACAGCTGTGAACTGGAACAAAATGCAAAAACAAACAAGGACTAAAGTCCAACTTAGCTGGGAGTTGTCTAGCAGCAGGAACATGCACAGAAAGGCTTCTGATTACAATGTTGACCGGCATGGAAGTGACAGAGGAGCAAGGCTAAATAGCGACTCCCACATCCTGATGGAAACAGGTGAACAGAGAGGATGATGCACACCAGTTCAATTCCACCAGTGGCCACCGGGGGAGCCCAAAATCCAATTTCACAACAGTGGATATGTCCGTGTGGTCAACGGCCGCCTCAATGCCTAATACATGCTCACGCACGCGAACCTTCAATTGACGTGTAGTCAATCCAATGTAAATTAGACCACACGGGCACATAGCAAAATAAACTACATTTCTTGTAGTACACGTGATGTGTTTCCTGATGGTATATGTCTTAGATCTAGCAGAATTTGTAAATGTGCCCGTGCGGTCCACATTGGAGCAGGCAACACATCGGCCACAAGGGACACATCCACACCCCGGGCCCACCCCGTCAATGAAACTCTGTCTCTGGCCACCCTGATAGTGACTTCTCACTAAAAAATCCCTCAGATTTTTTGAACGACGGACAGTCACACTCGGTTTTTCTGGAAGGATCTGTCTAAGAATAGAGTCCGTACGTAAAATTGGCCATGCCTTTTGAAGACAATCTTTCATGCGAGAGAACTGAGCGTGGTAGTTGGTAATGAACCGTATCTTATTGGAGGAGGAATTACTACTCAGAAAAGGGTTGTCCTTCTCACCTAAATCAAACTTTGACACTTTCTCTGCGATCAAGGACCTCCATTTATTCGCTAGGTCATTAGTGTTTAAGAGATATTTTTTTGACCCTCATCTATATACTTTATTCCCAACAGAGGAAGAACAATTAACCCTTCAAGATCTGGAAGATTTGTATGTTGAACAACAAGTGGGTGAAGGAGTTAAGATTCCCCCTTCAATCAGGGTGAAATCCAAGAAGTTCCCTCCCTTTGCCTCCTGCCCTAGTATTGATCTCTTTGTTCGGGTTGTCTCTGAGGACTTCCTCCGCATCCCGCGGGGGATAGTCCGGGACAACCTGAGCAGAGATGAGCGTGCTAGATTGGACGTCCTGCGGGCTCTCCCTGATGTGGTGCTAAAGCCAGCTGACAAAGGTGGTAACATCGTAATCTGGCCCACGTCCTTATATGAAAAGGAAGCTCTTAGACAATTGAATAATAAAGCTTGCTATAAACGGCTTACCTTCAATCCACTATCATCTTTTAATGGGCAACTTTTGAAAATCTTGAATGATGCGGTTACTGATGGTACCATCACCAAGGAGCTGGCTTTGGCACTACAGGTACAGGAACCTATGGTATCTACCATGTATCTATTACCCAAGATACACAAAAAATTAGAGAGTCCCCCAGGACGTCCAATCATTTCTGGGCCAGGGAACTTTTTGGAGAACACCAATCGGTGGATTGATTCCAAATTGAAACCTCTGGTGGAAAACCTTCCTTCATTCCTCCTTGACACGGGTGAATTTTTGAAAAGGGTGGACGGTCTCCAGATGGGTCATGACATGCTGATGGCTACTGGTGATATAGAATCACTGTATACCAGTATTAAACATAATGACGGTTTGACCGCTACCAAACATTTCCTTGAACTGTCTGACCTACCTCGGGGGATAGTTCACCTGATTCTTGTTCTCCTCGAGTTTTCTCTAACCCACAATTTTTTTACTTTTAAAGGGTCCTTCTACCTGCAGCTCCAGGGCACCGCAATGGGTGCTTCATTTGCGCCGGCCTACACCAATTTGTTCCTGGGGCTGTGGGAGAAGGACCTCGCCCTGTCAGATCAGTCGTCGATTGACCGCATCCCCTTATGGATGCGGTACATCGACGACATTTTTCTGATCTGGCAGGGAGACCTTGAGTCACTTCGGCAATTTATGGAATTATTAAATAAAAATGATCAAAATATCTTTGTCACTTATCATAGTGACAGAGATAGGATCGATTTCCTAGACGTCACCGTATGGCGGGACGAATGTGATTCACTCCAAACTACCATATTTAGGAAGGAAACATCCACCAATAGTTTGCTGCACGCATCATCTGCTCACCCCAAACACATGATCAACTCGGTCCCAATTGGACAGTTTCTTCGACTTCGAAGAATCTGTTCCAATGATGTAGACTTCGAAGTAAAAGCCAGGGACTTATGTGAGAGATTTCATGAGCGTGGTTATGGGAGACGTAGTATCAAGCGAGCTTATAACAGAGCTAAGTATTCTACGAGACACTCTTTACTTTATGCCCATGATACCCGTAATTCCTCCTCCAATAAGATACGGTTCATTACCAACTACCACGCTCAGTTCTCTCGCATGAAAGATTGTCTTCAAAAGGCATGGCCAATTTTACGTACGGACTCTATTCTTAGACAGATCCTTCCAGAAAAACCGAGTGTGACTGTCCGTCGTTCAAAAAATCTGAGGGATTTTTTAGTGAGAAGTCACTATCAGGGTGGCCAGAGACAGAGTTTCATTGACGGGGTGGGCCCGGGGCGTGGATGTGTCCCTTGTGGCCGATGTGTCGCCTGCTCCAATGTGGACCGCACGGGCACATTTACAAATTCTGCTAGATCTAAGACATATACCATCAGGAAACACATCACGTGTACTACAAGAAATGTAGTTTATTTTGCTATGTGCCCGTGTGGTCTAATTTACATTGGATTGACTACACGCCAATTGAAGGTTCGCGTGCGTGAGCACGTATTAGGCATTGAGGCGGCCGTTGGCCACACGGACATATCCACCCTCCGCACCCTACCTCGCCATTTTAAATTATATCATGAATGTGACAGCTCTGGGCTTAGAGTGAGAGGGATTGACACTGTCGATCCAGGTATCCGCGGAGGTAAAATTAGTTCTAGGCTTGCTCAACAAGAATCCAGATGGATCTGGACATTAGACACGGTCCACCCTAAAGGCCTTAACGAGAACATCAGTTTTGTACCATTTTTATAAATCCAACCGTTGGTATTAGCATATGCTTTGTTTTTATATTCTTACTTATATGTATTTTTACCTTTCAGCCCGTTTTTAATATCTTCTCCATGTTGAAACCTCTATATAAGCCATGACCTGGTATGGATGCTGACTTCTACATGGACCTTTTGGAAAATGCTGTGTGATCTTTCCATCTTTGGACCTTCGAGACGAACTCTTTATAACCGCTATTGTTATAGTTATGTTTATTTGCGGCTGATATTCTATATGAGATATTATATGTCTATCTTGTTTATTCCCTATTGGCAATAGCAGGACTCTCTATATTGCCACCCAGTTATATTCTTGCTGTAGAATGTATACTTGTATTTATTATATATATTTGTGGCTGTTGTTTTATATGAGATACTATATGTCTATCCTGTTTTTGCAATAGTAGGATTCTCTATATTGTTATCTAGCTCTATACTTGCTGTAGTATGTATACTTGTATTTACTATGGGTCCGTCGCTATAGCGACTCTCTGTATGCCAGCCTGATCCCAGTACGTGTGCGCTGCATGGTCCCGGGCCGCTCGCTGGCTCGCGGCGCCTTCCTGATGCCGCTGCCATCTGGCGTCCTGTTGCCATGGTTGCGCACGCGTCACAGCAAGTGACGGCGCAGTCACATCATTTCCGTCTTGATCACACGGCGCCGCGGCGCCGTGCCACAGTGAAAATAGCTGCATTATTTGCAGCGATCATCTCTAGATGCTTACGTTTGATTTGCTCTCCTATATGTCCATCTCAGTATGGTTGCCGCGTCATCGCTTGTGACAACCTGGTCATTAGTTAATATACATTTTGATTGGAGCACTGGGCTTTTTAAACTGTGCACATCCTCTTCCTGTCTCACCCCTTGAGAAAGGCTACAGCGCCGAAACGCGCGTCAGGGAGGACGCTCCTGGACATCTCCTGGTCATAAATACGGGTAATATGCCACCTTAGTGTGTCATGTCTTCTACCTACTTATTTTTTCTTGTGCTGGGTTGATATTAAGTTAGGCTAGGTGGCATTAGTGCAATAGATATATTAAATATCGTTATTTTCCTAGCCTTTCATATCATTACATGTCTTGCTGAGCGTCCGTTTCTGGCATGTGCTAGTTGTTGTACCCCCTCCTTTTCCCTTTTTTTCATCCTTACCTGTTTTCCTTAATAAAATATAATGTTGAATTAATTTAAATATTTTTGGAGCTTTTTTAGTCGTGTTGTTTTTGTGTTTTGCTATAAGATTCTGTGGTATCCATGCTGGTTCAGTATGCCTTCAATTTTGAATAAATCCCCAACAGTGTCACCAGCAAAGCACCCCCACACCATCACACCTCCTCCTCCAAGCTTCACAGTGGGAACCAGGCATGTAGAGTCCATCCGTTCACCTTTTCTGCGTCACACAAAGACACTGTGGTTGAAACCAAAGATCTCAAATTTGGACTCATCAGACCAAAGCACAGATTTCCACTGGTCTAATGTCCATTTCTTGTGTTCTTTAGCCCAAACAAGTCTCTTCTGCTTGTTGCCTGTCCTTAGCAGTGGTTTCCTAGCAGCTATTTTTCCATGAAGGCCTGCTGCACAAAGTCTCCTCTTAACAGTTGTTGCAGAGATGTGTCTGCTGCTAGAACTCTGTATGGCATTGACCTGGTCTCTAATCTGAGCTGCTGTTAACCTGCGATTTCTGAGGCTGGTGACTGGGATAAACTTATCCTCAGAAGCAGAGGTGACTCTTGGTCTTCCTTTCCTGGGGCGGTCCTCATGTGAGCCAGTTTCTTTGTAGCGCTTGATGGTTTTTGCAACTGCACTTTGGGACACTTTCAAAGTTTTCTCAATTTTTTGGACTGACTGACCTTTATTTCTTAAAATAATGATGGCCACTCGTTTTTCTTCACTTTGCTTTGCTTTTTTCTTGCCATAATACATATTCTAACAGTCTATTCAGTAGGACTATCAGCTGTGTATCCACCAGACTTCTGCTCAACACTACTGATGGTCCCAAGTAGGGTTGAGCGAAACAGATCGGTCATTTTCATAAATCGGCGACTTTTAGGCAAAGTCAGGTTTCATGAAACCCGAACCGATCCTAGTGTGGGATCGGCCATGCGGTACACGATCAGAGCGCCAAAGTCACGTTTCATATGACGCTGTCACCGCCGTTTTTCATCCAATGAAGGAGGACGCAGAGTGTGGGCAGCGTGATGACATAGGTCTCGGTCCCCACCATCTTAGAGAAGGGCATGGCAGTGATTGGCTTGCTGTCTGCGGTGTCACAGGGGGTATAAAGGGGCGTGCACGCCGACCGCCATCTTACTTCTGCCGATATGAGCATAGGGAGAGGTGTTGCTGCAGTTAGTCAGAAGCAGGGACAGAGTTAGGGAGGAAATATAAACCCCCAAACCGCTTGTGCTGGAGCGATTTTCACTGTCCCACACCACCTTTTTGTGCAGGGACAGTGGAGGTCGTGTTTTAGTGCAGCAGCTGCATAGCTGTGTGCACGGTGCTGTGCAAACCAACTGCTTTTTTAAAAGCAAAATTCCTGTTGCTCCTTTCTGCACAGTTACCTATCTTGTTTATTTGTCCACATTTTTGTGTTCAGCAGTCCTTTTTATTGCTGCCATACTTGTCCTGAGCTCATTGTAGGGAGCTTGTTATTTGTTTATTTATTTTTTAAAATAATAATTCCAGCCACTTTCTGGCACGTTTATAATGTTGTATACCACTGGGCCAGAGTTGTGGTTCTGTGTCTCCCCCCCAAAAAAAGGGAGATTAAAATTCGCACACAGTGTATATTCTGCTGTACTGCTAGTGTGTCGTATATATCAGGCAGCCACTTTCTGCCACGTTCATAGTTTACTGTTATACCACTGGGCCAGAGTTGTGGTTCTGTGTCTCCCCCCAAAAAAAGGGAGAATAAAATTCGCACACAGTGTATATTCAGCTGTACTGCTAGTGTGTCGTATATATCAGGCAGCCACTTTCTGCCACGTTCATAGTTTACTGTTATACCACTGGGCCAGAGTTGTGGTTCTGTGTCTCCCCCCCCAAAAAAAAAGGGAGAATAAAATTCGCACACAGTGTACATTCTGCTGCACTGCTAGTGTGTCGTATATATCAGGCAGCCACTTTCTGCCACGTTCATAGTTTACTGTTATACCACTGGGCCAGAGTTGTGGTTCTGTGTCTCCCCCCAAAAAAGAGGAAGTCTGGTGGAAGAGGCTGTGAGCGGGGGTTGTCAGCTGGTACTGATGGTGGTGCTGCATCTGGTGGTAGTGGCAAAAGCACAGTAGCACCTAAGGCTGGAGGTATTGAGCCTGCGTCATCGTCTGGCTACACAAGGCCTCGAAGGCTCCCTTACCTGGGAGTAGGAAAACAGCTTTTAAAGCAGCAGGAAAAAGTTTTGGCTTTCCTTGCTGACTCAGCCTCTAGCTCTTTGGCCTCCTCTTCCCAAAGTTCAAAATGTCACATCAGCCAGTCGTCAGTGGATGCTCCTGGTCAGGAACAAGACGTTTCCTTGTGTCCTTCTCCCAAACCAAAAGTGAAGGATGCGTCAGGCGACACAACAGGTTACTCAATGGAGCTCTACACATACCGTGCCTGGGTTAGAAAGGGAAATTGTACCCTGCCCATTACAAGAAGAATCGGACATGGAGTGCACTGATGCACAGCCACAGCTAGATTATGATGTTGTTCAATTGAGTCAGATCACTACATTGCCCTCGCAGTTTGCTGAGCCAGAATCTGACCCTGATAAGACTATGGTGCTCTGTCCCGAACGCTATAGCACCTTACACGGTGGCACTGAGGAAGGTGCACATGACATTCAGGAGGAGGAGGTGATAGATGACCCAGTTGTTGACCCAGATTGGCAGCCATTGGGGGAAGAGGGTGGCGCTGCCACTAGCTCAGAAGCGGAGGAGGGTTATCCGCAGCAGCACCAATCTACATCGCAACAGCTGTCATCTGGCAGGCCCGTATCAGGCAAAAATCATTTGACAAAACCATTTTTAGGACAGCGTGGCCATCCTGTGAAAGTTGCACAGCGTGCAATGCCTGAAAAGGAATTCCATAGTAGGAAGAGTGCAGTGTGGCATTTTTTTGACCAAGATCCCAATGATCAGTCAAAAGTGATCTGTAAAAAATGCTCAAAGACCTTTAGCAGAGGGAAGATTCTTAACAATTTAAATACAACGTGCATGCATAGACATTTAAACAGCATGAACTTGCAAGCCTGGACTAACTACCTAACGTCCCGTACCGTTGGTGCACCAGGTCTGAATGAAGGTAGTCAGCACCGCAACAGTGCTTCCCTCACTGTAAGCCCATCGGTTAGGCCACCAGCAGCAGCAAATGTGGAGGGATCGTCGCTAGGCCAAAGCAGTAAGGGAGTCAGAAGGTTATTGGTAGGAAGCACTGTATGTAGGCCAACATCACCAACTCACTCTCAATCTGCCATGTCCACAACCACCACCACCGCTAGTTCCACCATAGGCAGCTCTCCAGTCCAGCTCACCCTAGAAGAGACTCTTGTTAGGAAACGAAAGTACTCATCCTGTCATCCGCGTACACAGGGTTTGAACGCCCACATTGCCAGACTTATCTCGTTAGAGATGATGCCCTACCGGTTGGTTGAAAGCGAAGCTTTCAAAGCCCTGATGGCCTACGCAGTACCACGCTATGACCTACCCAGTCGCCACTTCTTTGCGAGCAATGCCATCCCAGCCCTCCACCAGCATGTCAAATACCGCATTGTCCATGCAATGAGGCAGTCTGTCAGTGGGAAGGTGCACCTCACAACAGATGCATGGACCAGTAGGCATGGCCAGGGACATTATGTGTCCATCACGGCGCACTGGGTTAATGTCGTGGATGCAGGGTTCACAGGGGACAGCAATAGTGGGACAGTTTTGCCTAGCCCACGATCTAGGAAACAGTTGGCTGTAGACGTTCGCCACCCCACCTCCTCCTCCTCCTCCTCCTCCAGAAGCGAAAGCTCGTCCACAGAGCGCTGTCGCACGACCACTCCATCAGCAGCTGACAGTGTTGCACACGAGGTGTCCCATTACGGAACAGCTAGTGGGAAGCATCAGCAGGCCTTGTTTGAAATGAAGTGTTTGTGCGACAACAGACACACCGCGGAAGTTCTGGCCGAGATCTTGCAGCAAGAAACTCAGTCATGGCTGGGCAGTGTACATCTTGAGGCAGGCAAGGTAGTCAGTGATAATGGAAGGAATTTTATGGCTGCCATAGCCCTTTCACAACTCAAACACATACCTTGCGTGGCTCACACTTTGAACCTGGTGGTGCAGTGCTTTCTTAAAAATTATCCGGAGTTACCAGCCCTGCTCCTGAAGGTGCGAAGACTTTGCTCGCACATCCGCCGGTCACCCGTACTGTCATGATCTCAATGGCAAGAGATCATAGCATCAGCATATATAGGAACTAGCTCTTGGAAGATGGAAACTGAGCTGACCATGAACTAAACCTAACGCACAACTAGCAGTGGCCGGGTAGCATGCCTACGTTGATTCTAGATGCCCAGCACCAGCCGGAGGACTAAATAAAGCTAGCAGAGGAAAATATTAGTCCTAGCTCACCTCTAGAGAAATACCCCGAAAGGAGACAGAGGCCCCCCACATGTATTGGCGGTGAATCAAGATGAAATAACAAACGTAGTATGAAAATAGGTTTAGCAAATTTGAGGTCCACTTACTACATAGCAGAAGACAGAAAGGACACTTTCATGGTCAGCTAAAAAACTCTATCAAAACACCATCCAGAAATTACTTTAAAACTCCGGCATTAACTCATAACACCAGAGTGGCAATTCCTGTTCACAAGAGCTTTCCAGACACAGTAACGAAGCTACAGCTGTGAACTGGAACAAAAATGCAAAAACAAACATGGACAAGAGTCCAACTTATCTAGTAGTTGTCTAGGAGCAGGAACAAGCACAGAGAGGCTTCTGATAACATTGTTGACCGGCAAGCAACTAACAGAGCAGCAAGGTTATATAGCGACTCCCACATCTTGATGGGAACAGGTGAACAGAGAAGAAGAAGACACCAGTTCAATTCCACCAGTAGCCACCGGGGGAGCCCAGAATCCAGATTCACAACAGTACCCCCCCCTCAAGGAGGGGGCACCGAACCCTCACCAGAACCACCAGGGCGATCAGGATGGGCCCTATGAAAGGCACGAACCAGATCAGAGGCATGAACATCAGATGCATTCACCCAAGAATTATCCTCCTGGCCGTATCCCTTCCACTTGACCAGATACTGGAGTCTCCGTCTGGAAACACGAGAGTCTAAGATTTTCTCCACAACGTACTCCAACTCACCCTCAACCAACACCGGAGCAGGAGGCTCAACGGAAGGCACAACCGGTACCTCATACCTGCGCAATAATGACCGATGAAAAACGTTATGAATAGAAAAGGATGCAGGGAGGTCCAAACGGAAGGAAACAGGGTTAAGAATCTCCAATATCTTATACGGGCCGATGAACCGAGGCTTAAACTTAGGAGAAGAGACCCTCATAGGGACAAAACGAGAAGACAACCACACCAAGTCCCCAACACGAAGACGAGGACCAACACGACGACGGCGGTTAGCAAAAAGCTGAGTCTTCTCCTGGGACAACCTCAAATTGTCCACCACCTGCCCCCAGATCTGATGCAATCTCTCCACCACAGCATCCACTCCAGGACAATCCGAAGATTCCACCTGACCAGAGGAAAATCGAGGATGAAACCCCGAATTACAGAAAAACGGGGACACCAAAGTGGCAGAGCTGGCCCGATTATTGAGAGCGAACTCCGCCAATGGCAAAAAAGCAACCCAATCATCCTGGTCAGCAGACACAAAACACCTCAGATATGTCTCCAGGGTCTGATTAATCCGCTCAGTCTGGCCATTCGTCTGAGGATGGAAAGCGGACGAAAAAGATAAATCTATGCCCATCCTAGCACAGAATGCCCGCCAAAATCTAGACACGAATTGGGTCCCTCTGTCAGAAACGATATTCTCAGGAATACCATGCAAACGAACAACATTTTGAAAAAACAGAGGAACCAACTCGGAAGAAGAAGGCAACTTGGGCAGAGGAACCAAATGGACCATCTTAGAGAAACGGTCACACACCACCCAAATGACAGACATCTTCTGAGAAACAGGCAGATCTGAAATAAAATCCATCGAGATGTGCGTCCAAGGCCTCTTAGGAATAGGCAAGGGCAACAACAATCCACTAGCCCGAGAACAACAAGGCTTGGCCCGAGCACAAACGTCACAAGACTGCACAAAGCCTCGCACATCTCGTGACAGGGAAGGCCACCAGAAGGACCTTGCCACCAAATCCCTGGTACCAAAAATGCCAGGATGACCTGCCAACGCAGAAGAATGAACCTCAGAGATGACTCTACTGGTCCAATCATCAGGAACAAACAGTTTATCAGGTGGGCAACGATCAGGTCTATCCGCCTGAAACTCCTGCAAGGCCCGCCGCAGATCTGGAGAAACGGCTGACAATACCACTCCATCCTTAAGGATACCTGTGGGCTCAGAGTTACCAGGCGAGTCAGGCTCAAAACTCCTAGAAAGGGCATCCGCCTTAACATTCTTAGAACCCGGTAGGTATGACACCACAAAATTAAACCGAGAGAAAAATAATGACCAGCGCGCCTGTCTAGGATTCAGGCGCCTGGCGGTCTCAAGATAAACCAAATTTTTGTGGTCAGTCAATACCACCACCTGATGTCTGGCCCCCTCAAGCCAATGGCGCCACTCCTCAAAAGCCCACTTCATGGCCAAAAGCTCCCGATTCCCAACATCATAATTCCGCTCAGCGGGCGAAAATTTACGGGAAAAGAAGGCACAAGGCCTCATCACGGAGCAGTCAGAACTTTTCTGCGACAACACTGCCCCAGCTCCGATCTCAGAAGCGTCGACCTCAACCTGAAAAGGTAGAGCAACATCAGGCTGACGCAACACAGGGGCAGAGGAAAAACGGCGCTTAAGCTCCCGAAAGGCCTCCACAGCATCAGGGGACCAATCAGCAACATCAGCACCCTTCTTAGTCAAATCGGTCAATGGCTTAGCAATATCCGAAAAACCAGCAATAAATCGACGATAAAAGTTAGCAAAGCCCAAAAATTTCTGAAGACTCTTAAGAGAAGAGGGCTGCGTCCAATCACAAATAGCTTGAACCTTGACAGGATCCATTTCAATGGAAGAGGGGGAAAAAATATATCCCAAAAAGGAAATCCTCTGTACCCCAAAAACACACTTAGAACCCTTCACACACAAAGAATTAGACCGCAAAACCTGAAAAACCCTCCTGACTTGCTGGACATGAGAGTCCTA
The DNA here is from genome assembly GCF_051348905.1 of Ranitomeya variabilis. NCBI lineage: Eukaryota > Metazoa > Chordata > Amphibia > Anura > Dendrobatidae > Ranitomeya > Ranitomeya variabilis. Next base: position 578,882,095 of record NC_135232.1, read on the forward strand.
GTCATCCGAAAAAATCAGAATATCATCCAGATACACAATCATAAATTTATCCAAATAATCGCGAAAAATATCATGCATAAAGGACTGGAAAACTGACGGAGCATTTGAAAGACCAAAAGGCATCACCAAATACTCAAAGTGGCCCTCGGGCGTATCAAATGCGGTTTTCCACTCATCCCCCTGCCTGATTCGCACCAAATTATACGCCCCACGAAGGTCAATCTTAGAGAACCACTTGGCCCCCTTTATGCGAGCAAACAAATCAGTCAGCAACGGCAATGGGTATTGATATTTAACAGTGATTTTATTCAAAAGCCGATAATCAATACATGGTCTCAAAGAGCCGTCTTTTTTTGACACAAAGAAAAAACCGGCTCCTAAGGGAGATGACGATGGACGAATATGTCCCTTTTCCAAGGACTCCTTTATATATTCACGCATAGCAGCATGTTCAGGCACAGACAGATTAAATAAATGACCCTTTGGGTATTTACTACCCGGGATTAAATCTATGGTACAATCGCACTCTCGGTGCGGAGGTAACGAACCAAGCTTGGATTCTTCAAAGACGTCACGATAGTCAGACAGGAACTCAGGAATTTCAGAGGGAATAGATGATGAAATGGAAACCACAGGTACATCCCCATGAGCCCTCTTACATCCCCAGCTCAACACAGACATAGCTTTCCAGTCGAGGACTGGGTTGTGAGATTGCAGCCAAGGCAATCCTAGCACCAAATCATCATGTAGATTATACAGCACCAGAAAGCGAATAATCTCCTGGTGATCCGGATTAATACGCATAGTTACTTGTGTCCAGTATTGTGGTTTATTATTAGCCAATGGGGTGGAGTCAATCCCCTTCAGAGGAATAGGAGTCTCCAAAGGCTCTAAATCATACCCACAGCGTTTGGCAAAGGACCAATCCATAAGACTCAAAGCGGCGCCAGAGTCGACATAGGCGTCCGTGGTAATAGATGACAAAGAGCAAATCAGGGTCACAGATAGAATAAACTTAGACGGTAAGGTGCAAATGGAAACAGATTTACCAAGCTTTTTAGTGCGCTTAGAGCATGCTGATATAACATGAGTAGAATCACCACAATAGAAACACAACCCATTTTTCCGTCTAAAATTCTGCCGCTCGCTTCGGGACAGAATTCTATCACACTGCATACTCTCGATTTCTCAGTGGACACCGCCAGATGGTGCACTGGTTTGCGCTCCCGCAAACGCCTATCGATCTGAATAGCCATTGTCATGGACTCATTCAGACCCGCAGGCACAGGGAACCCCACCATAACATCCTTAATGGCATCAGAGAGACCCTCTCTGAAAGTCGCCGCCAGGGCGCACTCATTCCACTGAGTAAGCACAGACCATTTACGGAATCTTTGGCAGTAAATTTCCGCTTCATCTTGCCCCTGAGATAGGGACATCAAAGTTTTTTCTGCCTGAAGCTCCAAATGAGGTTCGTCATAAAGCAACCCCAAGGCCAGAAAAAACGCATCCACATTGAGCAACGCAGGATCCCCTGGTGTCAATGAAAAAGCCCAGTCTTGAGGGTCGCCCCGGAGCAAGGAAATCACAATCCTGACCTGCTGTGCAGGATCTCCGGCAGAGCGAGATTTCAGGGACAAAAATAATTTGCAATTATTTCGAAAATTCTGAAACCCAGATCTATTCCCCGAGAAAAATTCCGGCAAAGGAATTCTCGGCTCAGATACAGGTGCATGACAAACAAAATCTTGCAAATTTTGTACCTTCGTGGCGAGATTATTCAAACCTGCAGTTACACTCTGAAGATCCATTGCAAACAGGTGAACACAGAGCCATTCAAAGGAGAGAAAAAAAAAAAAAAATTTCAGCAGACTACTTATTTCTCTCCTTTCTCAGCCAAGGATTTTAACCCTTTAGTGGGCCGGTCAAACTGTCATGATCTCAATGGCAAGAGATCATAGCATCAGCATATATAGGAACTAGCTCTTGGAAGATGGAAACTGAGCTGACCATGAACTAAACCTAACGCACAACTAGCAGTGGCCGGGTAGCATGCCTACGTTGATTCTAGATGCCCAGCACCAGCCGGAGGACTAAATAAAGCTAGCAGAGGAAAATATTAGTCCTAGCTCACCTCTAGAGAAATACCCCGAAAGGAGACAGAGGCCCCCCACATGTATTGGCGGTGAATCAAGATGAAATAACAAACGTAGTATGAAAATAGGTTTAGCAAATTTGAGGTCCACTTACTACATAGCAGAAGACAGAAAGGACACTTTCATGGTCAGCTAAAAAACTCTATCAAAACACCATCCAGAAATTACTTTAAAACTCTGGCATTAACTCATAACACCAGAGTGGCAATTCCTGTTCACAAGAGCTTTCCAGACACAGTAACGAAGCTACAGCTGTGAACTGGAACAAAAATGCAAAAACAAACATGGACAAGAGTCCAACTTATCTAGTAGTTGTCTAGGAGCAGGAACAAGCACAGAGAGGCTTCTGATAACATTGTTGACCGGCAAGCAACTAACAGAGCAGCAAGGTTATATAGCGACTCCCACATCTTGATGGGAACAGGTGAACAGAGAAGAAGAAGACACCAGTTCAATTCCACCAGTAGCCACCGGGGGAGCCCAGAATCCAGATTCACAACACCGTACACTCCAGCCGTATGCTGAACCATCAGCAATCGCTCAATCTTCAACAGCACCGCCTAATTATCGACGTTGCAACAAGGTGGAACTCCACACTGCACATGGTTCAGAGGCTGTGTGACCAGAGGCGTGCTGTCATGTATTTGTGGGAGGATACGCATACATGGGCAGGCAGTTGGATGGCAGACATGGAGTTGTCTGGTATGCAGTGGTCCAAGCTACAAGACCTCTGTCAAGTCCTTCAGTGTTTCGAGGAATGCACACGGCTGGCAAGTGCAGACGACGCCATCATAAGCATGAGCATCCCACTTATGCGTCTGCTGATGCAAAGTTTGACGCACATCAAGGAGCTGGCGTCTGCAGCCGAGGAGGAGGGAATCCTTGATGACAGTCAGCCATTGTCTGGTCAGGGAACTGTCCAGGACGAGGTGGCGGTCGAAGAGGATGAGGAGGAGGATGATGGGGATGACTATGTATGGGAGGAGGATGCTTCTCAGGGGCCACTTGAAACTGGTGGCGTTGCAAGGTCAGGTACAGGTTTCTTGTGGGACACTTGTGATGTGGATTTCCAAGAAAGTGCTCCTCAACCCAGCAGGACCAGTGAATTGACACCAGGAACATTGGCCCACATGGCTGAGTATGCCTTGCGTATTCTAAAAAGGGACCCCCGCATTGTCAAAATGATGACGATTACTGGTTGGCCTGCCTCCTGGATCCACGCTATAAAGGGAAAATTCAAAACATCGTGCCACATGAGAACCTTGAGCAAATATTGGCTACCAAACAAGCAACTCTTGTAGACCGTTTGGTTCAGGCATTCCCAGCACACAGAGGCGGTGATGGTCCTCACACTTGCCGTAGGGGGCAACATGACAGAGGTGCTAGAGGTGCCGAAATCCGAAGTGGCGTTGGACACAGGGGTTTTCTGACAAGGTTGTGGAGTGATTTTTCAATGACCGCTGACTAGTGTTGAGCATTCCGATACCGCAAGTATCGGGTATCGGCCGATACTTGAGGTATCGGAATTCCGATACCGAGTTCCGATATTTTTGTGGTATCGGAAATCGGAATCAGAAGTTCCCAGTGTATGGTTCCCAGGGTCTGGAGGAGAGGAGACTCTCCTTCAGGCCCTGGGATCCATATTCATGTAAAAAATAAAGTGCCGTTTGCCTGGACAGGTGGGTGCGCCCACTGTACCTCTACTAAACAAAGCTGAGTTTGAATCTACAGGCTTTCGGCCTCTATCAACAATATGAAACTGCATTTGGCCTGGTTCTTGGTTTGGGCCTAGTGACGTCTGCTGCTGCCTCTTGGTTTCCTCAAAGAAACAAAGCTGAGTTTGAATCTACAGGCTTTCGGCCTCTATCAACAATATGAAACTGCATTTGGCCTGGTTCTTGGTTTGGGCCTAGTGACGTCTGCTGCTGCCTCTTGGTTTCCTCAAGGAAACAAAGCTGAGTTTGAATCTACAGGCTTGTGGCCTCTATCAACAATATGAAACTGCATTTGGCCTGGTTCTTGGTTTGGGCCTAGTGACGTCTGCTGCTGCCTCTTTGTTTCCTCAAAGAAACAAAGCTGAGTTTGAATCTACAGGCTTTCGGCCTCTATCAACAATATGAAACTGCATTTGGCCTGGTTCTTGGTTTGGGCCTAGTGACGCCTGCTGCTGCCTCATGGTTTCCTCAAAGAAACAAAGCTGAGTTTGAATCTACAGGCTTTCGGCCTCTATCAACAATATGAAACTGCATTTGGCCTGGTTCTTGGTTTGGGCTTAGTGACGTCTGCTGCTGCCTCTTGGTTCCCTTAAAGAAACAAAGCTGAGTTTTAATCTACAGGCTTTCGGCCTGTATTGAGAATTTGAAACTGTATTTGGCGTACTAGTTTGGTTGGGCCCTACTAACGGTGTCTGCTGCTGCTTGTTGTTGTCCTCCACTGAACAAAGCAATGCTGCCTGTTTACTCCTGTTTCCTCCAATTTTTTTCTGCTTTTAGCCACCTTTTTTATTTTGGGCCTATATCTGTGTTTCCTCCTCATCCTGCCTATTACCCAGCCACTGCTTGATGGGTCTGCTGGTACATTGACCCAGACCACTACATTCCCCTTGCACTCTACACAGCCAGAATCTGACCCTGCTGAAAGTCAGGTCCCCCTTCCCGCATACTATACCACCTTACACGGGGACAAAGAGGAAGGTGCATATGAAAGTGCAGGTTCCTTCATCAGGTTGGGGGGGCATACTCGTTGGCGATGTCACTGTCACAGGGCCCGTCATAGTATGCAAAAGTGTCACTGCCGGTGGGAGGCGCCCCCGCCGTCAATCACAACGCCGTACTTTGAGGGGCCCTGTGCCAGTGGCAATGCGAATGAGTGTGCCCCCCTGCTTGCTCAGGATCACAGCACTTGCAAAGTTGAAATACTTACCTCTCCCTGCTCCACCGCCGTGATGTATTCCACATTTCCTGGGCCCAAGAAAAAATTGAGCCAGCCCTCCCCCCCCCACAACTTTAACCAAATGACACCCAATTTTCAATACCTAACTATTATTATAAGGTTAATTAAGATTGACAAGCTTAAGTAACAATAATTGATGTTTTTGACATTAAAATGGGCTCTGTAGGTGTTTTCCTGTCCTCCACTCACTGTCGACTTTTATTCCCCTTTGACTTGCATTGGGTTTCGTGTTTCAGTCGGCCCCCGACTTTTCGCAATGATCGGCCGATTTCACCCGACCTGACTTTTGACAAAGTCGGGTTTCGCGAAACCCAACTCGATCCTGAAAAAGTAAAAGTCGCTCAACCCTAGTCCCAACCCCATTTATAAGGCAAGAAATTCCACTTATTAAACCTGACAGGGCACACCTGTGAAGTGAAAACCATTTCCGGTGACTACCTCTTGAAGATCATCAAGAGAATGTCAAGAGTGTGCAGAGCAGTCATCAAAGCAAAAGGTAGCTACTTTGTAGAACCTAGAATACGAGACATATTTTCAGTTGTTTCACACTTATTTGTTAAGTATATAATTCCACATTTGTTAATTCATAGTTTTGATGCCTTCAGTGTGAATTTACAATTTTCATAGTCATGAAAATACAGAAAAATCTTTAAATGAGAAGGTGTGTCCAAACTTTTGGTCTGTACTGTATATATCTTTATATTTCATACAGAGCTGGATAGCAGAATAGCTGATAATTCAATTGTCGGGTTCTGTAAAATTATTCCCGAACCCGACAGGATATGAGGCATGGTTTACATACAGTAAACCATTGCATAGCCATTAGTTTTTTTATATATCCCTCACTAATAATGTTAGTAGTGTGTGTGTGTAAAATTTTGGAGCTGTAGGTGTTAAGTTAAAAGATTAATTCATGGAAAAAACTGGCGTGGGCTCCCACGCAATTTTCTCCACCAGAGAGGGAAAGCCAGTGACTGAGGGCAGATAGTAATAGCCTAGAGAGGGACCATGGTTATTGGCCCCCCTAGGTAAAAACATCTGCCCACAGCCACCCCAGAAAAGGCACATCTTAGTCTCTCTCTTCCCATTGCCTTGTAGAGGTGGCATATGGGGTAATAAGGGGTTAATGTCACCTTGCCATTGCAAGATGACATTAAGCCTGATTAATAATGGAGAGGTGTCAGGCGCAGACAGCTTTTCATTCATTTCTTCCCCTGTGGTTTACAGCCCGGCCAGTAGCATTAGCACCACTCCCGGTTGTAAACTATTTAACCCCTTGAGGTGGATTGCAGCGTGGGACTTGACTGTATGGTGGACAGGTATGAGATATTGTTGCTTTTTTATTTTAGATTTTTTACAGAAGAACGAGGGCTTCGCTTGGATTGAGCGTGTAATAAAGAGGGTAAATCTGTGTTTAATTATTTCATTAAAAGACTTTATTCTTAATGTGTGGGTATTTTTTTAACACATTAATTCTATTGCATTAATGTATTAATATTGGATAGGTGTCTTATTGACACCTCTCCATTATTAACCAGGCTTCATGTAAAATTACTATAGCAAGGTGACATTAACCCCTTATTACCCCATATGCCACCGCTACAGGGAAAAAGGGAAGAGAGAGGCTAAGTGCCGGAATAGGCAAATCTTACAAATGTGCCTTTTCTGGGGTGGCTGGGGGTAGATGTTTTTAGCCAGGGGGAGGGCAATAACAATGGTCACTCTCTAGGCTATTAATATCTGCCCTTATTCACTGTCTTTCCCTCTCTGGTAGAGAAAATTGTGCGGGAGCCCACGTCAGTTTTTTCCTTGAATTAATCTTTTAATTTAACAAAATTTTACACACACACACTACTAACATTATTAGTGAGGGGTATATAAAATACTAACAGATATGCAATGGTTTACTGTACGCAAACCATGTGTTATATCCTGTCGGGTTCTGTAATGATTTTACAGATGCCGACAATTGAATTATTGGCTATTCTGTGTGAGGCAGTCACTCATATCACAGGTAGAGATCGCTGCGTCTTCTCCCCAGGTTGTGCATGCAGATGGATGAAGTCCATAGGTGTTCATGGGAGTCACGGATTTCCGGTCCGGGTTTTCCATGTGGCTGAAGGCCACAGGTTTGTGTGTGTTAAAAGCCCTGCAGTAAGAGGTATAGGTGTGTCAGGTGTCAGGTGCACATCAGTGTCAGTCTGGTGTGTGCTGGTGTGCAGAGCAGAGGCCTGCAGAGTGCTGGCTGAGTGCAGGGAGGCAAAGGCCAGCAGAGCCAGCACCCAGGGCAGCTGAGTGGCCTGGCACCTGCAGCGTATACAGCAATGCAAGTCATCCATGTTACTGGTCTCGGATGTGGACATTCCTGTGCCCGGAGGTGGATGTCCTGTGCCCGAAAGAGACTGTAATAATTATAGGGGATAACTCAGGAGACTCTTTGCGTGGAACAAGACAACTACAGGACACAATTTTATAAGTGGTAAAGTCTATATTATCACACAGTGATTCAAACAGGTGCAGAGAGAAACTCAAGTCCACAACACTTGGAGTAAATATTAAATGCAGCTTCGCAGTCTATAGGAAACTTCAGAGGAAAATGCAATAATGCAGAAAGTCTATGAAGCACAATTATTCTTGAGGATACTTGACACTAATAAGTCCTTGCTTAGTCCAAAACACCGATAGATATGCTTATAAGGCAGTTCAAATAATATCTTAGCTCAACCAGGGAGGCCTGGGTAATAGTCTCAGGTTCTTGCAGAGCAGAAACAGCTTACATGTCCAGCAAATGCAGATGGAAGTAAACACGAGCAGCAGATGAAGGAGGATAGCAGGAAGACAAAGTGCACATGAGACCAAAGACGCCATCTTGGAAAAGGGCAGTAATGCACAAAAGGTAATAAAAAGTGTTCAGAGTCCTTACATTACTCCCTCCTTAGAAGCGGCCTCAGGATGATCCTGGACCTGGTTTCTCAGAGAATCTCTGATGAAAATGAGAAATCTTCTGTTGGGCATTGATGTTTTCCACAGGTTCCCAAGAGTCTTCCTCAGGGGGATATCCCTGCCATCTTATCAGATATTGGAGCCGATTAATGTGAATCCTGGAATCAACAATTTCCTCCACCACAAATTGTTCTTGCCCATCAATCACCACAGGCTGCAGAGGTGGCACAACACATCCCTGGAAGGTATTAGGAGATACAGGCTTTAGTAAAGATTAGTGTTGAGCATTCCGATACCGCAAGTATCGGGTATCGGCCGATACTTGCGGTATCGGAATTCCGATACCGGGATTCCGATACTTGCCGCGTATCGGATACCGGAATCGGAAGTTCACAGATTCAAACTGCACAAATTCAGCCAATGAGAATGATTCCAAGTGTGGGCACATCCTGTTCAGCATGGAGGGCATGAAACTACTGGCATGGCTGTGATTGGCTGCTGAAATGATGTCATGATGCAGTTTAAAAGCCGCTGGCGCCATTTTGCGCTCACTCTGCTGTGAATTCAGTTAGTGACAGGACGCTGTTTGCTGACTGAGGGCCAGTTTAGAGATAGCGATTTGCTTCTTTGTGCTTTTCCAAGGCTAATTTAGCAACCGCTGTGTTCACCTACTATTCACCTTGCTTTTGCCTTGTAGCGCTGTTTTCACAGCGATCTGCAAGGTCTGTGTGTGTGTGTGTGTGAGTGCAGCCCACTCTCTAGTCTGAGTGCAGCCACATAGGCCATCCATAGCTGGTTGTATTCAGTTCAGGGAGGGTGGTTCATTGCCTCATACTGTTCTTTTTTTCTTTTTTTTCAAAGTAGTGTAGTCTGCTGCTAATTTTTTCAAAAAAATCCTATTAGTGTCTTTCCACCCGTCTCCAGCTAATTTGTGGAAAAACACTACATAGGATAACGTAGAGGAGGGTTTTTGGGCCTTGCAGCGCCGTTTACGGCTGTCTGCACGGTCTCCGTGTGACTGCAGCTCGCCCTGTAGTCTGTGAGCAGCCATAGCCTGGTTGTCTCCAGCTCAGGGTTCTTCACTGCGTCATACCGCAAAATCAATTTTCATTTTGTTTTAAGTAGTGCAGGCTGCTGCACATTTTTTCAAAAAATTCCTATTAGTGTCTTTCCACCCGTCTCCAGCTAATTTGTGGAAAAACACTACATAGGATAACGTAGAGGAGGGTTTTTGGGCCTTGCAGCGCCGTTTACGGCTGTCTGCACGGTCTCCGTGTGACTGCAGCTCGCCCTGTAGTCTGTGAGCAGCCATAGCCTGGTTGTCTCCAGCTCAGGGTTCTTCACTGCGTCATACCGCAAAATCAATTTTCATTTTGTTTTAAGCAGTGCAGGCTGCTGCACATTTTTTCAAAAAATTCCTATTAGTGTCTTTCCACCCGTCTCCAGCTAACTTGTGGAAAAACACTACATAGGATAATGTAGAGGAGGGTTTTTGGGCCTTGCAGCGCCGTTTACGGCTGTCTGCACGGTCTCCGTGTGACTGCAGCTCGCCCTGTAGTCTGTGAGCAGCCATAGCCTGGTTGTCTCCAGCTCAGGGTTCTTCACTGCGTCATACCGCAAAATCAATTTTCATTTTGTTTTAAGCAGTGCAGGCTGCTGCACATTTTTTCAAAAAATTCCTATTAGTGTCTTTCCACCCGTCTCCAGCTAACTTGTGGAAAAACACTACATAGGATAATGTAGAGGAGGGTTTTTGGGCCTTGCAGCGCCGTTTACGGCTGTCTGCACGGTCTCCGTGTGACTGCAGCTCTATCTGTTGTCAGTTCAGCCCCAAAAAAATAAATAAATAATAAAGTTCACCAAACACACCAGTGACACCACTTTACATTTGTGTAGGCCACATTAGCTCATATTAAAGTCTAGTCCACACTTTAGAAAATTAGTGTTTCTTATACCTGTTAGGAGTTGTTCAGGAATAAGCACACAAAGCCGTTAGTACTTTTCTGCTTATCTTTATCAGTCAACCAAGATGAAGAAGGCAGTGAGTAAGGCACGTGGGCGTGGGCGTGGGCGCGGAGCAGGGAGGGGACGTGGGGATTCTGTGCCTGCTGCGGGCACCGGTGACTCATCAGCACCCACTTTCACCAGGGAACAGTCATTCATGCGCAGCTCTGTCGCAGAGCGCCGTACACCGCTGCTGCGTGAAGAACAAATTGAAGCCGTTGTCGGATGGATGGCAGCTAATGCATCAACTTCAATTAGTGCCACATCCTCTTAGACACAGAGCACTGGAGAGCAGCCATCTGTCTCTTCACCACCTGCCAAATTGCCCAGGCAGATAGAGAGCCCAGGACAGGAGCCGTCTCTACTTCTGTTCTCTGAATCTCTTGGCTTGGAAACAGGGGGCCAGCCAAGCAGCATTGGAGAAATGGAAGAAGAGGCAGGGTGCAGTGATGCCCAACAGCTTTTTCTCTCTTCCTCTGAAGAGGCGGGTGGGCCAGTGGCTCCGTTCACCACATCGCAGGCCACATCAGCTGATGATGACACTCAGGTGCCACTTACTGGTGCGTGCTCTGCTGCTGAGACTACCCAGGAGGAGCAGTTGGGGGCAGAGGGTAGTGTAGATGATGAGGTCCTTGACCCATCTCGGCGTGAGGGACAGGAAGGTGGTGGGAGCAGCTCTGAGGAAGAGATTCCCCGTACGGCCCAAAGAGGGAGAGGGAGGGGGAAGACTGCGGATCCTGCAGCCTCCGCTTTGGCACCCGTTAGGAGCATGTCTCTTCCAAAAGCCAAAAAGGGCGCTCCCAAGACTTGCAGTGCCTGGTCCTTTTTTGACACAGTTGCAGATGACATTTGCTATGTCAAATGCAAGGTGTGTCATCAAAAAGTCAAAAGAGGGAAAAATGTCAGCAACCTCAATACCTCCAACATGTGGAAACATGTGCGCACCAGGCATGTGGCGGAGTTAGAAAAACACACTGAAGAGCTAGGCCAACCAACAGCGGCAGCTACCACCTCTTCAGCTCGTGTTGCCTCTTCCTCCAGCTCACACGCAGCTGGTTCGGCTTCCTCCCAGGATCGCCATGGAAGAACCTCTGGCCCTGTTGTCCAGAGACCCGCTGTAATTCCACCCGCAGCACCACTTTCCCTGTCATCCACACACTCCCAGCCCAGTGTACAGCCATCGGTAGTACAGGCATGGGAGAAAAGGCGGCCTTTCTCGTCAAACCACCCACGAGCACAGGCTCTGACTGCAGGCATTGCCAAACTTCTGTCACTGGAAATGCTGTCATTCAGGCTGGTGGAGACTGACAGCTTCCGTGACTTGATGTCATTGGCAGTCCCACAGTACAATGTGCCCAGCCGCTTTTACTTCAGCAGGCAAGCCGTCGCTGCCCTGCACAAGCATGTGGAGGGACACATAAAACACGCGCTACTGAACGCCGTCAGTAGCAAGGTCCACCTCACCACCGATGCGTGGACCAGTCAACATGGACAGGGGCGATACCTTTCCCTCACTGCCCATTGGGTTAATGTCGTTGAGCCGGGTACAGATCGTGCGAGTGGCGCAGGACGTGTCCTGCCCACTCCAAGGATTGCAGGAATCCATTCTGTATGCATTGACTCCTCCTCTTACACCAGTTCCTCAGAATCATCGCTGCAGGAGCCGTCACAGTCCACCTCCACATGGACCCGTGATTAACGTTTACCTGTTACGACCGACATGAGCACAGCCGTGGCCAAACGTCAACAGGCCGTCTTGAAATTAATTTATTTGGGGAATCGAAGCCACACAGCGCAGGAGCTCTGGAATGCCATCAAGCAGGAGAGCGATGTGTGGTTTGTGCCAGCGAATCTCCAGCCAGGCATGGTAGTGTGTGATAATGGCCGAAATCTGGTGGCAGCTCTGGGCCTCGGCAACCTCACTCACATCCCATGTCTGGCACATGTGCTCAATTTGGTCGTGCAGAGTTTTTTGAGGGACTATCCGGATCTTGATGCACTGCTGCACAAGGTCCGCCTAGAGTGTGCTCACTTGCGGCGTTCCAGCACGGCAAAAGCGCGCATTGCGGCTCTGCAGCGCCGACACCGCCTGCCGGAACATCGCATCATATGTGACCTACCTACCACGTGGAATTCCACGTTACATATGTTGGAGCGGTTGTGTGAGCAGCAGCAAGCTGTAATGGAGTACCAGCTGCTTCAGGCGCAAAGAAGTCGCACTCAGCGGCGTACAGACTTCACAACCACAGAGTGGGCCACTATGAATGACGTCTGCCAGGTTTTGCGTCCCTTTGATTATTCCACGCGGATGGCGAGTGCAGATGATGCACTAGTCAGCATGACTGTCCCCCTTATCTGCCTGCTTGAAAAATCACTGCAAGTGCTAAGGGATGATGTTGTGGAAGAGGTGGAGGATGAGGATTCAGCATTTCCATCATCTTCTGGACAGTCAGCGCCACGTGGTTCCTCACAAACGCGTAGGCAGGGGACAGTTTGTGAGGAGGATGAGGAGGAATCAATGGAGGAGGAAGACATCCGTCCAGAGGAGGGAGTTACACAATTGTCCAGTACTCAGTGTGTACAGCGAGGGTGGGGTGATGACGAGCGGGCAGAGATCACGCCTCCAGCAGGGGACAGCGTTTCTTGGGCAGTTGGCAGTCTGCAGCACATGGTGGATTACATGCTGCAGTGCCTGAGAAACGACCGCCGCATCGCCCACATTCTCAACATGTCTGATTATTGGGTGTTCACCCTCCTCGATCCTCGCTACCGGGACAACGTAGAAAGCCTCATCACATCGTTGAACCGGGAGCGAAAAATGCGGGAGTACCAAGACACACTGGTGAATTCCATCATCTTCTCCATTCCAACTGAGAGAAGTGCTGCTAGTGCATTCCAAAGCAGCTCAGTGCGTCCAGGCAGTGGTGGAGGCTCTGCACAAAGAGGGAGCAGAAGCAGTGCCTCTGCCCAAGGCAAGACCAGTATGGCCCAACTGTGGCACAGTTTTCTGTGCCCGCCACAAAAGTCTACACCATCACAGATGGCTCCAGTCAGCAGGAGGCAACGGTTCCGTCAGATGGTGACAGTCTACATGTCTTGCCCTCTTGCTGTACTCCCAGACGGCTCTTCCCCTTTCAAGTTTTGGGTCTCAAAGCTGGATACATGGCCAGAGCTAAGCCAGTATGCATTGGAGGTGCTGTCTTGCCCTGCGGCCAGTGTATTATCGGAACGTGTCTTTAGTGCTGCAGGTGGTGTACTAACTGACCGTCGCATGCGACTATCCTCCGATAACGTTGACCGGCTTACTTTCCTGAAAATGAACAAGGCCTGGATCTCGCAGGAATTTGCCACTCCTCTTCCTGATTAAATAATTAGGTGACTGTCTACAGTATCCAGGTCTCCTGTTGTGTTCATCTTTCTACCACCTGAACTTTAATTCCTGGGCTCCAACACCGCCAGTTGAGGCTCAGAAGTGCCGTCTGCACAGTCAAAACATACGACCCAGTGTTATTGGGTTTCAGTAACGTCAGCTGATCCCCAGCTGTGTAGCCGGCAATGTGTCCTGCGACCGCCACGCTGACACAACAACTGAAATGTAAGGGAACCTGTCCCCCCCCCCCCAAGGCGTTTCTTACTGAAAGAGCCACCTTGTGCAGCAGTAATGCTGCACAAGGAAAAGGTAGCTATTTTTGTTTAGCTCCTTGCACACGCAGAACTTAACACTTATAAAATGTGTCCACAGATACCGTAAAGCCGTCCCGGAGGTGGGACTTTCCTTCGTAATATGACGCAGCACAGCCGTCATTCCTACCCCCTTGGCGCCGTGCCCCGGCTCCTCAGGGCTGTTTGATTCCGTCCCAGAGCCTGCGCTGTTATGTTATCCCTTGGCCAGGCACACTTAACGCTGCCCATCTTCTGACATCATTTGGTGTCAGGCTGGCTGCGCCTGTGCGGCCGCGCTGGCCGAGAGCCCGCCTCGCAGTGTCTTCTGATTTAATCCCACTGGGGGCCTGAGATCCATGGACATGCGCAGTGCATATCTGAACCTCCGACTCTCACTCATCTCCCTACGCCTTCTTCAGACTGTGCGCCGTCAGCTGATCCCTAATAGCATGCCACCACCATGACGCCGCACAGTCTGAAGAAGCTGTAGGGAGGGGAGTGAGAGGCGAGGATATGCACTGCGCATGGCCACGGATCCCAGGCCCGCGGTGGGATTACATTAGACGACACTGCGAGGCGGGCTCTCGGCCAGCGCGGCCGCACAGGCGCAGCCAGCCTGACACCAAATGATGTCAGAAGATGGGCAGCGCTAAGTGTGCCTGGCCAAGGGATAACATAACAGCGCATGCTCCGGGACGGAATCAAACAACGCTGAGGAGTCGGGGAACGGCGCCAAGGAGATAGGAATGACAGCTGTGCTGCGTCATATTATGAAGGAAAGTCCCACCTCCGGGACGGTCTCACGGTTTCAGGGGACACATTTTATAAGTGTTTAGTTCTGTGTTTGCAAGGAGCATCATGAAAAGAGCCACCTTTTCCATTTGCATCTTTTGTGCTGCACAAGCTGGCTCTTTCAGCTACAAACGCCTTGGGGGGGGGTTAAAGGTTCCCTTTCGACTTGCTCCAGTGCAGGCATCGGCCTACATTGTGTTCCTCTGCTTCTCCTGCTGTCCCTGGTCTCCAACACCGCTAGTTGTTGCCTGGTAGTGCTGTCCGCACAGTCCCAACAGTCGCTCCTCTGTAATTGGGGTTCAGTAACGTCAGCTGTTCCCCTGCTGTGTGTGTGGCAATCCCTCCTATCTCCTCCACCTCCTCCTCCTCCACCTGTCCCTGGGCTCCAACACCGCTAGTTGCCGTCCAGAAGTGCTGTCCGCACAGTCCCAACAGTCGCTCCTCTGTTATTGGGGTTCAGTAACGTCAGCTGTTCCCCTGCTGTGTGTGTGGCAATCCCTCCTATCTCCTCCACCTCCTCCTCCTCCACCTGTCCCTGGGCTCCAACACCGCTAGTTGCCATCCAGAAGTGCTGTCCGCACAGTCCCAACAGTCCCTCCTCTGTTATTGGGGTTCAGTAACGTCAGCTGTTCCCCTGCTGTGTGTGTGGCAATCCCTCCTATCTCCTCCTCCTCCTCCTCCTCCACCTGTCCCTGGGCTCCAACACCGCTAGTTGCCATCCAGAAGTGCTGTCCGCACAGTCCCAACAGTCCCTCCTCTGTTATTGGGGTTCAGTAACGTCAGCTGTTCCCCTGCTGTGTGTGTGGCAATCCCTCCTATCTCCTCCACCTCCTCCTCCTTCACCTGTCCCTGGGCTCCAACACCGCTAGTTGTCGTCCAGAAGTGCTGTCCGCACAGTCCCAACAGTCCCTCCTCTGTTATTGGGGTTCAGTACCGTCAGCTGTTCCCAAGCTGTGTGTGTGGCAATCCCTCCTATCTCCTCCACCTCCTCCTCCTCCTGCTGTCCCTGGGCTCCAACACGGCTAGTTGCCGTCCAGAAGTGCTGTCCGCACAGTCCCAACAGTCCCTCCTCTGTTATTGGGGTTCAGTAACGTCAGCTGTTCCCCTGCTGTGTGTGTGGCAATCCCTCCTATCTCCTCCACCTCCTCCTCCTCCACCTGTCCCTGGGCTCCAACACCGCTAGTTGCCGTCCAGAAGTGCTGTCCGCACAGTCCCAACAGTCGCTCCTCTGTTATTGGGGTTCAGTAACGTCAGCTGTTCCCCTGCTGTGTGTGTGGCAATCCCTCCTATCTCCTCCACCTCCTCCTCCTCCACCTGTCCCTGGGCTCCAACACCGCTAGTTGCCGTCCAGAAGTGCTGTCCGCACAGTCCCAACAGTCCCTCCTCTGTTATTGGGGTTCAGTAACGTCAGCTGTTCCCCTGCTGTGTGTGTGGCAATCCCTCCTATCTCCTCCATCTCCTCCTCCTCCACCTGTCCCTGGGCTCCAACACCGCTAGTTGCCGTCCAGAAGTGCTGTCCGCACAGTCCCAACAGTCCCTCCTCTGTTATTGGGGTTCAGTAATGTCAGCTGTTCCCCTGCTGTGTGTGTGGCAATCTCTCCTATCTCCTCCACCTCCTCCTCCTCCACCTGTCCCTGGGCTCCAACACCGCTAGTTGCCGTCCAGAAGTGCTGTCCGCACAGTCCCAACAGTCGCTCCTCTGTTATTGGGGTTCAGTAACGTCAGCTGTTCCCCTGCTGTGTGTGTGGCAATCCCTCCTATCTCCTCCACCTCCTCCTCCTCCACCTGTCCCTGGGCTCCAACACCGCTAGTTGCCGTCCAGAAGTGCTGTCCGCACAGAGCCAAACACCTCGCCAATGTGTTAGTGGGGTTCAGTACCGCCAGCTGTTCCCCTGCTGTGTATACGGCAACGTGTACTGCGACCGCCACGCAGGCACAACAAGTTAAATTTAAGGGAACCTGTCCCCCCCCCCCAGGCGTTTGTTACTGAAGGAGCCACCTTGTGCAGCAGTAATGATGCAAAGGGAAAAAGTGCCTCTTTTCGTGGTGCTCCTTGCACATGCTGAACCTAACACTTATGAAAAGTGTCCCCTCCTACCGTGATACCGTCCGGTTGGTGGAACTTTCCTTTGTGATGTGACGCAGCACAGCCGTCATTCTTACCCCCTTGGCGCCGTGCGCCGCCTCCTCAGCGTTGTTTGAATCAGTCCCGGAGCCTGCGCTGTTAGGTTAGCCCTTGGCCATGCACACATTTTGCGCTGCCCGTCTTCTGCATCATTTGGTGTCAGGCTGGCTGCGCCTGACAACCCTCAGGTGTTACAAAGTAGAAGAGCCACAGCTTATGCAGCAGTAGTGCTGCACAAGTCAAAGGTTGCTCTTTTAATTTTTCTCCTTGCACACGCTGAATGAAACACGTATAACATTTAGCCCTTTATACAGTCAAACTGTGTTGGAGGCGCGAGTTCCCTTCGTAATGAGACGCAGCACAGATGTCAAGAATCCCACCTTGGTGCTGGGTGCAGCCTCCTGAGCGTTGTTATTTGCTGTACAGGAGTCTGCGCTGTCGTGTTATCCCTTGGCCTAGCGCTGTTAGCGCTGCCCATCTTCTGACATCATTTAATGTCGGCCGGTGCAGTTCGCGATGACCATGAATCCCAGCCCTGCAGTGTCTTAACATTGTTAAAACACTGCGGGGCTGGGATTCATGGCCTGGCGCAGCACATATGTTCGCCTCTCACACTCGGGTCCTTACACCCGCTTCAGACTGTGCGGCGTCAGCTGATCCCTTATCGCATGCCACGGCCATGAAGCCGCACAGTCTGAAGAAGGCGGAAGGAGATGAATCACGCCCTCGCAGTCCCAATAAATAAGACACCGAGGGGCGTTGTGTGGGTCAGGGCGGCCGCAGAGGCGCAGGCAGCCAAACAATGATGCCAGAAGACGGGCAGCGCTACCAAGGGGGTTGCAGCGTGTCATTACAAAGGAAAGTCACACCTGAGGGACGTTTTAATGGTCGCAGAGGACTCTTTTTAGACGTGTTCAGTTCAATCTGGGCAAGGAGAATAAGTTTCAGAGCCACCTTGCACACATGCAGCATTACTGTCGTACAAGGTGGCTGTAAAACATACAAACGCCTGGGGGAGGGGGGACAGGTTTCCTTCAATTTCAGTTCTTGTGCCTGCGTGGCTGTTGCAGGACACGTTGCCGGCTACACAGCAGGGGAACAGCTGGCGGTGCTAACACCGCCAGTTGGGGCCCGGTACTGCTAGCTGCACAGAGAAAAACACCAGCCAATGTGTCAGTGGGGTTCAGCACCGCCAGCTGTTCCCCTGCTGTGTAGCCGGCATCGTGTCCTGCAAATGCCACGCAGACACAAGAACTGAAATTGAAGGGAACCTGTCCCCCCTCCCCCAGGCGTTTGTATGTTTTACAGCCACCTTGTACAGCAGTAATGCTGCATGTGTGCAAGGTGGCTCATAAACGTATTCTCCTCGCACATGTGGAACTGAAAACACGTCTAAAATGTGTCCTCTGTGTGACCATTTAACCGTCCCGGAGGTGTGACTTTCCTTTGTAATGACACGCTGCAACCCCCTTGGTAGCACTGCCCGTCTTCTGGCATCATTGTTTGGCTGCCTGCGCCTCTGCGGCCGCCCTGACCCACACAACGCCCCTCGGTGTCTTATTTATTGGGACTGCGAGGGTGTGATTGATGGGCATGAGCAGTGCATCAGTTCGCCTGTCCCTCATCTCCTTCCGCCTTCTTCAGACTGTGCGGCTTCATGGCTGTGGCATGCGATAAGGGATCAGCTGACGCCGCACAGTCTGAAGCGGGTGTAAGGACCCGAGTGTGAGAGGCGAACATATGTGCTGTGCCAGGCCATGAATCCCAGCCCCGCAGTGTTTTAACAATGTTAAGACACTGCGGGGCTGGGATTCATGGTCATCGCGAACCGCACCGGCCGACATTAAATGATGTCAGAAGATGGGCAGCGCTAACAGCGCTAGGCCAAGGGATAACACGACAGCGCAGACTCCTGTACAGCAAATAACAACGCTCAGGAGGCTGCACCCAGCACCAAGGTGGGATTCTTGACATCTGTGCTGCGTCTCATTACGAAGGGAACTCTCGCCTCCAACACAGTTTGACTGTATAAAGGGCTAAATGTTATACGTGTTTCATTCAGCGTGTGCAAGGAGAAAAATTAAAAGAGCAACCTTTGACTTGTGCAGCACTACTGCTGCATAAGCTGTGGCTCTTCTACTTTGTAACGCCTGAGGGGGGGTTAAAGGTTACCTTTGAAATTGGTTCAATTAGGCTTCGGCCTACACTCTGCTCCCCCTGCAGAGCCCGGGCTCCAACACCGCCAGTTGGGGCCCGGTACTGCTAGCTGCACAGAGAAAAACACCAGCCAATGTGTCAGTGGGGTTCAGCACCGCCAGCTGTTCCCCTGCTGTGCAGCCGGCAACGTGTCCTGCAACTGCCACGCAGACACAACAGACCCAAAGCTGCCGCCAGTGCAGGCTTCGGCCTACACTCTGCTCCCTCTCCTCCTCCTGCTGACCCTGGGCTCTAACACCGCCAGTTGGGGCCCGGTACTGCTAGCTGCACAGAGAAAAACACCAGCCAATGTGTCAGTGGGGTTCAGCACCGCCAGCTGTTCCCCTGCTGTGTAGCCGGCATCGTGTCCTGCAAATGCCACGCAGACACAAGAACTGAAATTGAAGGGAACCTGTCCCCCCTCCCCCAGGCGTTTGTATGTTTTACAGCCACCTTGTACAGCAGTAATGCTGCATGTGTGCAAGGTGGCTCATAAACGTATTCTCCTTGCACATGTGGAACTGAAAACACGTCTAAAATGTGTCCTCTGTGTGACCATTTAACCGTCCCGGAGGTGTGACTTTCCTTTGTAATGACACGCTGCAACCCCCTTGGTAGCGCTGCCCGTCTTCTGGCATCATTGTTTGGCTGCCTGCGCCTCTGCGGCCGCCCTGACCCACACAACGCCCCTCGGTGTCTTATTTATTGGGACTGCGAGGGTGTGATTGATGGGCATGAGCAGTGCATCAGTTCGCCTGTCCCTCATCTCCTTCCGCCTTCTTCAGACTGTGCGGCTTCATGGCCGTGGCATGCGATAAGGGATCAGCTGACGCCGCACAGTCTGAAGCGGGTGTAAGGACCCGAGTGTGAGAGGCGAACATATGTGCTGCGCCAGGCCATGAATCCCAGCCCCGCAGTGTTTTAACAATGTTAAGACACTGCGGGGCTGGGATTCATGGTCATCGCGAACCGCACCGGCCGACATTAAATAATGTCAGAAGATGGGCAGCGCTAACAGCGCTAGGCCAAGGGATAACACGACAGCGCAGACTCCTGTACAGCAAATAACAACGCTCAGGAGGCTGCACCCAGCACCAAGGTGGGATTCTTGACATCTGTGCTGCGTCTCATTACGAAGGGAACTCGCGCCTCCAACACAGTTTGACTGTATAAAGGGCTAAATGTTATACGTGTTTCATTCAGCGTGTGCAAGGAGAAAAATTAAAAGAGCAACCTTTGACTTGTGCAGCACTACTGCTGCATAAGCTGTGGCTCTTCTACTTTGTAACGCCTGAGGGGGGGTTAAAGGTTACCTTTGAAATTGGTTCAATTAGGCTTCGGCCTACACTCTGCTCCCCCTGCAGAGCCCGGGCTCCAACACCGCCAGTTGGGGCCCGGTACTGCTAGCTGCACAGAGAAAAACACCAGCCAATGTATCAGTGGGGTTCAGCACCGCCAGCTGTTCCCCTGCTGTGCAGCCGGCAACGTGTCCTGCAACTGCCACGCAGACACAACAGACCCAAAGCTGCCGCCAGTGCAGGCTTCGGCCTACACTCTGCTCCCTCTCCTCCTCCTGCTGACCCTGGGCTCTAACACCGCCAGTTGGGGCCCGGTACTGCTAGCTGCACAGAGAAAAACACCAGCCAATGTGTCAGTGGGGTTCAGCACCGCCAGCTGTTCCCCTGCTGTGTAGCCGGCATCGTGTCCTGCAAATGCCACGCAGACACAAGAACTGAAATTGAAGGGAACCTGTCCCCCCTCCCCCAGGCGTTTGTATGTTTTACAGCCACCTTGTACAGCAGTAATGCTGCATGTGTGCAAGGTGGCTCATAAACGTATTCTCCTCGCACATGTGGAACTGAAAACACGTCTAAAATTTGTCCTCTGTGTGACCATTTAACCGTCCCAGAGGTGTGACTTTCCTTTGTAATGACACGCTGCAACCCCCTTGGTAGCGCTGCCCGTCTTCTGGCATCATTGTTTGGCTGCCTGCGCCTCTGCGGCCGCCCTGACCCACACAACGCCCCTTGGTGTCTTATTTATTGGGACTGCGAGGGTGTGATTGATGGGCATGAGCAGTGCATCAGTTCGCCTGTCCCTCATCTCCTTCCGCCTTCTTCAGACTGTGCGGCTTCATGGCCGTGGCATGCGATAAGGGATCAGCTGACGCCGCACAGTCTGAAGCGGGTGTAAGGACCCGAGTGTGAGAGGCGAACATATGTGCTGCGCCAGGCCATGAATCCCAGCCCCGCAGTGTTTTAACAATGTTAAGACACTGCGGGGCTGGGATTCATGGTCATCGCGAACCGCACCGGCCGACATTAAATGATGTCAGAAGATGGGCAGCGCTAACAGCGCTAGGCCAAGGGATAACACGACAGCGCAGACTCCTGTACAGCAAATAACAACGCTCAGGAGGCTGCACCCAGCACCAAGGTGGGATTCTTGACATCTGTGCTGCGTCTCATTACGAAGGGAACTCGCGCCTCCAACACAGTTTGACTGTATAAAGGGCTAAATGTTATACGTGTTTCATTCAGCGTGTGCAAGGAGAAAAATTAAAAGAGCAACCTTTGACTTGTGCAGCACTGCTGCTGCATAAGCTGTGGCTCTTCTACTTTGTAACGCCTGAGGGGGGGTTAAAGGTTACCTTTGAAATTGGTTCAATTAGGCTTCGGCCTACACTCTGCTCCCCCTGCAGAGCCCGTGCTCCAACACCGCCAGTTGGGGCCCGGTACTGCTAGCTGCACAGAGAAAAACACCAGCCAATGTGTCAGTGGGGTTCAGCACCGCCAGCTGTTCCCCTGCTGTGCAGCCGGCAACGTGTCCTGCAACTGCCACGCAGACACAACAGACCCAAAGCTGCCGCCAGTGCAGGCTTCGGCCTACACTCTGCTCCCTCTCCTCCTCCTGCTGACCCTTTGCTCCAACACTGCTAGTTGGGGCTCTAGGAAGACAAGCTTGAATAGGTCCCCATCCTGGTTCCAGCACCGTCAGCTGGTTCCGGGCAGAGCCTTTGGCTTAGGTGCCTCCCTCTGGGTATCCGAGTTCCACCAACGTCAGGTGGTCCTTGGTAGTGCTTTCTGGCACGGGTACCTCCTGCTTAGTAACCGGGTTCCAGTAACGTCAGCTGGTCCTCGGTAGTTCCATTGGCTCTTGGACCTTCGGCTGCCCATCCGGGTTCCAGTACCGTCAGCTGGTTCTCGGCAGTGTCTTTTGCTCTTGTACCTTCTGCTCCCCATCCTGGTTCCAGTACCGTCAGCTGGTTCCGGGCAGAGCCTTTGGCTTAGGTGCCTCCCTCTGGGTATCCGAGTTCCACCAAAGTCAGGTGGTCCTTGGTAGTGCTTTCAGGCACGGGTACCTCCTGCTTAGTAACCGGGTTCCAGTAACGTCAGCTGGTCCTCGGTAGTTCCATTGGCTCTTGGACCTTCGGCTACCCATCCGGGTTCCAGCACCGTCAGCTGGTTCTCGGCAGTGTCTTTTGCTCTTGTACCTTCTGCTCCCCATCCTGGTTCCAGTACCGTCAGCTGGTTCCGGGCAGAGCCTTTGGCTTAGGTGCCTCCCTCTGGGTATCCGAGTTCCACCAACGTCAGGTGGTCCTTGGTAGTGCTTTCAGGCACGGGTACCTCCTGCTTAGTAACCGGGTTCCAGTAACGTCAGCTGGTCCTCGGTAGTTCCATTGGCTCTTGGACCTTCGGGTAGCCATCCGAGTTCCAGTTCCATCAGCTGTTTCTCGGCATTTTCTCAGCCTTCTTGTACCTTCTGCTACATTTCCAAGTTCAAGAGACTAAACACGATGACCCGGAAGACCACCCCTAAGATGACGACGACACCAGAGACGACAACCACCGTGATGATGACGACCCTGGAGACGATGACCCTGAAGACCACCCCGATGACGACGACCCCGGAGACGACGACCCTGGAGACGACGACGACCTGGAAGACCGAGAAGCAGAAGAACAAGAGGCTGCAGAACAAAGAGCAGAAGAACATTAAGCATAACACTAAATATCAGAGCAAAAGATATTATCTAAATTATAAGCAGAAGAAGACTAAGCAGTGTATGGGGGTGAGTCCGTTCCTCCTCGTGGTGCCCCTGGATAAAGCCTGATGCTGCAGGCCAAACTGAACGCGGACAAATGTAACTCTTTTGTGACAGGCAGAACGGAAGGTGTAATCTTCAAACTTTTATAGATAACAACTACGGGAATGCCTGTCACAAATAAGAATATGATGAAGAAGTAGAATATGAAGAAGATAATAGTAAAATAAAAAGAATATGAACAATGTAACAAAAAAAATAATAGGTAGAAGATGAAGAAGAAGATGAATAAGGTGAAGAAGTTGATGTCAAAGAAGCTGGTGATGAGGATAATGAAGAAGAAAGTGTGGGAGAAGTAAAAAAGAAGGTGAAGGGCGTGGAAGTAGTGAAACATCAATATCTGACAAAAAAAAAAATAAAAAAATAACATAGTCAAAATCTTTCTAACGCCGAACGTCATAAATAAAAATAAAAATCCTGCTATTCTATTTGATTGGGCTAAACCTCTGTGCCTTTAATGTCTCCGCCACCTCCCACAATACATCCTACATTATTCTTAGTTGTTTTCCTTCATGTAGAATGAACCTACAAGTTAAGAAAGGGTTTATTTTAATTCCGATATTTTCGTCCCATTGACTTGCATTGGGATCGGGTATCGGTATCGGATTAGATCCGATACTTTGACGGTATCGGCCGATACTTTCCGATACCGATACTTTCCGATATCGGAAGGTATCGCTCAACACTAGTAAAGATACATGAAAAACTGGGTGTACCTTCATAGTCCAAGGCAGCTTCAGCCGGCAGGCCACAGAGCTCACAATACCATTGATCTTGAAAGGGCCAATGAATTTCTGTCCAAGTTTTTGTGAAGGAATGTTTAACTTCAGATTCTTAGTTGCTAACCACACAGAATCTCCTACCTTGAACATGGGTGCAGGTTTACGGAATCTATCAGCCGATCTCTTATGACGTTCTTGAGCTGTGGTCAGGGATTCCTTCAGAACCTCCAGATTTTGCCTCATCGCAGTCAGCCTTTCGTCCACTGCCGGAACCGGAGAATTAACTGGAGACCAAGATAAGATACACGGATGATAACCCAGATTGGCAAAGAAAGGTGTAAATTTAGTGGAGGCGCTCTGAGAATTGTTATATGAAAATTCGGCTAACGGCAGCAACTCCAACCAATCATCCTGAAGATGGCTGATATAGCATCTTAGATATTGTTCCAGCGTCTGGTTGGTATGCTCAGTCTGACCAATTGTCTGGGGATGGTAAGCGGAAGAGAGACAGACATTAATATTGAGTGCAGAGCAAAACCCCTTCCAGAATCTTGAAGTGAAGTGAACTGCACTCCACGGTCAGAGATGTTCTCATCCGGGACCCCATGCAACTGAAAGACATTCTGTATAACCAAGTTCACTGTATCTTTAGCTGAGGGGAGGCCGGTGCACGGAACAAAATGAGCAGCTTTAGTCAGGCGATCAACTACCACCATGATTGTATTCATGCCCCCCGATGTAGGCAGCTCCACAATAAAGTCCATTGATATAGCCCCCGAAGGGCAGGACGGAACAAGTAATGGTTGTAGAATACCCGTAGGTGCCACATGAGGAGTCTTGTAACGAGCACATACCTCGCAAGAGAGAACATAGCCCTTGGTATCCTTCAGGCAAGTTGGCAACCAGAAGAATCGGCTCAGGAACTCTTGTGTCTTCTGTACCCCCCTGTGACCAGCCAACTTGGAGTCATGTACCAACTTGAGGATCTGCAGACGGACGACCTCGGGGACGTAGATACGTCGTTCTCTGAACCACATGCCACCCTTAAAGACAAGATTAATATCCACAGGTGGGTTGGCCAGAAATACATCACTGTCATAGGCCTCCCTGCACTCCTTCCACAAGTCCTGATCGTGGATAACTCCGATGAAATTGGCATCAGATAGAATGGTCTTGGACGGGCTCCAGGTACGGAATCCGCAGCATGGATTCGGGATAAAGCATCAGCCTTCCCATTACGAGAACCTGGACGGTACGAGATAACAAAGTTAAATTGATTTAAAAATAAGTTCCAATGAGCCTGACGAGGAGAAAGACATCTAACGGATGTAAGGAACTCTTAATTGCGATGGTCAGTTAGCACTATGATCTGATGTGCAGCTCCTTGCAGATGATGCCTCCATTCTTTGAAAGCCGCAATAATAGCCAGCAATTCCTTGTCTCCCACGTCGTAATTCTCCTCTGCTGAGGTTAGTCTACAGGAAAAGAAAGCACAAGGATGTAGCAGACCCTTCTCTCCAGTTCTTTGGGAGAGAATAGTCCCCAAAGCATTATCAGAAGCGTCCACCTCCACAATGAAAGAAAGTGTTGGATCTGGGTGTATCAACAGCGGTGCTGATGTGAAATAGATCTAGATCTAAGGCTGGTTTCACATTTGCGTTTTTTGCCGCTGCGTTTTAGCGCAAAAAAATGCATGCGTTTTTTTCCTATATTTAACATTAAAAAACGCATGCGTTTTTTTGTATGCGTTGTGCCGCGTTTGACGACGCATGCGTCTTTTCTATGCTTGCGTTTTGTTGCAGAAATGCAACATGCAGTAATTTCTAGAGGCGTTTTTTTGCCGCAAAAAAACGCATGTGTTTTTTTGCGGCAAAAAAAAGTATTGCTGTCTATGTAAACGCATGCGTTTTTAAGCACATGCGTTTGGTTGCGTTTTAAACGCATGCGTTACAATAGAAAAAAACAAGAATACACACTGATAAACCACCCCCCACCATCAAGGTGATAAAGGGATCCAAACCCTAACCCTAACCCTACCCCTAACCCTACCCCTAACCCTAACCCTAGGGATCCTAACCCTAACCCTAACCCTACCCCTAACCCTAACCCTAGGGATCCTAACCCTAACCCTACCCCTAACCCTAACCCTAACCCCAACCCTAGCTTTTTCCAGTTATAGTGGGTTTTCTAGATGATTTTGATGATTGGCAGCTGTCACACACTTCTCAGCATGTGTTTCAAAAACGCAAACACAGGAAAAAACGCATGTAATCGCGTCAAAACGCCGCTTTTTTTTACCGCATGAGAAAACGCATGCGTCTAAAAAACGCAGCGTTTGCACGCGTTTACATGCATTTTTTTCACCACCTGCGTTTGCGTTTTAAACGCTGCATTTTTAAACGCAAATGTGAAACTAGCCTTAAGCCGATCAAAAGCTTCTTGAGCCTGTGATGACCACTTAAAGGGCTTTTCCTTCTTTGTCAAGGAAGTAATGGGACGGAGAATATCAGAAAAATTTCGAATGAAGCGTCTGTAGAAATTTGCAAAACCAATAAAACGTTGGACCTCCTTAACGTTCTTGGGTATCGGCCGGTCAAGGATAGCCTGAATCTTACCAGATTCCATGTTCAGCCCCTGGGGAGAGATGATATAACCTAAGAACTGTATCTCAGAACGATGGAACTCGCATTTCTCCGGCTTAATATAGAGATGGTTCTCTTTCAGACGTCTTAAAACAGTTTTGACATGTTCTTCACGTTCCTGTAGAGAGTCAGAAAAGATTAGTATATCGTCCAAATAGATCACTACAAACTGGTCCAACAAATCTCTGAAAATGTCATTAGCAAAGTGTTGAAACGTTGCAGGGGCGTTACAAAGCCCGAAGGGCATCACAAGAGATTCAAAGTGTCCATACCGGCATCTGAATGCTGTCTTCCACTCATCCCCTGGATGAATACGCACCAAATTATAAGCCCCATGAAGATCCAGTTTAGAGAACACCTTAGTATGGCGGACTCTTTCCAGTAATTCGGGAATCAGAGGCAAAGGGTAACGGTTTCGTACGGTTACCTTATTGAGTTCCCAATAGTCAACACAGGGTGTCAGGGTCCCATCCTTCTTCTTTACAAAAAAGATAGGTGCCCCTGCTGGTGAGGAAGAAGAACGTATGAAGCCTTTGGCCAGATTTTCATCAATATACTCCTTTAAGGCTTGAAGCTCAGGTGCCGCCAAAGGGTATACGTTACCAAAAGGAATAGCTGCCCCAGGAAGCAACTCAATGGGACAGTCATAATGCCTGTGTGGAGGAAGCTGATCTGCATTCTTCTTGTCACAGATGTCAGAGAACTCTTTATATGCTGGAGGTAAAGAAAATACCTGTACATGTGGTTCCGTAGCCGTGGACTCAGGGACAGCTTCTGTTAATGCTGAGTTGCTCCTTGTTGGAAAGATAATCTCCTTGGTCTCCCAGTTGATAATTGGGTTCTGAGTATACAACCAAGGAATGCCTAAAATCACAGGAAAATGAGGAGAAGAAATCAGCAAGAAAGAAAGTTGCTCCTGATGATTAGGCTCCAACAAAATTTCAAGGGGTATGGTCTCCTGATCCACAGGCCCAGAGATTAAAGGTGACCCATCCACTGTTTCCAGGGTAATTGGAGAGGCTCTTTGCTGAATTTCAATACCATGTTCCTTGGCAAATGCGATATCCATGAAATTGCCACCTGCACCAGAGTCAATCATAGCTGCACTGGAAATCCACTGTCCTGAACACAGGATCTTAACGCCTTAATGACAGCCAATACGTCTTTTAACTGATCTGAGATATAAGAGAATAGCATCCCCATACAGGTGAGAATCCAGCAGCTGTCGGCTGTACACTATAGCTGACAACTTGCTGTATCAGCCACGATCAGTGTTTGCACCTTCCATATCTTTTTAACCCCTTAGATGTTGCTGTCAATAGTGACTACATCAATATAAATGGTTAACAGCGTGTAGGGGCTACCTCTTTATCCCAATTGGTGCCCTCAGATCATAATTTTGTGGCCCAGATGTTTGTCATGGCAATTCATGACCAAATAGCGGCCTTATAGTCTGATGGCTGTTGTAACCTGTTCAGAAGTTAGAGACATTTAGGTGGTAAAAATACACATTTTCATTTCTGTCATACCAATTTGCATTAATTCCTGAAAAGCACCTGAAGGGTTAATAAACTACCCGACAGCAGTTTTCAATATGGTAGGGGGTGCCGTTTTTAAAATGGTATCACTTTTGGGGGTTTCCCAATATATGGGACCCCTAAAGTCACTTCAAACATGGATAAATCCCTAAAAAAATAAATTTTATAAATTTCCTTGAAAAAATGAAAAATTACTGCTACGTTTTTACACCTCCTAAAATGCTAACAAAATAAAATAAAATGTTACAAATGGTGCTGATGTAAAGCAGACATGTGGGAAATGTTATTTATTAATGTTCTGCTTTGGTATGACTATCTGGATTAAAAGGATAATCATTCAAACTCTGAAAATTGCTAATTTTTTAACATTTTTCTCAAATTTCTGATATTTTTTATAAATAAACACAAAACATATCAACCTAAATTTACCATTATCATAAAGCATAATGTGCCATGAAAAAACAGTCTCAAAATCACTGGGATTTCTTGAAGCGTTTCAGAGTTATTACCACATAAAGTGACACTGGTCAGATTTTAAAAATTTGGCTCCGTCACTAAGGGGTTAATAGGGAGAGAACAGTGAGAGTTCTTTTCTTTAAGCTCTTTGGGGGGTGAAGTCATAGAAAGTGAATGGAATACAGCGTTTAAAGGCAGGCTACATTCAGAGATGTCAGATTCATCATCACAGTTGTCATACACCCCTACTGCTAATAGCACCTTGTTAGGCCATCTAGGACACTTAGGACAATTGATCAAGAAGTGGTCAGACTGGCCGCAGTAGAAACATAGACTTTCACGAAGGCGATGCTCCCGGCGCTCATTGATCTCGCGCCTCTGAACGGAATCAATTTGCAGGGGCACCTCCTCCACCTCCCGAGATGTTTTACCTGCAGGCTCTTTGGAAGGAAGGGAAAAGTTAGAAATACGGTTATATGCAGCAAACTTCTCCTGCCTACGCTCAGTAAGGCGAATATCAATGTGCACACAATGCTATATAAATGTCTCTAGCTCTTGTGGTGACTCAGAGCAGGCTAGTTCATCTTTTACAATACTAGACAGACCCCTTTTAAAAATAGGCAATTGTGCATAACTGTCCCAATTGGTATCTACCACTAATCTCCTGAATTCAGTAGCATACTCAATAACAGAACGTTTTGCCTGGCGTAAAGACAATAAAGCAGATTCAGCAGTTGCACGGCGATTAGGATCATCAAACATTAATGCCATAGCGGCCAAGAAATCATCCAAGTTATTTAACCGTGGGTCACGAGACTCAATCATCGGATTCGCCCAGGCGAGCGCTCGTGCGGTCAGCAGCATTATTACACACAATACTTTGGATCTATCATTAGGAAAACGGTCAGCATGCACATCAAAATATAGCATACATTGATTCACAAAGCCACGAAATTTGTCGCGATCACCATTAAATCTGAATGGGGCAACTTAGGTGGGCTAGCTGGTGGCGGTTGCCCAGAGGGAAAAGTCGCTTGTGCAGCTATTTGCGTGCTTATGTCCTGAAAAGCCCATTCATACTGGGACTCTATGCCAGCAAGTTTGTTTTCCTGGGCTGCCATGCGGGTGCTTAAGTCCTGCAAAGTCTGTCCAAACACTTGTTGATTGAGTTCAAAGCTTCCAAACTTCTTTTGCAGACCTTCCACATCTTTCTGCAGTGATCTAATTATGGAAAACACCTGCTCTAATCTGCTTTCTGCAGTCATTGTTCCAGCAGTCTCCTTTTTTTTTTCCGGGCTAGAGTATCCTGTAATAATTATAGGGGATAACTCAGGAGACTCTTTGCGTGGAACAAGACAACTACAGGACACAGTTTTATAATTGGTAAAGTCTATATTATCACACGGTGATTCAAACAGGTGCAGAGAGAAACTCAAGTCCACAGCACTTGGAGTAAATATTAAATGCAGCTTAGCAGTCTATAGGAAACTTCAGAGGAAAATGCAATAACGCAGAAAGTCTATGAAGCACAATTATTCTTGAGGATACTTGACACTAATAAGTCCTTGCTTAGTCCAAAACACAGATAGATATGCTTATAAGGCAGTTCAAATAATATCTTAGCTCAACCAGGGAGGCCTGGGTAATAGTCTCAGGTTCTTGCAGAGCAGAAACTGCTTACATGTCCAGCAAATGCAGATGGAAGTAAACATGAGCAGCAGATGAAGGAGGATTACTGGAACTGGTGTATGCAGCAGGAACTCAGAGCAGAGTAGCAGGATAACCCCACAGGTTCACAGGAGCAGGTATATAGCCAGGGAGTCACCAGAGGTCAGGAGCTGGATGCAAGGCGAGGCAGAATACTCTAGCACAGACTGAAGGCTGGGGTGGAGTTTTATAGCAGGAAGACACAGTGCACATGAGACCAAAGACGCCATCTTGGAAAAGGGCAGTAATGCACAAAAGGTAATAAAAAATGTTCGGAGTCCTGACAGAGACGGATGTGGACAGTCCTGTGCCCGGAGGAGGATGTCCTGTTCCTGAAAGAGGACTAGCATGTGTAACGTTTGCAAACAGGTGGACGTGGTGCCTGTCTGCTATCCGGAGGTTATCCTTGGTTGTGTATGGCTGTGTGAGTAAAGAGACTGTAAGAGACTGTGATACAGCAATGCAGGATACCCACGGGAGCTAGTTGGAGGGGGCTGGCATGTGTAGTGTCTGCAACATATGAGGCTGTGTGTTGTGAAATTGGATTTTGGGCTCCCCCGGTGGCCACTGGTGGAATTGAACTTGTGTGCATCATCCCCTCTGTTCACCTGTTCCCATCAGGATGTGGGAGTCGCTATTTAACCTTGCTCCTCTGTCACTTCCATGCCGGTCAACATTGTAATCAGAAGCCTTTCTGTGCATGTTCCTGCTACCAGACAACTTCCAGCTAAGTCGGACTTTTGACCTTGTTTGTTTTTTGCATTTTGTTCCAGTTCACAGCTGCAGTTTCGTTTCTGTGTCTGGAAAGCTCTTGTGATCTGAAATTGCCACTCTGATGTTATGAGTTAATACTAGAGTCTTAAAGTAATTTCAGGATGGTGTATTGATAGGGTTTTCAGCTGACCATGAAAGTACCCTTTCTGTCTTCCTGCTATCTAGTAAGCGGACCTCGATTTTGCTAAACCTATTTTCATACTACGTTTGTCATTTTCATCTTAAATCACCGCCAATATATGTGGGGGCCTCTGTCTGCCTTTCGGGGAAATTTCTCTAGAGGTGAGCCAGGACTATATTTTCCTCTGCCAGGATTAGTTAGTCCTCCGGCCGGCGCTGGGCGTCTAGGGATAAAACGCAGGCTACGCTACCCGGCTACTGTTAGTTGTGCGGCAGGTTTAGTTCATGGTCAGTTTAAGTTTCCATCCTTCCAAGAGCTAGTTCCTATGTATGCTGGGCTATGTTCTCTTGCCATTGAGAACCATAACAGTTTGACCGGCCCACAAAGGGTTAAATTAATTGGCAGAGAAAGGAGAGAAAAAAGAAGTCTGCTGAAAAATTTTTTTTTTTTTTCCTTCAGTTCTGAGTGTGCTTTCAATTGAATCACTTGCAAGTCTGCCTATATTGCAGCCTTCCTCTCTCTCTCTCCTTCTAATCCTGGAATGGCTCTGTGTTCACCTGTTTAAAATGGATATTCAGAGTTTAGCTGCAGGTTTGAATAATCTCACCACGAAAGTTCAAAATTTACAAGATTTTGTTGTTCATGTTCCTATATCTGAACCTAGATTTCCTTTGCCTGAATTTTTCTCGGGGAATAGATCTTGCTTTCAAAATTTCAAAAATAATTGCAAGTTGTTTTTGTCCCTGAAATCTCGCTCTGCTGGAGATCCTGCTCAGCAGGTCAGGATTGTGATTTCCTTGCTCCGGGGCGACCCTCAAGATTGGGCTTTTGCATTGGCTCCAGGGGATCCTGCGTTGCTCAATGTGGATGCGTTTTTTCTGGCCTTGGGGTTGCTTTATGAGGAACCTCATTTAGAGCTTCAGGCGGAAAAAGCCTTGATGTCCCTATCTCAGGGGCAAGATGAAGTTGAAATATACTGCCAAAAATTCCGTAAATGGTCTGTGCTTACTCAGTGGAATGAGTGCGCCCTGGCGGTGAATTTCAGAGAGGGTCTCTCTGATGCCGTTAAGGATGTTATGGTGGGGTTCCCTGTGCCTGCGGGTCTGAATGAGTCCATGACAATGGCTATCCAGATCGATAGATGTCTGCGGGAGCGCAAACCTGTGCACCATTTGGCGGTGTCTACCGAGAAGACGCCAGAGAATATGCAATGTGATAGAATTCTGTTTAGAAGCGAACGGCAGAATTTTAGACGAAAAAATGGGTTGTGCTTTTATTGTGGTGATTCAACTCATGTTATATCAGCATGCTCTAAGCGTACTAAGAAGCTTGATAAGTCAGTTTAAATTGGCACTTTTCAGTCTAAGCTTATTCTATCTGTGACCCTGATTTGTTCTTTATCATCTATTACCGCGGATGCCTATGTCGACTCTGGCGCCGCTTTGAGTCTTATGGATTGGTCCTTTGCCAAACGCTGTGGGTATGATTTAGAGCCTCTTGAAACTCCTATACCTCTGAAGGGGATTGACTCCACCCCATTGGCTAGTAATAAACCACAATACTGGACACAAGTAACTATGCAAATTAATCCGGATCATCAGGAGATTATTCGCTTTCTTGTGCTGTATAATCTACATGATGTGTTGGTGCTTGGATTGCCATGGCTGCAATCTCATAACCCAGTCCTCGACTGGAACGCTATGTCTGTGTTAAGCTGGGGATGTAAGGGGATGCATGGGGACGTACCTTTGGTTTCCATTTCGTCATCTATTCCCTCTGAGATTCCTGAATTCTTGTCTGACTATCGTGACGTTTTTGAAGAACCTAAGCTTGGTTCATTACCTCCGCACCGGGAGTGCGATTGTGCCATAGATTTGATTCCGGGTAGTAAATACCCTAAGGGTCGTTTATTTAATCTGTCTGTGCCTGAACATGCTGCTATGCGAGAATATATAAAGGAGTCCTTGGAAAAGGGACATATTCGTCCTTCGTCATCTCCCTTAGGAGCCGGTTTTTTCTTTGTGTCTAAGAAAGATGGCTCTTTGAGGCCGTGTATTGATTATCGGCTTTTGAATAAAATCACGGTTAAATATCAATATCCGTTGCCACTGCTGACTGATTTGTTTGCTCGCATAAAGGGGGCCAAGTGGTTCTCTAAGATAGATCTCCGTGGGGCGTATAATTTGGTGCGAATTAAGCAGAAGGATGAGTGGAAAACCGCATTTAATACGCCCGAGGGCCACTTTGAGTATTTGGTGATGCCTTTTGGCCTTTCAAATGCCCCTTCAGTCTTTCAGTCCTTTATGCATGACATTTTCCGTGATTATTTGGATAAATTTATGATCGTGTATCTGGATGATATTCTGATTTTTTCGGATGACTGGGACTCTCATGTCCAGCAGGTCAGGAGGGTTTTTCAGGTTTTGCGGTCTAATTCCTTGTGTGTGAAGGGTTCTAAGTGCGTTTTTGGGGTTCAAAAGATTTCCTTCTTGGGATTCATTTTTTCCCCCTCTTCCATCGAGATGGATCCTGTCAAGGTTCGGGCTATTTGTGATTGGACGCAACCCTCTTCTCTTAAGAGTCTTCAGAAATTTTTGGGCTTTGCTAACTTTTATCGTCGATTTATTGCTGGTTTTTCTGATGTTGTTAAACCATTGACTGATTTGACTAAGAAGGGTGCTGATGTTGCTGATTGGTCCCCTGCTGCTGTGGAGGCCTTTCGGGAGCTTAAGCGCCGCTTTTCTTCCGCCCCTGTGTTGCGTCAGCCTGATGTTGCTCTTCCTTTTCAGGTTGAGGTCGACGCTTCTGAAATCGGAGCTGGGGCGGTTTTGTCGCAAAGAAGTTCCGACTGCTCCGTGATGAAACCTTGTGCTTTTTTTTCTCGTAAATTTTCGCCCGCCGAGCGGAATTATGATATTGGGAATCGGGAGCTTTTGGCCATGAAGTGGGCTTTTGAGGAGTGGCGTCATTGGCTTGAGGGGGCTAGACATCAGGTGGTGGTATTGACCGACCACAAAAATTTAATTTATCTTGAGTCCGCCAGACGCCTGAATCCTAGACAGGCGCGCTGGTCGTTGTTTTTCTCTCGGTTTAATTTTGTGGTGTCATACCTACTGGGTTCTAAGAATGTTAAGGCGGATGCCCTTTCTAGGAGTTTTGAGCCTGACTCCCCTGGTAATTCTGAACCTACAGGTATCCTTAAGGATGGAGTGATATTGTCTGCCGTTTCTCCAGACCTGCGGCGGGCCTTGCAGGATTTTCAGGCGGATAGACCTGATCGTTGCCCACCTGGTAGACTGTTTGTTCCTGATGATTGGACCAGTAAAGTCATTTCTGAGGTTCATTCTTCTGCGTTGGCAGGTCATCCTGGAATCTTTGGTACCAGGGATTTGGTGGCAAGGTCCTTCTGGTGGCCTTCCCTGTCACGAGATGTACGAGGCTTTGTGCAGTCTTGTGACGTTTGTGCTCGGGCCAAGCCTTGTTGTTCTCGGGCTAGTGGATTGTTGTTGCCCTTGCCTATCCCGAAGAGGCCTTGGACGCACATCTCGATGGATTTTATTTCGGATCTTCCTGTTTCTCAGAAGATGTCTGTCATCTGGGTGGTGTGTGACCGTTTCTCTAAGATGGTCCATTTGGTTCCCCTGCCTAAGTTGCCTTCTTCTTCCGAGTTGGTTCCTCTGTTTTTTCAAAATGTGGTTCGTTTGCATGGTATTCCGGAGAATATCGTTTCTGACAGAGGAACCCAATTCGTGTCTAGATTTTGGCGGGCATTCTGTGCTAGGATGGGCATAGATTTGTCTTTCTCGTCTGCTTTCCATCCTCAGACTAATGGCCAGACCGAGCAGACGAATCAGACTTTGGAGACATATTTGAGGTGTTTTGTGTCTGCAGATCAGGATGATTGGGTTGCTTTTTTGCCTTTAGCGGAGTTTGCCCTCAATAATCGGGCCAGCTCTGCCACCTTGGTGTCTCCTTTTTTCTGTAATTCGGGGTTTCATCCTCGATTTTCCTCCGGTCAGGTGGAATCTTCGGATTGTCCTGGAGTGGATGCTGTGGTGGAGAGGTTGCATCAGATTTGGGGGCAGGTGGTGGACAATTTGAAGTTGTCCCAGGAGAAGACTCAGCTTTTTGCCAACCGCCGGCGTCGGGTTGGTCCTCGGCTTTGTGTCGGGGACTTGGTGTGGTTGTCTTCTCGTTTTGTCCCTATGAGGGTTTCTTCTCCTAAGTTTAAGCCTCGGTTCATCGGCCCGTACAAGATATTGGAGATTCTTAACCCTGTGTCCTTCCGTTTGGACCTCCCTGCATCTTTTTCTATTCATAATGTTTTTCATCGGTCATTGTTGCGCAGGTATGAGGTACCGGTTGTGCCTTCCGTTGAGCCTCCTGCTCCGGTGTTGGTTGAGGGCGAGTTGGAGTGCGTTGTGGAAAAAATCTTGGACTCCCGTGTTTCCAGACGGAAACTCCAGTATCTGGTCAAATGGAAGGGATACGGTCAGGAGGATAATTCTTGGGTGACTGCCTCTGATGTTCATGCCTCCGATCTGGTCCGTGCCTTTCATAGGGCTCATCCTGATCGCCCTGGTGGTTCTGGTGAGGGTTCGGTGCGCCCTCCTTGAGGGGGGGGGTACTGTTGTGAAATTGGATTTTGGGCTCCCCCGGTGGCCACTGGTGGAATTGAACTTGTGTGCATCATCCCCTCTGTTCACCTGTTCCCATCAGGATGTGGGAGTCGCTATTTAACCTTGCTCCTCTGTCACTTCCATGCCGGTCAACATTGTAATCAGAAGCCTTTCTGTGCATGTTCCTGCTACCAGACAACTTCCAGCTAAGTCGGACTTTTGTCCTTGTTTGTTTTTTGCATTTTGTTCCAGTTCACAGCTGCAGTTTCGTTTCTGTGTCTGGAAAGCTCTTGTGATCTGAAATTGCCACTCTGATGTTATGAGTTAATACTAGAGTCTTAAAGTAATTTCAGGATGGTGTATTGATAGGGTTTTCAGCTGACCATGAAAGTACCCTTTCTGTCTTCCTGCTATCTAGTAAGCGGACCTCGATTTTGCTAAACCTATTTTCATACTACGTTTGTCATTTTCATCTTAAATCACCGCCAATATATGTGGGGGCCTCTGTCTGCCTTTCAGGGAAATTTCTCTAGAGGTGAGCCAGGACTATATTTTCCTCTGCCAGGATTAGTTAGTCCTCCGGCCGGCGCTGGGCGTCTAGGGATAAAACGCAGGCTACGCTACCCGGCTACTGTTAGTTGTGCGGCAGGTTTAGTTCATGGTCAGTTTAAGTTTCCATCCTTCCAAGAGCTAGTTCCTATGTATGCTGGGCTATGTTCTCTTGCCATTGAGAACCATAACAGCTGTGTATATGAAGACTGTAATATGGCATGCGGTCCCCCAGGGAAACTGGACAAGGGAAGTCTGGCCTGTGTAGGGACTGCAAATCTAAAGCCATATGATATGTAATGCTATGAACTGGTGTGAACAGAACACTGATAATATACACTGAAGTTATATGTATTTGTGTGAATTGGACTTTAATGCTGTGAAGAAACACATTAAAGAGACTTTAACCTTCACTGTGTACGATGCTACCACAATCTCACATCTGCTATTTAATCCCTCTATGAAATATAAATATATATATATATATATATATATATATATATATATATACACGTGTGTGTCAATTATATATATATATATATATATATATATATATATATATATATATAGCTATACTATGTGTAGACATTTATTCTATCTATTCTATTTTAACCTGTCAGTGTGACTTCACATTACACCGCACTGAATTGGCGGCTTTTCTAAAGGACACAGCAAATATTTCTCGCAAGTCACACTGATGGTCCGTGTGGTGTGCAAGTTTTTCTCGCACCCATAGACTTGCATTGGCGAGTCTCAGCTGATATATGGTGCAAATCGCAGCATGCTGCGATTTCACTTGCACGCATAATACGACTGAGAAAAAAAACGATGTCCCAAAGATTAACATTGGTCTCAGTGCCATGGGATTTTTTTCTCGCATAGCACTCGTCTGTATTCCTCTCTAGTGAGACTCCGGCCTTAGCCTTAGAATAGGATATCCTATTTCACTTGCAGTACAGAACAGACCACTACGCACTATTCTATCAATCCATCCTTGCAGATGTTCTCCTTTGTACAGCTCTTGCGGTCATTTCAGTTTATCATTGTTGGGACTTGTAACACTGAACCGTACTAACATCTTTGCCTGTATTCACTGTGATTCTCCTGATTGATACCCCAAGGTCTCTTAGTTCAAGGATTCTGCCAATCTAAGTTTAGATAACCACCACCTTGGTGAACAGGAGAACAGGAGGCACCATACACTCATCCTACAAGTCTTGATCTGATTTTTGAGGACTCATTAGAATAAAAAAGTTTGTTTCTAACTTGGCTTTTATGTCCCTCTCACTAGAAAATGTAATAATTTGCAGATCTTAGCGACAACCTGCTATTCCCTCAATTTGCCCAACCTTGCGCCTTGTCTTTTTTGGTGTTGCTCTGTCGGATATTCCATCTACAAATATATCGTTCCTTACAGTTTCTCTTGACTCAACATTTTTTTTAATGTATGTTGTGGAGATTAACACTACAGGAAGAAAGGTCTGTAAATATTGGTTATACAGTCTTTTGGTTGACATACAGTATGTGAAATGTATATCCTGAAAATAATACGACATAATGCTACCTTACACTTATCATACTAAACATCCATCTAGTTTATTATGGTTGAAATGTCTAAATGCCATGTTGGCAATAATTTGAATTTTACGGTTAAATTCCATACTTCATGCCTCCAGATTTGGTTATTATTTGGTAAACTTCACTGGATCGAATTGTTAAAGTCATAACATCCTCATGGCTGGCGCAGCGTTTGGAGATTACTACCCCTCATCATTACATAACTTTATGAATGCACCAAAATTATCGAGATTCAAAGCAAGAAGGCCAGGAAAGTCCCAATATCTCTAGAACTGGCCCAGCATTTATGTAGCTAAGGAAAAATTTGTAGCACCCAGTATTAAAACATTTAAGGCTGCTAAGCTACTAACACCCCTACATGGCTGATGTAAGTTTTAAAAACTCCTGAAAAAGGTTTGTCCACTACATGAAGAACCCATTTTTAAATCATGTAGTCTTCTTTGTAAAATAAAATCCTCATGTACTAACCTCCCACACCGGCACTGTTTCAGTGATATAGGCACTGGATATCCCAAAGATCATGTTGTGTTCTTATGCCACATGAGCCCTACAGGCAATCAGCGGCCACTATTGTGTGTTGCTGTGTGCTCACTTTTCCCACTTGTCTGAGATTTGTCTGAGGAAGTGAAAGCCCGGCAGCACAATAGCAGCTGCTGATTGATAGAAAAGCTCACAAGGCACAACAAGATCACCTGATCTCCTCTATATAACCAGGAGGCCCAGAATAGAGGTGTTTGCTTAAAGTAATGACAATATGAAGTGCTATGCAAAATGTGAAAAAGGATAACCACAGCTATTAATCTTAGCCAAAATTCTAATAGTTGTTTAAACATGCACCTGCGCCATATATTGCAGGGGGTTGCATGCTTAAAAAAATTCTCAATTGTGAGTAACTTCCTCAATGACCTACTGGGTATGCTCCACCACCTGAATCCAAGTTTCAAGCATGAATTTTTAATTTCACTCACACTAGAGCTCTCAGCCAAGTTGAAAGTGAGAGGAAACACTGAAAAAACGTCACAACATTTTCCTGGTAAGTCAACATCCATTGGACACTTGTCAACTAAGGCCCCTTTCACACATCAGGTTTTTGCTGTCAGGCACAATCCAGCGAATTTTGAAAAAAAAACGGATCAGTTTTTTTCCGCCGGATCCATTTTTTTCTCATAGAGTTGTATTAGCACCGGATTGCGACGGATGGTCTAACGTTTCATCTGTTTTATGCCAGATCCATCCAAACTTAGTTTTCCGGCAGCCGGAGAAAACATACAGAGTAACATTTTTTCTGTCCGGTGAAAAAAGGCACAGCGACGGTTCCGGCGATAAACGGATGAAACGTGAGGTGAAATGAGTTGCATCAGTTTTTCATAATTTGCAACCGATCCTTTTTTTTCAAAACTCGACGGATTCAGCCTGACTGCGAAAACCTGATGTGTGAAAGTAGCCTTATCTACATAAAACATCAATTAATTGCATGTCAATTATCCAGCGATTTCAGAATTTATTACTATAAGTAATACCTAAACTACTAAGAACTAAGGTCAAGCAGTATTTCAACTCAAAACCATAGTGCTTGTAAGTCAATGTAAAGTTTTGGAATTACTATACCTGTAAAGTCCAATCTTAAAGGGTTTTTGCCAAGTTTTGAAGGTATCCTCTATCCTATTCATTAGAAATAATTTCCTAAATTGGTATGAGGCTTGACACTGGATCTGAAGAACAGGCTTCTCAATGGAGTGGCGATTGAGCATGTTCACCACTGATCAATTGGTCCCCTATCTTTGGCATACCTATTAAGAACTAACAGAGTAGAAATGAGCATGCAGGACCTCCACATCTGTCATCAGGAAGATGTGATTGGAACGCCCGCCAGGGCTGTGGGGTACTCGGTACCGAGTCTGGTACTTTAAAGGGATGTGTGTCATGATTCTCAATGGCGAGAGAACATAGCCCAGCATATATGAGAACTAGCTCTTGGAAGATGGAAACTATACTGACCATGAACTAAACCTGCCGCACAACTAGAAGTGGCCGGGTAGCATGCCTACGTTTTTTTATCCCTAGATGCCCAGCGCCAGCCGGAGAACTACCTAATCCTAGCAGAGGAAAAGACAGTCCTGGCTCACCTCTAGAGAAATTTTCCCAAAAGGCAGACAGAGGCCCCCACATATATTGGCGGTGATTTTAGATGAAATGACAAACGTAGTATGAAAATAGGTTTAGCAAAAATCGAGGTCCGCTTACTAGATAGCAAGAAGACAGAAAGGGCACTTTCATGGTCAGCAGAAAACCCTATCAAAACACCATCCAGAAATTACTTTAAGACTCTAGCATTAACTCATAACACCAGAGTGGCAATTTCCGCTCACAAGAGCTTTCCAGACACAGTAACGAAACAGCAGCTGTGAACAGGAACAAAATGCAAAAACACACAAGGACAAAAGTCCAACTTAGCTGGGAGTTGTCTAGTAGCAGGAACATGCACAGAAAGGCTTCTGATTACATTGTTGACCGGCATGAAACTGACAGAGGAGCAAGGTTATATAGCGACTCCCACATCCTGATAGGAGCAGGTGAACAGAGGGGATGATGCACACAAGTACAATTCCACAAGTGGCCACCGGGGGAGCCCAGAATCCAATTTCACAACAGTACCCCCCCCTCAAGGAGGGGGCACCGAACCCTCACCAGAACCACCAGGGCGATCAGGATGAGCCCTATGAAAGGCACGGACAAGATCGGAGGCATGAACATCAGAGGCAGTGACCCAAGAATTATCCTCCTGACCGTATCCCTTCCATTTGACCAGATACTGGAGTTTCCGTCTGGAAACACGAGAGTCCAAGATCTTTTCCACAACGTACTCCAACTCACCCTCAACCAACACCGGAGCAGGAGGCTCAACGGAAGGCACAGCCGGTACCTCATACCTGCGCAACAATGACCGATGAAAAACATTATGAATCGAAAAGGATGCAGGGAGGTCCAAACGGAAGGACACAGGGTTAAGAATCTCCAATATCTTGTACGGGCCGATGAACCGAGGCTTAAACTTAGGAGAAGAAACCCTCATAGGGACAAAACGAGAAGACAACCACACCAAGTCCCCAACACAAAGCCGAGGACCAACACGACGACGGCGGTTGGCAAAAAGCTGAGTCTTCTCCTGGGACAACTTCAAATTGTCCACCACCTGCCCCCAAATCTGATGCAACCTCTCCACCACAGCATCCACTCCAGGACAATCCGAAGATTCCACTTGACCGGAGGAAAATCGAGGATGAAACCCCG
The DNA here is from genome assembly GCF_051348905.1 of Ranitomeya variabilis. Classification (NCBI taxonomy): domain Eukaryota; kingdom Metazoa; phylum Chordata; class Amphibia; order Anura; family Dendrobatidae; genus Ranitomeya; species Ranitomeya variabilis. The sequence continues at coordinate 578,923,028 of NC_135232.1, forward strand.
AATTACAGAAAAACGGGGACACCAAGGTGGCAGAGCTGGCCCGATTATTGAGGGCGAACTCCGCCAAAGGCAAAAAAGCAACCCAATCATCCTGATCCGCAGACACAAAACACCTCAAATATGTCTCCAAGGTCTGATTAGTCCGCTCGGTCTGGCCATTAGTCTGAGGATGGAAAGCAGACGAAAAAGACAAATCTATGCCCATCCTAGCACAGAATGCCCGCCAAAATCTAGGCACGAATTGGGTCCCTCTGTCAGAAACGATATTCTCCGGAATACCATGCAAACGAACAACATTTTGAAAAAACAGAGGAACCAACTCGGAAGAAGAAGGCAACTTAGGCAAGGGAACCAGATGGACCATCTTAGAGAAACGGTCACACACCACCCAGATGACAGACATCTTATGAGAAACAGGCAGATCCGAAATAAAATCCATCGAGATGTGCGTCCAAGGCCTCTTCGGGATAGGCAAGGGTAACAACAATCCACTAGCCCGAGAACAACAAGGCTTGGCCCGAGCACAAACGTCACAAGACTGCACAAAGCCTCGCACATCTCGTGACAGGGAAGGCCACCAGAAGGACCTTGCCACCAAATCCCTGGTACCAAAGATTCCAGGATGACCTGCCAACGCAGAAGAATGAACCTCAGAGATGACTCTACTGGTCCAATCATCAGGAACAAACAGTCTACCAGGTGGGCAACGATCAGGTCTATCCGCCTGAAACTCCTGCAAGGCCCGCCGCAGGTCTGGAGAAACGGCAGACAATATCACTCCATCTTTAAGGATACCTGTGGGCTCAGAATTACCAGGGGAGTCAGGCTCAAAACTCCTAGAAAGGGCATCCGCCTTAACATTCTTAGAACCCGGTAGGTAAGACACCACAAAATTAAACCGAGAGAAAAACAACGACCAGCGCGCCTGTCTAGGATTCAGGCGCCTGGCAGACTCAAGGTAAATTAAATTTTTGTGGTCAGTCAATACCACCACCTGATGTCTGGCCCCCTCAAGCCAGTGACGCCACTCCTCAAAAGCCCACTTCATGGCCAAAAGCTCCCGATTCCCAATATCATAATTCCGCTCGGCGGGCGAAAATTTACGGGAAAAAAAAGCACAAGGTCTCATCACGGAGCAGTCGGAACTTCTCTGCGACAACACCGCCCCAGCTCCGATTTCAGAAGCGTCGACCTCAACCTGAAAAGGAAGAGCAACATCAGGCTGACGCAACACTGGGGCGGAAGAAAAGCGGCGCTTGAGCTCCCGAAAGGCCTCCACAGCATCAGGGGACCAATCAGCAACATCAGCACCCTTCTTAGTCAAATCAGTCAATGGTTTTACAACATCAGAAAAACCAGCAATAAATCGACGATAAAAGTTAGCAAAGCCCAAAAATTTCTGAAGACTCTTAAGAGAAGAGGGTTGCGTCCAATCACCAATAGCCTGAACCTTGACAGGATCCATCTCGATGGAAGAGGGGGAAAAAATGTATCCCAAGAAGGAAATCTTTTGAACCCCAAAAACACACTTAGAACCCTTCACACACAAGGAATTAGACCGCAAAACCTGAAAAACCCTCCTGACCTGCTGGACATGAGAGTCCCAGTCATCCGAAAAAATCAGAATATCATCCAGATACACAATCATAAATTTGTCCAAATAATCGCGGAAAATGTCATGCATAAAGGACTGGAAGACTGAAGGGGCATTTGAAAGACCAAAAGGCATCACCAAATACTCAAAATGGCCCTCGGGCGTATTAAATGCGGTTTTCCACTCATCCCCCTGCTTGATTCGCACCAAATTATACGCCCCACGGAGATCAATCTTAGAGAACCACTTGGCCCCCTTTATACGAGCAAACAAATCAGTAAGCAGTGGTAACGGATATTGATATTTAACCGTGATTTTATTCAAAAGTCGATAATCAATACACGGCCTCAAAGAGCCGTCTTTCTTAGACACAAAGAAAAAACCGGCTCCTAAGGGAGATGACGAAGGACGAATATGTCCCTTTTCCAAGGACTCCTTTATATATTCTCGCATAGCCGCGTGTTCAGGCACAGACAGATTAAATAAACGACCCTTAGGGTATTTACTACCCGGGATCAAGTCTATGGCACAATCGCACTCCCGGTGCGGAGGTAGTGAACCAACCTTGGGTTCTTCAAAAACGTCACGAAAGTCAGACAAGAATTCAGGAATCTCAGAGGGAATAGATGATGAAATGGAAACCAAAGGTACGTCCCCATGAGTTCCTTTACATCCCCAGCTTAACACAGACATAGCTCTCCAGTCGAGGACTGGGTTATGAGATTGCAGCCATGGCAATCCCAGCACCAAAACATCATGTAGATTATACAGCACCAGAAAGCGAATAACCTCCTGGTGATCCAGATTAACACGCATAGTCACTTGTGTCCAGTATTGTGGTTTATTACTAGCCAATGGGGTGGAGTCAATCCCTTTCAGAGGTATCGGAGCCTCCAATGGCTCCAAATCATACCCACAGCGTTTGGCAAAGGACCAATCCATAAGACTCAAAGCAGCGCCAGAGTCGACATAGGCGTCCGCGGTAATAGATGACAAAGAACAAATCAGGGTCACAGATAGAATAAACTTAGACTGTAAAGTGCTAATTGAAACAGACTTGTCAGGCTTCTTAGTACGCTTAAAGCATGCTGATATAACATGAGTTGAATCACCACAATAGAAGCACAACCAATTTTTTCGTCTAAAATTCTGCCGCTCGCTTCTGGACAGAATTCTATCACATTGCATATTTTCTGGCGTTTTCTCAGTAGACACCGCCAAATGGTGCACAGGTTTGCGCTCCCGCAGACGCCTATCGATCTGAATAGCCATCGTCATGGACTCATTCAGACTCGCAGGCACAGGGAACCCCACCATAACATCCTTAATGGCATCAGAGAGACCTTCTCTGAAAATCGCCGCCAGGGCGCACTCATTCCACTGAGTAAGCACAGACCATTTGCGGAATTTTTGGCAGTATATTTCAGCTTCATCTTGCCCCTGAGACAAGGACATCAAGGCCTTTTCCGCCTGAAGCTCTAAATGAGGTTCCTCATAAAGCAACCCCAAGGCCAGAAAAAACGCATCCACATTGAGCAACGCAGGATCCCCTGGTGCCAATGCAAAAGCCCAGTCTTGAGGGTCGCCCCGGAGCAAGGAAATTACAATCCTGACCTGCTGTGCAGGGTCTCCGGCAGAGCGAGACTTCAGGGACAAAAACAATTTGCAATTATTTTTAAAATTTTGAAAGTGAGATCTATTCCCCGAGAAGAATTCAGGCAAAGGAATTCTAGGCTCAGACATAGGTGCATGAACAACAAAATCTTGCAAATTTTGTACCTTTGTGGCGAGATTATTCAAACCTGTAGCTACACTCTGAAGATCCATTTGAAACAGGTGAACACAGAGCCATTCAAGGATAAGAAGGAGAGAAAGAGAGGAAGGCTGCAGTATAGGCAGACTAGCAAGTGATTCAATTAAGAGCACACTCAGAACTAGAGGAAAAAAAAAAAAAAAATGTAGCAGACTTCTTTTTTCTCTCCTTTCTCAGCCAGTAATTTAACCCTTTTTTTTGGCCGGTCAAACAGTCATGATTCTCAATGGCGAGAGAACATAGCCCAGCATATATGAGAACTAGCTCTTGGAAGATCGAAACTATACTGACCATGAACTAAACCTGCCGCACAACTAGAAGTGGCCGGGTAGCATGCCTACGTTTTTTTATCCCTAGATGCCCAGCGCCAGCCGGAGAACTACCTAATCCTAGCAGAGGAAAAGACAGTCCTGGCTCACCTCTAGAGAAATTTTCCCAAAAGGCAGACAGAGGCCCCCACATATATTGGCGGTGATTTTAGATGAAATGACAAACGTAGTATGAAAATAGGTTTAGCAAAAATCGAGGTCCGCTTACTAGATAGCAAGAAGACAGAAAGGGCACTTTCATGGTCAGCAGAAAACCCTATCAAAACACCATCCAGAAATTACTTTAAGACTCTAGCATTAACTCATAACACCAGAGTGGCAATTTCCGCTCACAAGAGCTTTCCAGACACAGTAACGAAACAGCAGCTGTGAACAGGAACAAAATGCAAAAACACACAAGGACAAAAGTCCAACTTAGCTGGGAGTTGTCTAGTAGCAGGAACATGCACAGAAAGGCTTCTGATTACATTGTTGACCGGCATGAAACTGACAGAGGAGCAAGGTTATATAGCGACTCCCACATCCTGATAGGAGCAGGTGAACAGAGGGGATGATGCACACAAGTACAATTCCACAAGTGGCCACCGGGGGAGCCCAGAATCCAATTTCACAACAGATGTGTCATGGCGGCGGTGACCCGGTCCGTGGCCCTGGGCACCCATGTTAAAGGGAAAGTCTTTAAATGGGTTTGTAAAATAATAAAAGTTTGTGAAGCTACCTGTGGTATTTGGTCAGGGGTGACCGATGCTGCTTAAAGGGGTCCACTGGGGTAATGTTATAGCAGCAGGGATGGTATGGCTTCCCACAGGTGAAGCTGGGTCCTCGGGGATCCGGTGTAAAAGATGAAGATGGTGATAGGTGGTGTAGTAAGAAATGGAGGACACAAGGTTGCAGTCTCTTTACCTCTTTACTTGGTTCAAGGCAGCCACAGTCCAGGGTACCGGATCATGAATGCTGGTGTGGTCTGGCCGGCTTGGAAGAGAATTGGGAATCCCTCTATCCAGGTGGGATTGGAAGCCTTCCTTCTAGCGCTGTGGTGTTATAGTTCCTTGCTGCCTTAGGCCTCACACAAGGTCCTCACACTTTCTCTCTGTCCCCCTTTAGGTAGGACACTACCCATACGACAGGTAGCTCAAGCCTTTTTACAGGATCTCTATCACGTCCCGGGCTCTATTTGCTACTGTGTCCTCGGGTGTTAATGGTGGACAGGTAACTTGCAATCAGCTGTCCTCCAGTTTCTGCCATGGGGCATGAAGTTACCCCCACAACCTCAGTCTTCTGGCTACTGATATCTGTGCTCAGCATGGAGGAAGCCCAGTTGCAGCTTATCTCTCAAGCGCTTCACTCTCCTGTGCTTCTTTTCCCTCTCAGTCTCCTACAGACTGCTCTGCTTTCTTTTTCCTTCCTAGGAGCCGCAGAATCACTCATCTCCACGGCCCCAGCGCTCCTTCCTCCCTCTTTGCTCTTCTCTCACCAACTGTCTAACTCCAACTGCCTAGCAACTGACTCCTCATCTCGACCAGAGAGAGCAGTTTCCCTGAAGTCGGGTGTAGAGCTCCCCCTTCTGGCCTGGAGTCAGAACAGTGTTGTATGTGCTGAATACCTGTCAAAGGGATCCTTCCTCACTTCCAAACGTGACATCACTCTCCCCATGAGCAAAGCAATGCCACTGTAACAACCGGTTACCTGGGGTGTTACACGATCATGGAGTTGCTCCCTTCCCTATGGACCAGAGATTACTTTCTTATTCTCACCACTGATCCCAAGTGAAGATTGACTTCCTGAAGATGACTTCCTGATCGTTGTGAGTCTGACCATTGGGATCTTGAGTCTAGGTTTTGAGTGGAGTGGGGATTGAGCAGACGCACTTCCGCTCCATGGTACTGCTATCTCTGGCACTTTCATCAAAAATTAAGGGACTAGAAGTACACATGTACGACTTCTACCATAGTGATCAGGACATCGCCTTCTTTCATATGGATAGGAGATAACTTCCAAATTCAGCACAAACTTTAAGGGATAAACAATAACCAAACATTTTCCAATTTGGTTTTGAAAGCTCAATAAATGTGCACCATTGTTAATCCCTTAATCCCATTGGACGTACTATCCCATCAAGGTGACCTGGGACTTAATTCCCAGTGACGGGATAGTACGTCCAGAAAAGCACTTAGTGAGTGGGCACCACCTGCATATAGAATAAATACTAGGGGATCACCACTTGCATACCAAACATAGTAAAATCAAAAAGGAGCAAGTGTATGCAAACAAATTGTGGTGATCCCAATTTGTTTGCATACACTTGCTCCTTTTTGATTTTGGGATAGTACGTCCAGCGCGATCGGCAGCGCTCACGGGGGGAGCGCGGCTGATCGCGGCCGGGTGTCAGCTGATTATCACAGCTGACATCCGGCACTATGTGCCAGGAGCGGTCACGGACCGCCCCCGGCACATTAACCCCCGGCACACTGCGATCAAACATGATCACAGTGTTCCGGCGGTATAAGGAAGCATTGCGCAGGGAGGGGGCTCCCTGCAGGCTTCCCTGAGACCCCCGGAGCAACGCGATGTGATCGCGTTGCTCCAAGCGTCTCTTACCTCCTATCCCTGCAGGCCCCGGATCCAAAATGGCCGCGGGGCTGCATCCAGGTCCTGCAAGGATTGCTTCCGGGTCCACAGCAGGCGCTGGTAAGCCTGCAGCGCTCTAAGTCAGATCGCCGATCTGACAGAGTGCTGTGCAAACTGTCAGATCAGCGATCTGTGATGTCCCCCACTGGGACAAAGTAAAAAATTTTAAAAAAAAATTCCACATGTGTAAAAAAAAAATAAAAAAAATCCTAAATAAAGAAAAAAAAAATATTATTCCCATAAATACATTTCTTTATCTAAATAAAAAAAAAACAATAAAAGTACACATATTTAGTATCGCCGCATCCGTAACGACCCAACCTATAAAACTGTCCCACTAGTTAACCCCTTCAGTGAACACTGTAAGAAAAAAAAATGAGCCAAAAAAACGCTTTATTATCATACAGCCGAACAAAAAGTGGAACAACACGCGATGAAAAAGACGGATATAAATAACCATGTTACCGCTGAAAACGTCATCTTGTCCCACCAAAAACGAGCTGCCACACAGCATCGCATCATAAGCAAAAAAAATAAAAAAGTTATAGTCCTCAGAATAAAGCGATGCCAAAATAATTATTTTTTCTATTAAATAACTTTTATCGTATAAAAGCGCCAAAACATAAACAAATTATATAAATGAGATATCGCTGTAATCATACTGACCCGACGAATAAAACTGCTTTATCCATTTTACCAAACGTGGAACGGTATAACCGCCTCTCCCAAAAGAAATTCATGAATAGCTGGTTTTTGGTCATTCTGCCTCACAAAAATCGGAATAAAAAGTGATCAAAAACTGTCCGAAAATGTTACCAATAAAAACGTCAACTCGTCCCGCAAGAAACAAGACCTCACATGACTCTGTGGACTAAAATATGGAAAAATTATAGCTCTCAAAATGTGGAGACGCAAAAACTTTTTGCTATAAAAAAAGCGTCTTTTAGTGTCTGACAGCTGCCAATCATAAAAATCCGATATAAAAAACGCTATAAAAGTAAATTACCCCCCCCCCTTCATCACCCCCTTAGTTAGGGAAAAATAATAAAATAAAAAAAATGTATTTATTTCCATTTTCCCATTAGGATTAGGGCTAGGGTTAGGGCTAGGGTTAGGGTTAGGGCTAGGGTTAGGGCTAGGGTTAGGGCTAGGGTTAGGGCTAGGGTTAGGGTTAGGGCTAGGGTTAGGGCTAGGGTTAGGGCTAGGGTTGGCGCTAAAGTTAGGGTTAGGGTTGGGGCTAACGTTAGGATTAGGGTTGGGGCTAAAGTTAGGGTTAGGGTTTGGATTACATTTACAGTTGGGATTAGGATTGGGATTAGAGTTAGGGGTGTGTCAGGGTTAAGGGTGTGGTTAGGGTTACCATTGGGATAAGGGTTAGGGGTATGTTTGGATTAGGGTTTCAGGTAGAATTGGGGAGTTTCCACTGTTCAGGCACATCAGGGGCTCTCCAAACGCGACATGGCGTCCGATCTCATTTCCAGCCAATTCTGCGTTGAAAAATTAAAACAGTGCTCCTTCCCTTCCGAGCTCTCCCGTGCGCCCAAACAGGGGTTTACCCCAACATATGGGGTATCAGCGTACTCGGGACAAATTGGACAACAACTTTTGGGGTCCAAGTTCTCTTGTTATCCTTGAGAAAATAAAAATTTGGGGGGCTAAAAATCATTTTTGTGGGAAAAAAAGATTTTTTATTTTCACGGCTCTGCGCTGTAAACTGTAGTGAAACACTTGGGGGTTCAAAGTTCTCACAACACATCTAGATAAGTTCCTTGGGAGGTCTAGTTTCCAATATGGGGTCACTTGTGTGGGGTTTCTACTGTTTGGGTACATCAGGGGCTCTCCAAACGCAACATGACTTCCCATCCTAATTCCAGTCAATTTTGGTTTGAAATGTAAAATGGCGCTTCTTCCCTTCTGAGCTCTGCTATGCGCCCAAATAGTAGTTTACCCCCACATATGGGGTATCGTCGTACTCAGGACAAATTGCACAGCAACTTTTGTGGTCTTATTTCTTCTCTTACCCTTGGGAAATAAAAAATTGGGGGCGAAAAGATCATTTTTGTGAAAAAATATGATTTTTTATTTTTACGGCTCTGCATTATAAACTTCTGTGAAGCACTTGTTGGGTCAAAGTGCTCACCACACATCTAGATAAGTTCCTTAAGGGGTCTACTTTCCAAAATGATGTTACTTGTGGGGGGTTTCAATGTTTAGGCACATCAGGGGCTCTCCAAACGCGACATGGCGTCCCATCTCAATTCCAGTCAATTTTGCATTGAAAAGTCAAATGGAGCTCCTTCCCTTCCGAGCTCTGCCATGCGCCCAAACAATGGATTACCCCCACATATGGGGTATCAGCGTACTCAGGACAAATTGCACAACAATTTTTGAGATCCAATTTCTTCTCTTACCCTTGGAAAAATAAAAAATTGGGGGTGAAAAGATCATTTTTGTGAAAAAATATGATTTTTTATTTTTACGGCTCTGCATTATAAACTTCTGTGAAGCACTTATTGGGTCAAAGTGCTCACCACACATCTAGATAAGTTGCTTAGGGGTTCTACTTTCCAAAATGGTGCCACTTGTGGGGGGTTTCAATGTTTAGGCACATCAGGGGCTCTCCAATCGCAACATGGCGTCCCATCTCAATTCCAGTCAATTTTGCATTGAAAAGTAAAATGGCGCTCCTTTCCTTCCGAGCTCTGCCATGCGCCCAAACAGTGGTTTACCCCCACACATGGGGTATCAGCGTACTCAGGATAAATTGTACAACAAATTTTGGGGTCCATTTTCTCCTGTTACCCTTGGTAAAATAAAACAAATTGGAGCTGAAATAAAATTTTGTGTGAAAAAAAGTTAAATGTTCATTTTTATTTAAACATTCCAAAAATTCCTGTGAAACACCTGAAGGGTTAATAAACTTCTTGAATTTGGTTTTGAGCACCTTGTTGGGTGCAGTTTTTAGAATGGTGTCAAACTTGGGTATTTTCTATCATATAGACCCCTCAAAATGACTTCAAATGAGACGTGGTCCCTAAAAAAAATGGTGTTGTAAAAATGAGAAATTGCTGGTCAACTTTTAACCCTTATAACTCCCTAACAAAAAAATTTTGGTTCTAAAATTGTGCTGATGTAAAGTAGACATGTGGGAAATGTTACTTATTAAGTATTTTGTGTGACATATCTCTGTGATTTAAGGGCATAAAAATTCAAAGTTGGAAAATTGCAAAATTTTCAAAATTTTCGCCAAATTTCCATTTTTTTCACAAATAAAAGCAAGTTAGATCGAATACATTTTACCACTATCATGAAGTACAATATGTCACGAGAAAACATTGTCAGAATCGCCAAGATCCGTTGAAGCGTTCCAGAGTTATAACCTCATAAAGGGACAGTGGTCAGAATTGTAAAAATTGGCCCAGTCATTAACGCGCAAACCACCCTCGGGGCTTAAGGGGTTAATGGTAAGCTCACGATGCTCTTGCCCAAAACTTCACACGAGCGGCCCCCCTCTGTAGGCTGCTGTGCAGCTTATTAAGACAAGCCTTAAATATTATTTCACACTCACCCATTGAGACATTTCTAGGTACAAAAACATAGCAGCCCACTATAATTATGGTTATTATAGATGTTTATACCTCTCCATTCTGTCACTGAATGAAAATTATAGTTTGCCCTCTTGCATGACAAAAAATGCGTGGCATCTGTCACTTTAAAAAATTACTAGTACGCAATTTGGACTTAAATTTGTTGTAGTCCCTTGCTTTTCTCCTGCTACCAAAATGGCATTTAGCCATTTCAATCATAATAAACTAGATGGATGTTTAGTATGATAAGTGTACGGTAACATTCTGTCGTATTATTTAATAGTTTACTTTGATACAGCGCATTTTCCTGTATAATCTTGTTGTGCATGGGCAGGAACAGAATATCCTTACCACTTATCTTTTTCTTAATGTCAGACCATTTATATGTATGAGGTTGTTAGTACTATGTCTTAGTAGGCGTGCTCAAGGGGGTAGTAATAACACGTTATCTCCCATCATTAACATCTAACATGCAAACTTGAGGAGCTGTCAGGATTTTAACTCATCCTTTGCATTGTATTCTCTGTATTACCTGACTATGAGCATGAACCCTCATTATCAGAAATTATACGTTCTGCCTACTCTTACTCAGGGCAAAACCAGAGGAGAATTTCCAATTGTAAACTCTGCAGGTGGTGCAGGTATGGTGCATCACTCTCTCATCTCACCTTACTGCATAAATTACTTTTTGTCATACTCATAAGTAGTGTTGAGCGATACCTTCCGATATCGGAAAGTATCGGTATCGGAAAGTATCGGCCGATACCGGCAAAATATCGGATCTCGCCGATACCGATACCCGATACCAATGCAAGTCAATGGGATGAAAATATCGGAATTAAAATAAACCCTTTCTTTCCTTGTAGGTTCATTCTACATGAAGGAAAACAACTAAGAATAATGTAGGATGTATTGGGGGACGTGGCGGAGACATTAAAGGCATAGAGGTTTAGCCCAATCAAATAGAATAGCAGGAATTTTAATTTTTTTTTAAGACGTTCGGAGTTACAAAGATATTGACTATGTTAAGATTTTTTTTATTTTGTCAGATATTGATGTTTCACTACTTCCACGCCCTTCACCCTCTTTTTTACTTCTCCCACACTTTCTTCTTCATCATCATCAGCATCTTTGACATCAACTTCTTCTTCACCTTATTCATCTTCTTCATCTTCTACCTATAATTTTTTTTTTTTACATTGTTCATATTCTTTTTATTTAACTATTATTCTTCTTCATATTCAACTTCTTCATCATATTCTTATTTGTGACAGGCATTCCCGTAGTTGTTATCTATAAAAGTTTGAAGATTACACCTTCCGTTCTGGCTGTCACAAAAGAGTTACATTTGTCCGCGTTCAGTTTGGCCTGCAGCATCAGGCTTTATCCAGGGGCACCACGAGGAGGAACGGACTCACCCCCATACACTGCTTGGTCTTCTTCTGCTTATAATTTAGAAAATATCTTTTGCTCTGATATTTAGTGTTATGCTTAATGTTCTTCTGCTCTTTGTTCTGCAGCCTCTTGTTCTTCTGCTTCTCGGTCTCCCATGTCGTCGTCTCCAGGGTCGTCGTCATCTCAGTGGTTGTCGTCTCTGGTGTCGTCGTCATCTTAGGGGTGGTCTTCCGGGTCATCGTCTTTAGGGTCTTGAACTTGGAAATGTAGCAGAAGGTACAAGAAGGCTGAGAAAATGCCGAAAAACAGCTCATGGAACTGGAACTCAGATGGCTACCCGAAGGTCCAAGAGCCAATGCAACTACCAAGGACCAGCTGACGTTACTGGAACCCGGTTACTAAGCAGGAGGTACCCGTGCCTGAAAGCACTACCAAGGATCACCTGACGTTGGTGGAACTCGGATACCCAGAGGGAGGCACCTAAGCCAAAGGCTCTGCCCGGAACCAGCTGACGGTACTGGAACCAGGATGGGGAGCAGAAGGTACAAGAGCAAAAGACACTGCCGAGAACCAGCTGACGGTACTGGAACCCGGATGGGTAGCCGAAGGTCCAAGAGCCAATGGAAGTACCGAGGACCAGCTGACGTTACTGGAACCCGGTTACTAAGCAGGAGGTACCTGTGCCTGAAAGCACTACCAAGGACCACCTGACGTTGGTGGAACTCGGATACCCAGAGGAAGGCACCTAAGCCAAAGGCTCTGCCCGGAACCAGCTGACGGTACTGGAACCAGGATGGGGACCTATTCAAGCTTGTCTTCTTAGAGCCCCAACTAGTGGGGTTGGAGCAAAGGGTCAGCAGGGGGAGCAGAGTGTAGGCCGAAGCCTGCACTGGAGGCATTTGGAGGTCTGTTGTGTCTGCGTGGCATTTGCAGGACACGATGCCGGCTACACAGAAGGGGAACAGCTGGCATTGCTGAACCCCACTGACACATTGGCGGGTGTTTTTCTCTGTGCAGCTAGCACTTCCGGGCGCCAACTGGCGGTGTTAGAGCCCAGGGTCAGCAGGAGGAGTGGGAGCAGAGTGTAGGCCGAAGCCTGCACTGGCGGCAGCTTTGTGTCTGCGTGGTGTTTGCATGACACGTTGCCGGCTACACAGCAGGGGAACAGCTGGCGTTGCTGAACCCCACTGACACATTGGCGGGTGTTTTTCTCTGTGCAGCTAGCACTTCCGGGCGCCAACTGGCGGTGTTAGAGCCCAGGGTCAGCAGGAGGAGAGGGAGCAGAGTGTAGGCCGAAGCCTGCACTGGCGGCAGCTTTGTGTCTACGTGGCGTTTGCAGGACACGTTGCCGGCTACAAAGCAGGGGAACAGCTGGCGTTGCTGAACCCCACTGACACATTGGTGGGTGTTTTTCTCTGTGCAGCTAGCACTTCCGGGCGCCAACTGGCGGTGTTAGAGCCCAGGGTCAGCAGGAGGCGAGAGAGCAGAGTGTAGGCCGAAGCCTGCACTGGCGGCAGCTTTGTGTCTGCGTGGCGTTTGCAGGACACGTTGCCGGCTACACAGCAGGGGAACAGCTGGCGTTGCTGAACCCCACTGACACATTGGCGGGTGTTTTTCTCTGTGCAGCTAGCACTTCCGGGCGCCAACTGGCGGTGTTAGAGCCCAGGGACAGCAGGAGGAGAGAGAGCAGAGTGTAGGCCGAAGCCTAATTGAACCAATTTTAAAGGTAACCTTTAACCCCCCCTCAGGTGTAACAAACTAGAAGAGCCACACCTTGTGCAGCTGTAATGCTGCACAAGTCAAAGGTTGCTCTTTAAGTTTTGAATCTTGCAGACGCTGAATGAAACACGTATAACATTTAGCCCCTTATACAGTCAAACTGTCTTGGAGGCGTGACTTTCCTTCTTAATGAGATGCAGCACAGCTGTCAAAAATCCCACCTTGGCGCTGGGCGCAGCCTCCTGAGCGTCGTTATTAGCTGTACGGGAGTCTGCGCTGTCGTGTTATCCCTTGGCCATGCGCTGTTAGCGCTGCCCGTCTTCTGACATCATTTCATGTCGGCCGGTGCGGTTCGCGTTGACCATGAATCCCAGCCCTGCAGTGTCTTTTCCTTAATTCACACTGTGGGGCTGGGATTCATGGCCTTGCGCAGTAAATATGTTCGCCTCTCACTCGTGTCCTTACACCTGCTACAGACTGTGCGGCGTCAGCTGATCCCTTATCGCATGCCACGGCCATGAAGCCGTACAGTCTGAAGAAGGCGGAAGGAGATGAGTGACAGGCGAAGATATGCACTGCTCATGCCCGTCAATCACACCCTCGCAGTCAAAATAAATAAGACAACGAGGGGCGTTGTGTCGGGCAGGGCGGCCGCAGAGGCGCAGCCAGCCAAACAATGATGTCAGAAGACGGGCAGCGCTACCAAGGGGGTTGCAGCGGGTCATTACAAAGGAAAGTCACACCTCAGGGATGGTTTAATGGTCTCAGGAGACACATTTTAGACGTGTTGCGTTCGGCGTGTGCAAGGAGAGTAACTTAATGAGCCACCTTGTACAAATGCAGCATTACTGCAGTACAAGGTAGCTGTTATACATGCCAACACCTGGGGGGGACAGGTTCCCTTCAATTTCAGTTCTTGTGTCTGCGTGGCGTTTGCAGGACACGATGCCGGCTACACAGCAGGGGAACATCTGGCGTTGTTGAACCCCACTGACACATTGGCAGGTGTTTTTCTCTGTGCAGCTAGCACTTCCGGGCGCCAACTGGCGGTGTTAGAGCCCAGGGTCAGCAGGAGGAGAGGGAGCAGAGTGTAGGCCGAAGCCTGCACTGGCGGCAGCTTTGTGTCTGCGTGGCGTTTGCAGGACACGTTGCCGGCTACACAGCAGGGGAACAGCTGGCGTTGCTGAACCCCACTGACACATTGGTGGGTGTTTTTCTCTGTGCAGCTAGCACTTCCGGGCGCCAACTGGCGGTGTTAGAGCCCAGGCACAGCAGGAGGAGAGGGAGCAGAGTGTAGGCCGAAGCCTAATTAAACCAATTTTAAAGGTAACCTTTAACCCCCCTCAGGTGTTACAAACTAGAAGAGCCACACCTTGTGCAGCTGTAATGCTGCACAAGTCAAAGGTTGCTCTTTAAGTTTTGAATCTTGCAGACGCTGAATGAAACACGTATAACATTTAGCCCCTTATAGTCAAACTGTCTTGGAGGCGTGACTTTCCTTCTTAATGAGACGCAGCACAGCTGTCAAAAATCCCACCTTGGTGCTGGGCGCAGCCTCCTGAGCGTCGTTATTATCTGTACGGGAGTCTGTGCTGTCGTGTTATCCCTTGGCCATGCGCTGTTAGCGCTGCCCGTCTTCTGACATCATTTCATGTCGGCCGGTGCGGTTCGCGTTGACCATGTAATGCTGCACAAGTCAAAAGTTGCTCTTTAAGTTTTGAATCTTGCAGACGCTGAATGAAACACGTATAACATTTAGCCCCTTATACAGTCAAACTGTCTTGGAGGCGTGACTTTCCTTCTTAATGAGATGCAGCACAGCTGTCAAAAATCCCACCTTGGTGCTGGGCGCAGTCTCCTGAGCATCGTTATTAGCTGTACAGGAGTCTGCGCTGTTGTGTTATCCCTTGGCCATGCGCTGTTAGTGCTGCCCGTCTTCTGACATCATTTCATGTCGGCTGGTGCGGTTTGCGAAGCCCATGAATCCCAGCCCCGCAGTGTCTTTTCATTAATTCACACTGCGGGGCTGTGATTCATGGCCTTGCGCAGTCAATATGTTCGCCTCTCACTCGTGTCCTTACACCTGCTACAGACTGTGCGGCGTCAGCTGGTCCCTTATCGCATGCCACGGCCATGAAGCCGTACAGTCTGAAGAAGGCGGAAGGAGATGAGTGACAGGCGAAGATATGCACTGCTCATGCCCGTCAATCACACCCTCGCAGTCAAAATAAATAAGACAACGAGGGGCGTTGTGTCGGGCAGGGCGGCCGCAGAGGCGCAGCCAGCCAAACAATGATGTCAGAAGATGGGCAGCGCTACCAAGGGGGTTGCAGCGGGTCATTACAAAGGAAAGTCACACCTCAGGGATGGTTTAATGGTCTCAGAGGACACATTTTATACGTGTTGAGTTCGACGTGTGCAAGGACAATAACTGAATGAGCCACCTTGAGCAAATGCAGCATTACTGCTGTACAAAGGTGGCTGTTATACATACAAACACCTGGGGGGGGGGACAGGTTCCCTTCAATTTCAGTTCTTGTGTCTGCGTGGAGTTTGCAGGACACGATGCCGGCTACACAGCAGGGGAACAGCTGGCGTTGCTGAACCCCACTGACACATTGGCTGGTGTTTTTCTCTGTGCAGCCAGCACTTCCAGGCACCAACTGACGGTGTTAGAGCCCAGGGACAGCAGGAGGAGAGGGAGCAGAGTGTAGGCCGAAGCCTGCACTGGAGGCAGTTTTAGGTCTGTTGTGTCTGCGTGGCGTTTGCAGGACACGATACCGGCTACACAGCAGGGGAACAGCTGGCGTTACTGAACCCCACTGACACATTGGCTGGTGTTTTCCTCTGTGCAGCTAGCACTTCCGGGTGCCAACTGGTGGTGTTAGAGCCCAGGGTCAGCAGGAGGAGAGGGAGCAGAGTGTAGGCCGAAGCCTGCACTGGCGGCAGCTTTGTGTCTGCGTGGCGTTTGCAGGACACGATGCCCGCTACACAGCAGGGGAACAGCTGGCGTTACTGAACCCCACTGACACATTGGCTGGTGTTTTCCTCGGTGCAGCTAGCACTTCCGGGCAACAACTGGCGGTGTTAGAGCCCAGGGTCAGCAGGAGGAGAGGGAGCAGAGTGTAGGCCGAAGCCTGCATTGGCGGCAGCTTTGTGTCTGCGTGGCGTTTGCAGGACACGATGCCGGCTACACAGCAGGGGAACAGCTGGCGTTACTGAACCCCACTGACACATTGGCTGGTGTTTTTCTCTGTGCAGCCAGCACTTCCGGGCACCAACTGACGGTGTTAGATCCCAGGGACAGCAGGAGGAGAGGGAGCAGAGTGTAGGCCAAAGCCTAATTGAACCAATTTTAAAGGTAACCTTTAACCCCCCCTCAGGTGTTACAAACTAGAAGAGCCACCTTGTGCAGCATTAATGCTGCACAAGTCAAAGGTTGCTCTTTTAATTTTGTTCCTTGCACACGCAGAATGAAACACGTATAAAATTTAGCCCCTTATACAGTCAAAACTGTCTTGGAGGCGTGAGTTCCCTTCTTAATGAGACGCAGCACAGCTATCAAAAAAACCACCTTGGTGCTTTGCGCGGCCTCCTGAGCGTCGCATTTTGCTGTACAGGAGTCTGCGCTGTTGTTTTATCCCTTGGCCCTGCGCTGTTAGCGCTGCCCGTCTTCTGACATCATTTCATGTCGGCTGGTGCGGTTCGCGATGCCCATGAATCCCAGCCCCGCAGTGTCTTTTCCTTAATTCACACTGTGGGGCTGGGATTCATGGCCTTGCGCAGTACATATGTTCGCCTCTCGCTCGGGTCCTTACACCTGCTTCAGACTGTGCGGCATCAGCTGATCCCTTATCGCATGCCACGGCCATGAAGCCGCACAGTCTGAAGAAGGCGGAAGGAGATGAGTGACAGGCGAACATATGCACTGCTCATGCCCATCAATCACACCCTCGCAGTCAAAATAAATAAGACACCGAGGGGCGTTGTGTCGGGTAGGGAGGCCGCAGAGGCGCAGCCAGCCAACCAATGATGTCAGAAGATGGGCAGCGCTACCAAGGGGGCTGCTGCGTGTCATAACAAAGGAAAGTCACACCTCAGGGACAGTTTAATGGTCTCAGAGGACACATTTTATACGTGTTGAGTTCGACGTGTGCAAGGACAATAACTGAATGAGCCACCTTATACAAATGCAGCATTACTGCTGTACAAGGTGGCTGTTATACATACAAACACCTGGGGGGGGGACAGGTTCCCTTCAATTTCAGTTCTTGTGTCTGCGTGGCGTTTGCAGGACACGTTGCCGGCTACACAGCAGGGGAACAGCTGGCGTTGCTGAACCCCACTGACACATTGGCGAGGTGTTTGGCTCTGTGCAGCCAGCACTTCTGGGCGCCAACTGGCGGTGTTAGAGACCGGGGTCAGCAGGAGGAGCAGAGTGTAGGCCGAAGCCTGCACTGGAGCAAGTTGAAAGGGAACCTTTAACCTCTACCCCAGGCGTTTGTTGCTGAAAGATCCATCTTGTACAGCACTAATGATGCAAAAGGAAAAGGTGGCTCTTTTAATTATGCTCCTTTCAAAGGCTGAACTACACATTTATGAAATGTGTCCCCTCACACCGTTAAACTGTCCCGGAGGTGGGACTTTCCTTTGTAATGAGACGCAGCACAGCCGTCATTCCTACCCCCTTGGCGCCGTGCGCCGCTTCCTCAGCGTTGTTTGATTCTGTCCCGGAGCCTGCGCTGTTATGTTATCCCTTGGCCAAGCACACTTAGCGCTGCCCATCTTCTGACATCATTTGGTGTCAGGCTGGCTGCGCCTGTGCGGCCGCGCTGGCTTAGATCCCGCCTCGCAGTGTCGTCTAATGTAATCCCACCGCGGGCCAGGGATCTGTGGCCATGCGCAGTGCATATCCTCGCCTCTCAGTCCCCTCCCTCCGGCTTCTTCAGACTGTGCGGTGTCACGGTGGTGGCATGCTATTAGGGATCAGCTGACGGCGCACAGTCTGAAGAAGGCGGAGGGAGATGAGTGACAGCCTGAGGTGAAGATATGCACTGCGCATGCCCATGGATCCCAGGCCCGCAGTGTGATTAAATCAGAAGACACTGTGAGGCGGGATCTCGGCCAGCGCGGCTGCACAGGCGCAGCCAGCCTAACACCAAATGATGTCAGAAGATGGGCAGCGCTAAGTGTGCCTGGCCAAGGGATAACATAACAGTGCAGGCTCCGGGACAGAAACAAACAACGCTGAGGAGGCGGAGCACGGCGCCAAGGGGGTAGGAATGACGGCTGTGCTGCGTCACATTACAAAGGAAAGTCCCACCTCCGGGACGGTTTATCGGTGTGAGGGGACACATTTCATAAGTGTGTAGTTCAGCCTTTGAAAGGAGCATAATTAAAAGAGCCACCTTTTCCTTCTGCAGCATTACTGCTGCACAAGGTGGCTCTTTCAGTAACAAACGCCTGGGGGGGTGGGGATGGGCAGGTTACCTTAAGTTTTAGTTGTGCCAGCGTGGCGGTTGCATGACACGTTGCCGGATACACAGCAGGGGAGCAGCTGACATTACTGAACCCCACTAACACATTGGCGAGGTGTTTGGCTCTGTGCAAACAGCACTTCCGGGCAGCAACCAGCAGTGTTGGAGCCCAGGGACAGCAGGAGGATCAGATAGGAGGTATTGCAGCACACACAGCAGGGGAGCAGCTGATGTTACTGAACCCCAATATCAGAGGAGCGAATGTTGACTGTGCATCCAGCACTTCCAGGCACCAACTAGCGGTGTTGGAGCCCAGGGACAGCAGGAGGATCAGATAGGAGGTATTGCATCACACACAGCAGGGGAGTAGCTGACGTTACTGAACCCCAATAACACGGCAGCAAGTGTTAACTGTGCATCCAGCACTTCCAGGCACCAACTAGCGCTGTTAGAGCCCAGGGACAGCAGGAGGATCAGATAGGAGGTATTGCAGCACACACAGCAGGGGAGCAGCTGACTTTACTGAACCCCAATAACAGAGAAGCGATTGTAGACTGTGCAGACAGCACTTCCAGGCACCAACTAGTGGTGTTAGAGCCCAGGGACAGCAGGAGGATCAGATAGGAGGTATTGCAGCACACACAGCAGGGGAGCAGCTGACGTTACTGAACCCCAATAACAGAGGAGCGATTGTTGACTGTGCGGACAGCACTTCCAGGCACCAACTAGCGGTGTTAGAGCCCAGGGACAGCAGGAGGAGCAGATAGGAGGTATTGCAGCACACACAGCTGAGGAGCAGCTGACGTTACTGAACCCCAATAACAGAGGAGCGACTGTTGACTGTGCGGACAGCACTTCCAGGCACCAACTAGCGGTGTTGGAGCCCAGGGACAGCAGGAGGAGCAGAGGAACCTTTAACCCCCCCAAAAGGCGTTTGTAGCTGAAAGAGCCAGCTTTTGCATCACAAAGGATGCCAAAGGAAAAGGTGGCTCTTTTCATCATGCTCCTTGCAAACACAGAACTAAACACTTATAAAATGTGTCCCCTCACACCGTTAAACCGTCCCGGAGGTGGGACTTCTGTCCCGGAGCCTGCGCTGTTATGTTATCCCTTGGCCAGGCACACTTAGCGCTGCCCATCTTCTGACATCATTTGGTGTCAGGCTGGCTGCGCCTGTGTGGCCGCGTTGGCCTAGATCCCGCCTCGCAGTGTTGTCTAATGTAATCCCACCGCGGGCCTGGGATCCGTGGCCATGCGCAGTGCATATCCTCGCCTCTCACTTCCCTCCCTCCGGCTTCTTCAGACTGTGCGGTGTCACGGCCGTGGCATGCTATTAGGGATCAGCTGACGGCGCACAGTCTGAAGAAGGCGGAGGTAGATGAGTGACAGCCTGAGGTGAAGATATGCACTGCGCATGCCCATGGATCCCAGGCCCGCAGTGTGATTAAATCAGAAGACACTGCGAGGCGGGATCTCGGTCAGTGCTGCCGCACAGGCGCAGCCAGCCTGACACCAAATGATGTCAGAAGACGGGCACCGCACAGTGTGCCTTGCCAAGGGATAACATAACAGCGCTGCCTCTGGGACAGAATTAAACAACACGGAGGAGGCGGCGCACGGCGCTAAGGGGGTAGGAATGACGGCTGTGCTGCGTCACATTACAAAGGAAAGTCCCTCCTCCGGGATGGTTTTACGGTATCAGTGGACACACTTTAAAAGTGTTAAGTTCTGCGTGTGCAAGGAGCTAAACAAAAATAGTTACCTTTTCCTTGTGCAGCATTACTGCTGCACAAGGTGGCTATTTCAGTAACAAACGCCTGGGGGGGGGGGACAGGTTCCCTTACATTTCAGTTGTTGTGTCAGCGTGGCGGTCGCAGGACACATTGCCGGCTACACAGCTGGGGATCAGCTGACGTTACTGACACCCAATAACACTGGGTCGTATGTTTTGACTGTGCAGACGGCACTTCTGAGCCTCAACTGGCGGTGTTGGAGCCCAGGAATTACAGTTCAGGTGGTAGAAAGATGAACACAACAGGAGACCTGGATACTGTAGACAGTCACCCAATTATTTAATCTGGAAGAGGAGTGGCAAATTCCTGCGAGATCCAGGCCTGGTTCATTTTCAGGAAAGTAAGCCGGTCAACGTTATCGGAGGATAGTCGCATGCGACGGTCTGTTAGTACACCACCTGCAGCACTAAAGACGCGTTCCGATAATACATTAGCCGCAGGGCAAGCCAGCACCTCCAATGCATACTGGCTTAGCTCTGGCCATGTATCCAGCTTAGAGACCCAAAACTTGAAAGGGGAAGAGCCGTCTGGGAGTACAGCAAGAGGGCAAGACATGTAGTCTGTCACCATCTGACGGAACTGTTGCCTCCTGCTGACTGGAGCCGTCTGTGATGGTGTAGACATTTGTGGCGGGCACACAAAGCTGTGCCACAGTTGGGCCATACTGGTCTTGCCTTAGGCAGAGGCACTGCTTCTGCTCCCTCTTTGTGCAGAGCCTCCTCCACTGCCTGGACGCACTGAGCTGCTTTGTAAAGCACTAGCAGCACTTCTCTCAGTTGGACTGGAGAAGATGATGGAATTCACCAGTGTGTCTTGGTACTCCCGCATTTTACGCTCCCGGTTCAAGGGTGTGATGAGGCTTTGTACGTTGTCCCGGTAGCGAGGATCGAGGAGGGTGAACACCCAATAATCAGACATGTTGAGAATGTGGGCGATGCGGCGGTCGTTTCTCAGGCACTGCAACATGTAATCAACCATGTGCTGCAGACTGCCAACTGGCCAAGAAACGCTGTCCCCTGCTTGAGGCATGATCTCTGCCCGCTCGTCATCACCCCACCCTCGCTGTACACACTGACTACTGGACAATTATGTAACTCCCTCCTCTGGAACGATGTCTTCCTCCTCCATTGACTCCTCCTCATCCTCCTCACAAAGTGTCCCCTGCCTACGCGTTTGTGAGGAACCACGTGGCGCTGACTGTCCAGAAGATGATGGAAATGCTGAATCCTCATCCTCCACCTCTTCCACAACATCATCCCTTAGCGCTTGCAGTGATTTTTCAAGCAGGCAGATAAGGGAGACAGTCATGCCGACTAGTGCATCATCTGCACTCGCCATCCGCGTGGAATAAACGAAGGGACGCAAAACCTGGCAGACGTCCTTCATAGTGGCCCACTCAGTGGTTGTGAAGTCTGAACGGCGCGGAGTGCGACTTCTTTGCGCCTGATGCAGCTGGTACTCCATTACTGCTTGCTGCTGCTCACACAACCGCTCCAACATATGTAACGTGGAATTCCACCTGGTAGGTAGGTCACATATGATGCGATGTTCCGGAAGGCGGAATCGGCGCTGCAGAGCCGCAATGCGCAATTTTGCCGTGCTGGAACGCCGCAAGTGAGCACACTCTAGGCGGACCTTGTGCAGCAGTGCATCAAGATCCGGATAGTCCCTCAAAAAACTCTGCACGACCAAGTTGAGCACATGTGCCAGACATGGGATGTGAGTGAGGTTGCCGAGGCCCAGAGCTGCCACCAGATTTCGGCCATTATCACACACTACCATGCCTGGCTGGAGATTCGCTGCCACAAACCACACATCGCTCTCCTGCTTGATGGCATTCCAGAGCTCCTGCGCTGTGTGGCTTCGATTTCCCAAAGAAATTAATTTCACGACGGTCTGTTGACGTTTGGCCACGGCTGTGCTCATGTCGGTCGTAACAGGTAAACGTTCACGGGTCCATGTGGAGGTGGACTGTGACGGCTCCTGCAGCGATGATTCTGAGGAACTTGTGTAAGAGGAGGAGTCAATGCGTACAGACTGGATTCCTGCAATCCTTGGAGTGGGCAGGACACGTCCTGCGCCACTCGCACGATCTGTACCCGGCTCAACAACATTAACCCAATGGGCAATGAGGGAAAGGTATCGCCCCAGTCCATGGTGACTGGTCCACGCATCGGTGGTGAGGTGGACCTTGCTACTGACGGCGTTCAGTAGCACGTGTTTTATGTATCCCTCCACATGCTTGTGCAGGGCAGGGACGGCTGGCCTGCTGAAATAAAAGTGGCTGGGCACATTGTACTGTGGGACTGCCAATGACATCAAGTCACGGAAGCTGTCAGTCTCCACCAGCCTGAATGACAGCATTTCCAGTGACAAGTTTGGCAATGCCTGCAGTCAGAGCCTGTGCTCGTGGGTGGTTTGCCGAGAAAGGCCGCCTTTTCTCCCATGCCTGTACTACCGATGGCTGTAAACTGGGCTGGGAGTGTGAGGATGACTGGGAACGTGGTGCTGCGGGTGGAATTACAGTGGGTCTCTGGACAACAGTGCCAGAGGTTCTTCCATGGCGATCCTGGGAGGAAGCCGAACCAGCTGTGTGTGAGCTGGAGGAAGAGGCAACACGAGCTGAAGAGGTGGTAGCTGCCGCTGTTGGTTGGCCTAGGTCTTCAGTGTGTTTTTGTAACTCCGCCACGTGCCTGGTCCGCACATGTTTCCACATGTTGGAGGTATTGAGGTTGCTGACATTTTTCCCTCTTTTGATTTTATGATGACACACCTTGCATTTGACATAGCAAATGTCATCTGCAACTGTGTCAAAAAAGGACCAGGCACTGCAAGTCTTGGGAGCGCCCTTTTTGGCTTTTGGAAGAGACATGCTCCTATTGGGTGCCAAAGTGGAGGCTACAGGATCCGCAGTCTTCCCCCTCCCTCTCCCTCTTTGGCCCGTTCGGGGAATCTCTTCCTCAAAGCTGCTCCCACCACCTTCCTGTCCCTCACGCCACGATGGGTCAAGGACCTCATCATCTACACTACCATCTGCCACCAACTACTCCTCCTGGGTAGTCTCAGCAGCACAGCACGCACCAGAAAGTGGCACCTGAGTGTCATCAGCGGATGCGTTCTGCGGTGTGGTGACCGGAGGCACTGGCCCACCTGCCTCTTCAGACTCTGAGAGAAAAAGCTGTTGGGCATCACTGCACACTGCCTCTTCTTCCATTTCTCCAATTCTGCTTGGCTGGCCCCCTGTTTCTAAGCCAAGAGATTCAGAGAACAGAAGTAGAGACGGCTCCTGTCCTGGGCTCTCTGTCTGCCTGAGCAATTTGGCAGGTGGCGAAGAGACAGATGGGTGCTCTCCAGTGCTCTGTGTCTGAGAGGATGTGGCACTAATTGAAGTCGATGCGTTAGCTGCCATAAATCCGACAACGGCTTCAATTTGGTCTTCACTAGTGTTGAGCGATACCGTCCGATACTTGAAAGTAAAAAAAGTATCGGATATCGCCGATGCCGATACCCGATACCAATACAAGTCAATGGGACACCAAGTATCGGAAGGTATCCTGTATGGTTCCCAGGGTCTGAAGGAGAGGAAACTCTCCTTCAGGCCCTGGGATCCATATTAATGTGTAATGTGTCACGTGACCGCCACGCGACCAATCACAAGCCGCGACGTCATCTGAGGTCTTTCAAGCGCTCATTCTTAGGAACGGAAGATGCCGGGTACATCGGTAAGGTCCAGGCTGCGTCGGAGAGGTGAGTATATCAATGTTTTTTATTTTATTCTTTATTTTACACATTAATATGGATCCCGATACCGATTCCCGATATCACAAAAGTATCGGATCTCGGTATCGGAATTCCGATACAGCAAATATCGGCCGATACCCGATACTTGCGGTATCGGAATGCTCAACACTAGTCTTCACGCAGCAGCTGTGTACGGCGCTATCCGACAAAGCTGCGCATGAAGGACTGTTCCCTGCTGAAACTGGGTGATGATGAGTCACCGGTGCCCGCAGCAGGCACAGAATCCCCACGTCCTCTCCCTGCTCCACGCCCACGCCCACGTGCCTTACTCCCTGCCTTCTTCATCTTGGTTGACTGATAAAGATAAGCAGAAAAGTACTAACGGCTTAGTGTGCTTATTCCTGAACAGCTCCTAACAGGTATTAGAAACACTAATTTTCTAAAGTGTGGACTAGACTTTAATATGAGCTAATGTGGCCTACACAACTGTAAAGTGGTGTGTTTGGTGAACTTTATTATTTATTTATTTTTTGGGGGCTGAACTGACAACAGTGCGAGCTGCACTCACACGGAGACCTTGCAGACAGCCGTAAACAGCGCTGCAAGGCCCCAAAAACCTCCTCTATGTTATCCTATGTAGTGTTTTTCCACAATTTAGCTGGATACGGGTGGAAAGCCACTAATAGGAATTATTTGAAAAAATGTGCAGCGGGCTGCACTATTTGCAAAAAAGGACAATGGAATGGATAGAACTGTATGAGTCAGTGAACCACCCTGAGCTGGATACAACCGGCTGTGGCTGCACACAGACTACAGGGCGAGCTGCACTCACACGGAGACCGTGCAGACAGCCGTAAACGGCGCTGCAAGGCCCCAAAAACCTCCTCTACTTTATCCTATGTAGTGTTTTTCCACAATTTAGCTGGATACGGGTGGAAAGCCACTAATAGGAATTATTTGAAAAAATGTACAGCGGGCTGCACTATTTGCAAAAAAGGACAATGGAATGGATAGAACTGTATGAGTCAGTGAACCACCCTGAGCTGGATACAACCGGCTGTGGCTGCACACAGACTACAGGGCAAGCTGCACTCACATGGAGACCATGCAGACAGCCGTAAATGGCGCTGCAAGGCCCCAAAAACCTCCTCTACGTTATCCTATGTAGTGTTTTTTCACAATTTAGCTGGATACGGGTGGAAAGCCACTAATAGGAATTATTTGAAAAAATGTGCAGCAGCCTGCACTATTTGCAAAAAAGGACAATGGAATGGATAGAACTGTATGAGTCAGTGAACCACCCTGAGCTGGATACAACCAGCTATGGCTGCACACAGACTACAGAGTGGGCTGCACTCACTCACACACACAGAGACCTTGCAGATCGCTGTGAAAACAGCGCTGCAAGGCAAAAGCAAGGTGAACACACAGCGGTTGCTAAATTAGCCTGGGAAAAGCACAAAGAAGCAAATCGCTATCTCAACTGGCCCTCAGTCAGAACACAGCGTCCTATGCCTAACTGAATTCACAGCAGAGTGAGCCCAAAATGGCGCCAGCGACTTCTAAACTGCAGCATGACATCATTTCAGCAGCCAATCACAGCCTTGCCAGTGGTTTCATGCCCACCATGCTGAACAGGATGTGCCCACACTTGTAATCAGTCCTCATTGGCTGAATTCGTGCTGTTTGAATTGAGAACTTCCGATTCCGGTATCCGATATGCGGCAAGTATCGGATCTCGGTATCGGAATTCCGATACCGCAAATATCGGCCGATACCCGATACTTGCGGTATCGGAATGCTCAACACTAGGGTTGAGCGACTTTCATTTTTTTAAGATCGAGTCGGGTTTTGCGAAACCCGACTTTGTCCAAAGTCGAGTCGAGTATAGTCGGCCGATTATCGCGAAAAGTCGGGGATCGACCGAAACACGAAACCCAATGCAAGTCAATGGGGAAGCATAGTCGACAGTGAGTGGAGGCCAGAAAAAAAAAACAGTGCCCATTTTAATGCCAAAAACATTCATTCTTGTTTCTGAAGCTTGTCAATCTTAATTAACTTTATAATAATAGTTGGGCATTAGAAATTGGGGGTCATTTGGCAAAAGTTGTGGGGGGTAGGGCTGGTTCAAGGTTTTAGTGGGCCCAGGAAAGGTGGAGCAGTGAGAGGTAAGTATGTCAAGTTTGCAAGTGCTGTGTTCCTAAGCAAGCAGGGGGGGCACACTCGTTGGCATTGGCACTGGCACAGGGCCCCTCAAAGTACAGCGGTGTGTTTGCACGGCGGGGGCGCCTCCCACCAGCAGCGACACTTTTGCGTACTCTGAGGGGCCCTGTGCCAGTGACGTCGCCAACGAGTATGCCCCCCCACCTGATGAAGGAACCTGCACTTTCATCTGCACCTTCCTCTTTGTCCCTGTGTAAGGTGGTATAACATGCGGGAAGGGGAACCTTACTTTCAGCAGGGTTAGATTCTGGCTCTGTAGAGTGCAAGGGGAATGTAGTGGTCTAGGTCAATGTACCAGCAGACTCATCTAGCAGTGGCTGGGCAATGGGCAGGATGAGGAGGAAACACAAATATAGGGCCAAAGAATAAAGTAGGCTAAATGCAGTTCAAAATTGGTAACAGGACTAAACAGGCGGCATTGCTTTGTTCAGTGGAGTAGCAAACCCAGGAGCAGCAGACACTGTTTTAAGGGCCCAACCACACTAGTAGGCCAAATGCAGTTTAATATCTGCTACTATAGGCCAAAAGCCTAAAGACTGAAGCTCAGCTTTATACAGTGGAGGACAACACCAGGGAGCGGCAGACACCGTTAGTAGGCCATAACCACCAATTTTTTGTTAAAAAAGCACTTAATGAGAGCCAGAAGGTTGAAGCTCAGCTTTATACAGTGGAGGACAACACCAGGAAGCGGCAGACACCGTTAGTAGGCCGTAACCACCAATTTTTTAAAAAACAGCACTTAATGAGAGCTGTTATGACCCCAATGGCGAGGGTCTCAGAGGAACGTGGAAGTCTGCAGAATACAAAAATCCAGCTCATAGGGCAGTGGTAACTGGGTTGACCATATATCTACTCCTAACGCCAACACTAGAAGTAGCCGGGGATCATTCCTACGTTGATTCTAGATGACACGCGCCAGCCGGAGAATCTAGCTACCCCTAGTAGAGGAAAACAAAGACCTTTCTTGCCTCCAGAGAAGGGGACCCCAAAGCTGGATAGAAGCCCCCCACAAATAATGACGGTGAGGTAAGAGGAAATGACAAACACAGAAATGAACCAGGTTTAGCACAGAGAGGCCCGCTTACTGATAGCAGAATAAAGAAAGGTAACTTATATGGTCAACAAAAACCCTATCAAAATCCACACTGGAAATTCAAGAACCCCCGAACCGTCTAACGGTCCGGGGGGAGAACACCAGCCCCCTAGAGCTTCCAGCAAAGGTCAGGATATAGATTTGGAACAAGCTGGACAAAAATACAAAACCAAAACAAATAGCAAAAAGCAAAAGGCAGACTTAGCTGATATAACTGGAACCAGGATCAGTAGACAAGAGCACAGCAGACTAGCTCTGATAACTACGTTGCCAGGCATTGAACTGAAGGTCCAGGGAGCTTATATAGCAACACCCCTAACTAACGACCCAGGTGCGGATAAAAGGAATGACAGAAAAACCAGAGTCAAAAAACTAGTAACCACTAGAGGGAGCAAAAAGCAAATTCACAACAGTACCCCCCCCTTAGTGAGGGGTCACCGAACCCTCACCACGACCACCAGGGCGATCAGGATGAGCGGCATGAAAGGCACGAACTAAATCGGCCGCATGAACATCAGAGGCGACCACCCAGGAATTATCCTCCTGACCATAGCCCTTCCACTTGACCAGGTACTGAAGCCTCCGCCTGGAGAGGCGAGAATCCAAGATCTTCTCCACCACGTACTCCAACTCGCCCTCAACCAACACCGGAGCAGGAGGCTCAGCAGAAGGAACTACAGGCACAATGTACCGCCGCAACAAGGACCTATGAAATACATTGTGAATAGCAAACGACACAGGAAGATCCAGACGAAAAGATACAGGATTAAGGATTTCCAATATCTTGTAAGGCCCAATAAAACGAGGTTTAAATTTGGGAGAGGAGACCTTCATAGGAACAAAGCGGGAAGAAAGCCACACCAAATCCCCAACGCGTAGTCGGGGACCCACACCGCGGCGGCGGTTGGCAAAGCGCTGAGCCTTCTCCTGTGACAACTTCAAGTTGTCCACCACATGATTCCAGATCTGCTGCAACCTATCCACCACAGAATCCACCCCAGGACAGTCAGAAGGCTCCACATGACCCGAAGAAAAGCGAGGATGGAAACCAGAGTTGCAGAAAAAAGGCGAAACCAAGGTGGCGGAACTAGCCCGATTATTAAGGGCAAACTCAGCCAACGGCAAGAATGTCACCCAATCGTCCTGATCAGCAGAGACAAAACACCTCAAATAAGCCTCCAAAGTCTGATTGGTTCGCTCCGTCTGTCCAATAGTCTGAGGATGGAAAGCAGACGAAAACGACAAATCAATGCCCATCCTACTACAAAAGGATCGCCAGAACCTGGAAACGAACTGGGATCCTCTGTCTGACACAATATTCTCAGGGATGCCGTGCAAACGAACCACGTTCTGGAAAAACACAGGAACCAGATCGGAAGAGGAAGGCAGCTTAGGCAAAGGAACCAAATGGACCATCTTGGAGAAGCGATTACATATCACCCAGATAAGGGACATGCCCTGAGATAGCGGAAGATCCGAAATGAAATCCATGGAGATATGTGTCCAAGGTCTCTTCGGGACAGGCAAGGGCAAGAGCAAACCGCTGGCACGAGAACAGCAAGGCTTAGCTCGAGCACAAGTCCCACAGGACTGCACAAATGACCGCACATCCCTTGACAAGGAAGGCCACCAAAAGGACCTGGCCACCAGATCTCTGGTGCCAAAAATTCCCGGGTGACCTGCCAACACCGAGGAATGAACCTCGGAAATGACTCTGCTGGTCCACTTATCCGGGACAAACAGTCTGTCAGGTGGACAAGACTCAGGCCTATCAGCCTGAAATCTCTGCAACACACGTCGCAGATCCGGAGAAATAGCTGACAAGATAACTCCATCTTTAAGAATACCAACAGGATCAGCGACTCCAGGAGCATCAGGCACAAAGCTCCTAGAAAGAGCATCGGCCTTCACATTCTTTGAACCTGGTAAATACGAGACAACAAAATCAAAGCGGGAGAAAAACAATGACCAGCGGGCCTGTCTCGGATTAAGGCATTTAGCAGACTCGAGATACATCAGATTTTTGTGATCAGTCAAGACCACCACACGATGCTTAGCACCCTCGAGCCAATGACGCCACTCCTCAAATGCCCATTTCATGGCCAACAACTCCCGATTGCCCACATCATAATTTCGCTCGGCAGGCGAAAACTTCCTAGAGAAAAAGGCACAAGGCTTCATAACAGAGCAACCAGGGCCTCTCTGCGACAAAACGGCCCCTGCCCCAATCTCCGAAGCATCCACCTCAACCTGAAAGGGAAGTGAGACGTCAGGCTGGCACAAAACAGGCGCCGAAGTAAACCGGCGTTTCAACTCCTGGAAAGCCTCCACGGCAGCAGGAGCCCAGTTAGCTACATCGGAGCCCTTCTTGGTCATATCCGTCAAAGGTTTCACAATGCTACAAAAAATTAGCGATAAAACGACGGTAGAAGTTAGCGAAGCCCAAGAACTTCTGAAGACTCTTAACTGACGAGGGCTGAGTCCAATCAAGAATAGCTCGGACCTTGACTGGGTCCATCTCCACAGCAGAAGGGGAAAAAATGAACCCCAAAAAGGGAACCTTCTGTACACCAAAGAGACACTTTGAGCCCTTGACAAACAAAGAATTTTCACGCAAAATTTTAAAGACCAACCTGACCTGCTCCACATGCGAATCCCAATTATCAGAAAAAACCAAAATATCATCCAGATAAACAATCAAAAATTTATCCAGATACTTCCGGAAAATGTCATGCATAAAGGACTGAAAAACTGAAGGCGCATTGGAGAGCCCAAAAGGCATCACCAAGTACTCAAAATGACCTTCGGGCGTATTGAATGCCGTTTTCCATTCATCACCTTGCTTAATGCGCACAAGGTTGTACGCACCACGAAGGTCTATCTTGGTGAACCACTTGGCACCCTTAATCCGGGCAAACAAATCAGACAACAGCGGTAAAGGATACTGAAATTTGCCAGTGATCTTATTTAAAAGCCGATAATCAATACAAGGTCTCAAAGATCCGTCCTTTTTTGCCACAAAAAAGAATCCCGCACCAAGAGGGGAAGAAGACGGACAAATATGTCCTTTTTCCAGAGACTCCTTGATATATGAACGCATAGCGGTATGTTCAGGTACCGACAGATTAAACAGTCTTCCCTTAGGAAATTTACTGCCTGGGATCAAATCTATAGCACAGTCACAGTCCCTATGAGGAGGCAGTGCACTGGACTCAGACTCACTGAAGACATCCTGATAATCAGACAAATACTCCGGAACTTCCGAAGGCGTAGAAGAAGCAATAGTCACAGGCAGGGAATCCTCATGAATACCACGACAGCCCCAACTTGAGACTGACATAGCCTTCCAGTCCAGGACTGGATTATGGGTCTGTAACCATGGCAGCCCTAAAACGACCAAATCATGCATTTTATGTAAAACCAGGAAACGTATCACCTCGCGGTGTTCAGGAGTCATGCACATGGTAACCTGAGTCCAATACTGCGGTTTATTTGCTGCCAATGGTGTAGCATCAATACCCCTAAGAGGAATAGGATTTTCTAATGGTTCAAGAGTAAAACCACAGCGCTTAGCAAATGAGAGATCCATGAGACTCAGGGCAGCACCTGAATCTACAAACGCCATGAAAGGATAAGATGACAGTGAGCAAATCAAAGTTACAGACAGAATAAATTTAGGTTGCAAATTACCAACGGTGACAGGACTAACAACCTTAGCTATACGTTTAGAGCATGCTGAGATAACATGTGTAGAATCACCACAGTAGTAGCACAAGCCATTCCGGCGTCTATGAATTTTCCGCTCATTTCTAGTCAGGATTCTATCACATTGCATTAAATCAGGTGTCTGTTCAGACAACACCATGAGGGAATTTGCGGTTTTGCGCTCCCGCAACCGCCGGTCAATTTGAATAGCCAGTGCCATAGTATCATTCAGACCTGTGGGAATGGGAAAACCCACCATAACATTCTTAATGGCTTCAGAAAGGCCATTTCTAAAATTAGCGGCCAGTGCACACTCGTTCCAATGTGTCAGCACGGACCATTTCCGAAATTTTTGGCAATACACTTCAGCCTCGTCCTGCCCCTGAGACATAGACAGCAAGGCCTTTTCTGCCTGAATCTCAAGATTGGGTTCCTCATAAAGTAAACCGAGCGCCAGAAAAAACGCATCAAGATCAGCCAATGCCGGATCTCCTGGCGCCAGCGAAAAAGCCCAATCCTGAGGGTCGCCCCGTAAGAACGAAATCACAATTTTTACTTGCTGAGCAGAATCTCCAGATGAACAGGGTCTCAGGGACAAAAACAATTTACAATTATTCACAAAATTCCTAAACTTAAACCTGTCTCCGGAAAACAGTTCAGGAATCGGTATTTTAGGTTCTGACCTAGGATTTCTGATAACATAGTCTTGTATGCCCTGCACACGAGTAGCCAGCTGGTCCACACTTGTAATCAAGGTCTGGACATTCATGTCTGCAGCAAGCATAGCCACTCTGAGGTAAAGGGGAAGGAGAAAAAAAAAAAAAACTCAGAATCTTCTTTCTTATAATCCCTCTTCTGCAATGCATTAAACATTTAATACTGGCCTGGCAAACTGTTATGACCCCAATGGCGAGGGTCTCAGAGGAACGTGGAAGTCTGCAGAATACAAAAATCCAGCTCATAGGGCAGTGGTAACTGGGTTGACCATATATCTACTCCTAACGCCAACACTAGAAGTAGCCGGGGATCATTCCTACGTTGATTCTAGATGACACGCGCCAGCCGGAGAATCTAGCTACCCCTAGTAGAGGAAAACAAAGACCTTTCTTGCCTCCAGAGAAGGGGACCCCAAAGCTGGATAGAAGCCCCCCACAAATAATGACGGTGAGGTAAGAGGAAATGACAAACACAGAAATGAACCAGGTTTAGCACAGAGAGGCCCGCTTACTGATAGCAGAATAAAGAAAGGTAACTTATATGGTCAACAAAAACCCTATCAAAATCCAGACTGGAAATTCAAGAACCCCCGAACCGTCTAACGGTCCGGGGGGAGAAAACCAGCCCCCTAGAGCTTCCAGCAAAGGTCAGGATATAGATTTGGAACAAGCTGGACAAAAATACAAAACCAAAACAAATAGCAAAAAGCAAAAGGCAGACTTAGCTGATATAACTGGAACCAGGATCAGTAGACAAGAGCACAGCAGACTAGCTCTGATAACTACGTTGCCAGGCATTGAACTGAAGGTCCAGGGAGCTTATATAGCAGCACCCCTAACTAACGACCCAGGTGCGGATAAAAGGAATGACAGAAAAACCAGAGTCAAAAAACTAGTAACCACTAGAGGGAGCAAAAAGCAAATTCACAACAGAGAGCCAGAAGGTTGAAGCTCAGATTTAGACAGTGGAGGACAACACCAGGGAGCGGCAGACACCGATAGTAGGCCGTAACCACCAATTTTTTGTTAAAAAAGCACTTAATGAGAGCCAGAAGGTTAAAGCTCAGACAAGGCAACCAGGAGGAGAACACCAAGGAGGAGGAGAACACTCAGGAGGAGGACAACACCCAGGAGCGGCAGACACCGTTAGTAGGCCCTAACCACCAATTTATTTAAAGAAAGCACTTAATGAGAGCCAGAAGGTTGAAGCTCAGCTTTAGACAGTGGAGGACAACACCAGGGAGCGGCAGACACCGTTAGTAGGCCGTAACCACCAATTTTTTAAAAAACAGCACTTAATGAGAGCCAGAAGGTTGAAGCTCAGATTTAGACAGTGGAGGACAACACCAGGGAGCGGCAGACACCGTTAGTAGGCCGTAACCACCAATTTTTTGTTAAAGAAAGCACTTAATGAGAGCCAGAAGGTTGAAGCTCAGATTTAGACAGTGGAGGACAACACCAGGGAGCGGCAGACACCGTTAGTAGGCCGTAACCAAAGTTGAAGGCCAAATGCAGTTTAATATGTCATACTATAGGCCGAAAGCCTAAAGACTGAAGCTCAGCTTTAGACAGTGGAGGACAACACCAGGGAGCGGCAGACACCGTTAGTAGGCCGTAACCAAAGTTGAAGGCCAAATGCAGTTTAATATGTGATACTATAGGCCGAAAGCCTAAAGACTGAAGCTCAGCTTTAGACAGTGGAGGACAACACCAGGGAGCGGCAGACACCGTTAGTAGGCCGTAACCACCAATTTTTTAAAAAACAGCACTTAATGAGAGCCAGAAGGTTGAAGCTCAGATTTAGACAGTGGAGGACAACACCTTCCGTGGCCATGCCTACAGGTCCATGCATCTGTTGTCAGGTGCACCTTTGTACTCACAGATTGCCAGAGTGCATGGACAATGCGGTCTTTTACATGCTGGTGGAGGGTTGGGATGGCTTTTCTCGCAAAAGAAGTGTCGACTGGTTAGCTTGTAGCGTGGTACAGCGTACTCCATCATGGCTTTATTAATATTAAATAAAATATATAAATAGGCTCTATGAACTTTTAAATAGGTTCCAGGGGTACACGGGCAGCATTGGTGTGGTCAGCGGAGGACGATTGCAAGGAGGGACCGCAGACAGGCTTACTAGGCCTAAAATAACTAAAAATAGGCACAAGGCAGTTTTAAATAGGTTACATGGATACACAGGCAGCATTGTGGTCAGTGGAGGAGGATTGCAAGGAGGGACCGCAGACAGGCTTACTAGGCCTAAAATAACTAAAAATAGGCTCAAGGCAGTTTTAAATAGGTTACATGGATACACAGGCAGCATTGTGGTCAGTGGAGGAGGATTGCAAGGAGGGACCGCAGACAGGCTTGCTAGGCCTAAAATAACTAAAAATAGGCTCAAGGCACTTAGAGTTATATCGCAGGGGTACACAGGCAGCATTGTTGTGGTCAGTGGAGGAGGATTGCAAGGAGGGACCGCAGACAGGCTTACTAGGCCTAAAATAACTAAAAATAGGCTCAATGCAGTTTTAAATAGGTTACATGGATACACAGGCAGCATTGTGGTCAATGGAGGAGGATTGCAAGGAGGGACCGCAGACAGGCTTACTAGGCCTAAAATAACTAAAAATAGGCTCAAGGCAGTTTTAAATAGGTTACATGGATACACAGGCAGCATTGTGGTCAGTGGAGGAGGATTGCAAGGAGGGACCGCAGACAGGCTTACTAGGCCTAAAATAACTAAAAATAGGCTCAAGGCACTTAGAGTTATCTCGCAGGGGTACACAGGCAGCATTGTTGTGGTCAGTGGAGGAGGATTGCAAGGAGGGACCGCAGACAGGCTTACTAGGCCTAAAATAACTAAAAATAGGCTCAAGGCAGTTTTAAATAGGTTACATGGATACACAGGCAGCATTGTGGTCAGTGGAGGAGGATTGCAAGGAGGGACTGCAGACAGGCTTACTAGGCCTAAAATAACTAAAAATAGGCTCAAGGCAGTTTTAAATAGGTTACATGGATACACAGCCAGCATAGTGGTCAGTGGAGGACGATTGCAAGGAGGGACCGCAGACAGGCTTACTAGGCCTAAAATAACTTAAAATAGGCTCAATGCAGTTTTAAGTAGGTTACATGGATACACAGGCAGCATTGTGGTCAGTGGAGGAGGATTGCAAGGAGGGACCGCAGACAGGCTTACTAGGCCTAAAATAACTAAAAATAGGCTCAAGGCAGTTTTAAATAGGTTACATGGATACACAGGCAGCATTGTGGTCAGTGGAGGAGGATTGCAAGGAGGGACCGCAGACAGGCTTACTAGGCCTAAAATAACTAAAAATAGGCTCAAGGCACTTAGAGTTATCTCGCAGGGGTACACAGGCAGCATTGTTGTGGCCAGTGGAGGAGGATTGCAAGGAGGGACCGCAGACAGGCTTACTAGGCCTAAAATAACTAAAAATAGGCTCAAGGCAGTTTTAAATAGGTTACATGGATACACAGGCAGCATTGTGGTCAGTGGAGGAGGATTGCAAGGAGGGACCGCAGACAGGCTTACTAGGCCTTAAATAACTAAAAATAGGCTCAAGGCAGTTTTAAATAGGTTACATGGATACACAGGCAGCATTGTGGTCAGTGGAGGAGGATTGCAAGGAGGGACCGCAGACAGGCTTACTAGGCCTAAAATAACTAAAAATAGGCTCAAGGCAGTTTTAAATAGGTTACATGGATACACAGGCAGCATTGTGGTCAGTGGAGGAGGATTGCAAGGAGGGACCGCAGACAGGCTTACTAGGCCTTAAATAACTAAAAATAGGCTCAAGGCAGTTTTAAATAGGTTACATGGATACACAGGCAGCATTGTGGTCAGTGGAGGAGGATTGCAAGGAGGGACCGCAGACAGGCTTACTAGGCCTAAAATAACTAAAAATAGGCTCAAGGCAGTTTTAAATAGGTTACATGGATACACAGGCAGCATTGTGGTCGGTGGAGGAGGATTGCAAGTAGGGACCGCAGACAGGCTTACTAGGCCTAAAATAACTAAAGATAGGCTCAAGGCAGTTTTAAATAGGTTACATGGATACACAGGCAGCATTGTGGTCAGTGGAGGAGGATTGCAAGGAGGGACCGCAGACAGGCTTACTAGGCCTAAAATAACTAAAAATAGGCTCAAGGCACTTAGAGTTATCTCGCAGGGGTACACAGGCAGCATTGGTGTGGTCATCGGAGGACGATTGCAAGGAGTGTCTGACACAGTTAGTACTCACAAAAAATAAATAGATGTTAATGTCTCGCAAAAAAAAAAAAAAGTGTGGCATACTTAGGTACAGGGGTGGGCTCATCTGCTGAGTTTCTGACATAGTAATTTGGCAGTAAGTATTTAGTGGTGCCAATATAGGACACTGACCCAGACTACTTTAACTAGCATCATAAATATCAACAAATTGGTATTGTCAGTGCCAGGCATTGAATGATGTCAGCGCATAGACTAAACATTGGTGGAGCTGTGAGAGATAATTTTGCACGTGGTAGAGCACAGTTTGAGCTGGGGGGGGTGAACTCTCTTGTGGCCGGCGGTACCGTCCCAGGGCCCCTCATGTTACAACGGTGTGTCTGATGTTGGGTGCGTGCCACCACCGCCAGAGACACTTTATTGTACTATGAGGGACCCAGTGGCAGTGCCGTCGACCAAAAGCGGGCACACCCACCTCTTCAGACAAACGGCACTCTAACGGGTGCTTGCGCCAAGTGGCGAAACCACGGCCCCGTGGGGGGAGTTTTCCCATTGAGGGAGGTGTAAACATGTCGT
The DNA here is from genome assembly GCF_051348905.1 of Ranitomeya variabilis. NCBI lineage: Eukaryota > Metazoa > Chordata > Amphibia > Anura > Dendrobatidae > Ranitomeya > Ranitomeya variabilis. The sequence continues at coordinate 578,959,636 of NC_135232.1, forward strand.
ATGCTGGACAAACAGCTGCTGCAAATTAAGAGATTGGAACACTCAGTAAGACCAGTCCACAAGCAAGACCTTTTTATAGGAAAGCTAGGTGTCAGCCGGGAAAGGTGGGGCAAAATAATTTGAAATCCAGGAGTGGTTCATTTTAATGAAGGTTAGATCATCCACATTTTGGGTAGCCAGACGAGTCCTTTTTTCGGTTAATATTGAACCAGCAGCACTGAATACTCTTTCTGATAGCACACTAGCTGCTGGGCAAGCAAGCTCCTGCAATGCATATTCTGCCAATTCAGGCCAGGTGTCTAATTTGGATGCCCAGTAATCAAATGGGAATGACGGTTGAGGGAGATCATCGATAAGGGATGAAAAATAGTTAGTAACCATACTGGACAAATGTTGTCTCCTGTCACTTTGTATAGATGCTGCAGTACCTGTCCTGTCTGCGGTCATTGCGAAATCACTCCACAACCTGGTCAGAAAACCCCTCTGTCCAACGCCACTTCTGATTTGTGCACCTCTAACACCTCTGCCCTGTAGCCCCCTGCAGCTCGTGTGAACCATCACCGGCGCTGTGTGCTGGGAATGCCTGAATCAAACGGTCTACAAGAGTTGCTTGTTTGGTTGCTAATATTTGTTCGAGGTTCTCATGTGGCATAATATTTTGCAATTTGCCTTTATAGCGAGGGTCAAGGATGCAGGCCAACCAGTAATCGTCATCGCTCATCATTTTAATAATGCGTGGGTCCCTTTTGAGGATACGTAAGGCATAATCCGCCATGTGGGCCAAAGTTCCAGTTGTCAAATCTGCGGTTGTGCTGGTTTGAGGGGCAGTTACAGGCAAATCTACGTCACTTGTCTCCCTTAAAAAAACAAAACCCGGCCTTGCAACGCCACTAATTTCTGTTGGCCCAGGAGAAGCTTCCTCATTAAAAAAGTACTCATCCCCATCATCCTCCTCATCCTCTTCCTCCTCTTCACCCGCTACCGCGTCCTCTACACGGCCCTGACCAGACAATGGCTGACTGTCATCAAGGCTTTCCTCTTCCTCGGCTGCAGACGCCTGCTCCTTTATGTGCGTGAAACTTTGCATCTGTAGACGCATTAGGGGGATGCTCATGCTTATTATGGCGTTGTCTGCACTAACCAGCCGTGTGCATTCCTCAAAACACTGAAGGACTTGACACAGGTCTTGTAGCTTCGACCACTGCACACCTGACAACTCCATGTCTGCCATCCAACTGCCTGCCCGTGTATCCTCCCACAAATACATAACAGCACGCCTCTGTTCGCACAGTCTCTGAAGCATGTGCAGTGTGGAGTTCCACCTTGTTGCAACGTCGATGATTAGACGATGCTGGGGAAGGTTCAAAAACCGCTGATAGTTCTGCATACGGCTGGAGTGTACGGGCGAACGGCGGATATGCGAGCAAAGTCTGCGCACTTTGAGGAGCAGGTCGGGTAACCCCGGATAACTTTTCAGGAAGCACTGCACCACCAGGTTTAAGGTGTGAGCCAGGCAAGGAATGTGTTTCAGTTGGGAAAGGGCTAGGGCAGCCATGAAATTCCTTCCGTTATCACTCACTACCTTGCCTGCCTCAAGATGTACAGTGCCCAGCCATGACTGAGTTTCTTTCTGCAAGAACTCGGACAGAACTTCCGCGGTGTGTCTGTTGTCGCCCAAACACTTCATTGCCAATACAGCCTGCTGACGCTTGCCACTAGCTGTCCCATAATGGCACACCTGGTGTGCAACAGTGGCAGCTGCGGATGGAGTGGATGTGCGACTGCGGTCTGTGGACGAGCTCTCGCTTCTGCAGGAGGATGTGGAAGAGGAGGAGGGGGGGGCGAACGCCTACAGCAAACTCTTTCCTTGACCGTGGGCTAGGCAGAACTGTCCCAATATTGCTGTCCCCTGTGGACCCTGCATCCACCACATTTACCCAGTGTGCCGTGATGGACACGTAACGTCCCTGGCCATGCCTATTGGTCCATGCATCTGTTGTCAGGTGCACCTTTGTAGTCACAGACTGCCTGAGTGCATGGACGATGCGGTCTTTAACATGCTGTTGGAGGGCTGGGATGGCTTTTCTAGAAAAGAAGTGTCGACTGGGTAGCTCGTAGCGTGGTAGAGCGTAGTCCATCAGTGCTTTGAAAGCTTCGCTTTCAACTAACCGGTAGGGCATCATCTCTAATGAGATTAGTCTAGCAATGTGGGTGTTCAAACCCTGTGTACGCGGATGCGAGGATGAGTACTTCCTTTTCCTAACAAGAGTCTCATGTAGGGTGAGCTGGACTGGAGATCGTGGAACTAGCGGTGGTGCCGGTGGACATGGCAGACTGAGAGAGGGTTGGAGATGGTATTCTTGCCGGTGCCCTACATGCAGTGTTTCCTACTACGAACCTGGTGATTCCCTGACTGCTTTGGCCTGGAGACAAAAGCTGCACAGATACTGCAGGTGTTGCGGTAAATGGTGGGCTTACAGTGAGGGAAGGGATGTAGCGTTGCTGACTAGCTTCATTGGCCGAGGGTGCTGCAACCTTTAGGCACGTTTAGTAGTTAGTCCAGGCTTGCAAATGCATGGTGGATAAATGTCTATGCATGCAACTTGTATTTAGACTTTTAAGATTCTGACCTCTGCTTAAGGTAGTTGAACATTTTTGACAGATGACTTTGCGCTGATCATTTGGATGTTGTTTAAAAAAATGCCAGACTGCACTCTTTCTACTATCGGATACCTTTTCAGGCATTGCAGACTGAGCTTCTTTAACCAGATGGCCACGCTGTCCTCCAACTGGTTTTGGTTTTGCCACGCGTTTTTGGCCAGATACGGGCCCGGCAGATGGAACCTGTTGTGATGTTGATGCCTGCTGCGGCTCCTCCTCCTCCTCCACTTCAGAACTACTGCCGCCTGCACCCTGTTCCCCCAATGGCTGCCAATCGGGGTCAACAACTGGGTCATCTATGACCTCCTCTTCTATCTCGTGTGCAACTTCGTCTGTGTCACCGTGTAAGCCGGTGGTAGAGCATTCGTGACGGGGCACCATAGTCTCAGCTGGGTTTGATTCTGGCTCAGTACACTGCGAGGGCAATGTTCTGGTCTGAGTCAAAGGAACAGCATAGTAATCTGGCTGTGGCTGTGCATCAGTGCACTCCATGTCCGATTCAACTTCTAATGGGCATGGCCTGTTAACTGTTTCACTGTCTATCCCAGGAACGGTATGTGTAAAGAGCTCCATGGAGTAACCCGTTGTGTCTCCTGACGCATCCTTCTCTCTTGTTCTGGGTGAAGAAGACAAGGAAGCGACTTGTCCCTGACCGTGAACATCCACTAACGACGCGCTGCTTTAACATTTTGCACTTTCAGAAGAGGAGGCAAAAGAGCTAGAGGCTGAGTCAGCAAGGAAAGTCAAAAATTGTTCTTGCTGCTCCGGCTTTAAAAGCGGTTTTCCTACTCCCAGAAAAGGGAGCGTTCGAGGCCTTGTGTAGCCAGACGACAAACCTGGCTCAACAACTCGAGACTTAGGTGCTGTACTGCTTTTACCACGACCACCTGATGCTCCACCGCCACTACCATCATTACCAGCTGACAATGACCGCCCACGGCCACGACCTCTTCCACCAGACTTCCTCATTGTTTGCAAAACGTAACCAAAGTAACAGTATTTGTTACTGTAAAACAACTTATAAGGTGAACTCTAACTTCTGTAGGATTTATATACACCTTTATAGGTGGCTGACACTGAAAGGAAAACCAGGCCCAATGTTACACACTAGGTTTTCTATGCCCCAATAATTTGAGACAGATGGCAAACACACGACCGGCACTCAAGCAGAAATGCCAATCTTAATCTTCCACTGTTTTTTTTTCAGGGAGAATTTACAAAAAAAAAAATGGCTCAGTATTACACACTGGTTTTCGGTGGCACACAATGAGAGACAGATGACACACACAGCAATGGCACAGAGGCAGACTTGCCAATATTTATCTCCCACTATTTTTTTTTTTTCAGGGAGAATTTACAAAAAAAAAAAAATGGCCCAGTATTACACACTGGTTTTCGGTGGCACACTATGAGAGACAGATGCCACACACAGCAATGGCACAGAGGCAGACTTGCCAATCTTTATCTCCCACTATTTATTTTTTTTTTACAGGGAGAATTTACAAAAAAAAAAAATGGCCCAGTATTACACACTGGTTTTCTGTGGCACACAATGAGAGACAGATGCCACACACAGCACTGGCACAGAGGCAGACTTGCCAATCTTTATCTCCCACTATTTATTTATTTTTTTACAGGGAGAATTTACAAAAAAAAAAAAAATGGTCCAGTATTACACACTGGTTTTCTGTGGCACACAATGAGAGAAAGATGCCACACACAGCACTGGCACAGAGGCAGACTTGCCAATCTTTATCTCCCACTATTTATTTTTTTTTTTACAGGGAGAATTTACAAAAAAAAAAAAAATGGCCCAGTATTACACACTGGTTTTCTGTGGCACACAATGAGAGACAGATGCCACACACAGCATTGGCACAGAGGCAGACTTGCCAATCTTTATTTATTTTTTTACAGGGAGAATTTACAAAAAATAAAAAAATGGCCCAGTATTACACACTGGTTTTCGGTGGCACACAATGAGAGACAGATGCCACACACAGCAATGGCACAGAGGCAGACTTGCCAATCTTTATCTCCCACTATTTATTTATTTTTTTACAGGTAGAATTTACAAAAAAAAAAAAAAAATGGCCCAGTATTACACACTGGTTTTCGGTGGCACACAATGAGAGACAGATGACACACACAGCATTAAATGGCACAGAGGCAGACTTGCCAATCTTTATCTCCCACTATTTATTTTTTTTTTACAGGGAGAATCTACAAAAAAAAAAATGGCCCAGTATTACACACTGGTTTTCGGTGGCACACAATGAGAGACAGATGACACACACAGCAATGGCACAGAGGCAGACTTGCCAATCTTTATCTCCCACTATTTATTAATTTTTTTACAGGGAGAATTTACAAAAAAAAAAATGGCCCAGTATTACACACTGGTTTTCTGTGGCACACAATGAGAGACAGATGCAACACACAGCACTGGCACAGAGGCAGACTTGCCAATCTTTATCTCCCTGCAGTAATCTCAGAGTATGGCAGGCAGCTATAAAAAGGACTGCTGCACAAAAAAATGTGTGGACAAACAAACAAGATAGCTGTGCAGAAAGGAAGGAACAACAGGATTTGTGCTTTGAAAAAAGCAGTTGGTTTGCACAGCGGCGTACACACAAAGCAACGCAGCTATCAGAGAGCCTTCTAGGGCAGCCCAATGACCTACAGCGCTGAGGAAAAAAAATGTAGCTTCCACTGTCCCTGCAAACAAAAGGTGGTGTTGGACAGTGCAAATCGCTACAGCACAAGCGGTTTGGGGGTGAATGTACCCTGCAAAACACTATCCCTGCTTCTGACGAAGCGGCACCTCTCCCTACGCTCAGATCAGCAGCAGTAAGATGGCGGTCGGCGGGAACGCCCCTTTATAGCCCCTGTGACTCCGCAGAAAGCAAGCCAATCACTGCAATGCCCTTCTCTAAGATGGTGGGGACTGAGATCTATGTCATCACGCTGCCCACACTCTGCGTCCACCTTCATTGGCTGAGAAATGGCGCTTTTAGCGTCATTGAAATGTGACTTTGGCGCGAAAGTCGCGTACCGCATGGCCGACCCCACACAGGGATCGGGTTGGGTTTCATGAGACGCCGACTTTGCCAAAAGTCGGCGACTTATGAAAATGAACGATCTGTTTCGCTGAACCCTACTCAACACTACTCATAAGTAATTGTAATACAAAAAAATAGATAATATAATTGTTGCAATTCTATGGTTCCACCACTAGATGGTGATTTGTGCTCTGGCTTGACTGTAACAGCACACCATGTGGTGAGGGGGAGCATTACAATTTAATTGTCATTAGAGATGCATAATTATGCCAGGCTTATATTTTTATTAACCCCTTAATCCCATATGACGTACTATCCCGTCAAGGTGACCTGGGACTTAATTCCCAGTGATGGGATAGTACGTCATATGTGATCGGACGCGCTCACGGGGGGAGCGCGGCCGATCGCGGCAGGGTGTCAGCTAACTATCACAGCTGACGTCTGGCACTATGTGCCAGGAGTGGTCACGGACTGCCCCCAACACATTAACCCCTGGCACACTGCGATCAAACATGATCGCAGTGTTCCGGTGGTATAGGGAAGCATCGCGCAGGGAGGGGGCTCTCTGCGGTCTTCCCTGAGACCCCCGGAGCAACGCGATGTGATCGCGTTGCTCCGAGGGTCTCTTACCTCCTCCTCCCTGCAGCAGGCCCAGATCCAAAATGGCCGTGGCATCCGGGTCCTGCAGGGAGGTGGCTTCACAGCGCCTGCTCAGAGCAGGCGCCGGGAAGCCTGGAGCTGTGCACGTCAGATCGCCGATCTGACACAGTGCACAGCAAAGTGTCAGATCAGCGATGTTACATTATAACATGATGCCCCCCCCCTGGGGAAATGTTATAGTGTAAAAAAAAATATTCACATGTGTAAAAAAAATAAAAAAAATTCCCCCGCCAAAAAAATATATTGTTCCTATAAATACATTTCTTTATCTAAATAAAAAAAAACAATAAAAGTACACATATTTAGTATCGCTGCATCCATAACGACCCGACCTATAAAACTGTCCCAATAGTTAACCCCTTTGGTGAACCGAAAAAAAAGAAAAAACGAGGCAAAAAACAACCCTTTATTATCATACCGCCAAACAAAAAGTGGAATAACACACGATCAAAGAGATGGATCTAAATAACCATGTTACTGCTGAAAACGTCATCTTGTCCCGCAAAAAACGAGCCACCATACAGCATCATCAAAGAAAAAAGAAAAAAGTTATAATCCTCAGAATAAAGCGATGCAAAAATAATTATTTTTTCTATAAAATAGTTTTTATCGTATAAAAGCGCCAAAACATAAAAAAAGATATAAATGAGGTATCGCTGTAATCGTACTGACCCGAAGAATAAAACTGCTTTATCCATTTTAAGAAAATACACCAAAAACAGGCAGAGATGCTTACCTGTCTAAATAGGCCTCAATACAAATGCACAAGCAGGGTGCAGTGGACCCAAACAAAATAGCAAATGCACAGGTGCAATACCTAATGAAACAGCCAGCCTTCAATAAGGGTTTGGCCGTGTGGTACACCAATGCACTGAGATACATACTCTGTATGTGGCGTGTTCACACAAGGAATGCAAAGCATCTGGCTCCAGCCTATTAATGACGCCCTATGGCGGGCTGCCCAGTGCTAAAATGCATCCTGTGTGAACAGAGGCCACAGTGTACAGAACCATTTGGGCCCAACTGCACCCTGCAAAAAATATACACGTGCAAAACAAAACATATAAATATATGTAACGTATTAGTTGATATTCTGGCCATAATATGCAAGCCGGCAACCCGCGCCAAGGGTCCTTACGTTTTGCCAGTCCTACTCTAACATGAAAAACACCAAAAAAGGAAAAATTCAAGAAAATACACCAAAAACAGGCAGAGTTGCTTACCTGTCTAAATAGGCCTCAATACAAATGCACAAGCAGGGTGCAGTGGACCCAAGCAAAACAGCAAATGCACAGGTGCAATACCTAATGAATCAGCCAGCCTTTCAATCAGGGTTTGGCCATGTGGTACGACAATGCATGTGGCGTGTTCACACAAGGAATTCCTTGACTCTGTGGAGCAAAATATGGAAAAATTATAGCTCTCAAAATGTGGTAACACAAAAAATATTTTTTGCAATAAAAAGCGTCTTTCAGTGTGTGACGGCTGCCAATCATAAAAATCCGCTAAAAAACCTGCTATAAAAGTAAATCAAACCCCCTTCATCACCCCCTTGGTTAGCGAAAAATTTCAAAATTAAAGAAAATGTATTTATTTTCATTTTCCCATTAGGGTTAGGGTTAGGGTTAGGGCTAGGGTTAGAGTTAGGGCTAGAGTTAGGGTTAGGGTTAGAGTTAGGGCTAGAGTTAGGGTTAGGGCTAAGGTTAGGGTTAGGGCTAGGGTTAGGGCTAAGGTTAGGGTTAGGGCTAGGGTTAGGGCTAGGGTTAGGGCTAGGGTTAGGGTTGGGGCTAGGGTTAAGGCTACAGTTAGGGTTGGGGCTAAATTTAGGGTTAGGGTTGGGGCTAAAGTTAGGGTTAGGGTTTGGATTACATTTACGGTTGGGAATAAGGTTGGGATTAGGGTTAGGGGTGTATCAGGTTTAGGGGCGTGGTTAGGGTTACCATTGGGATTAGGGTTAGGGATGTGTTTGGATTAGGGTTTCAGTTATAATTGGGGGGTTTCCACTGTTTAGGCACATCAGGGACTCTCCAAACGCGACATGGAGTCCGATCTCAATTCCAGCCAATTCTGCGTTGAAAAAGTAAAACAGTGCTCCTTCCCTCCGAGCTCTCCCGTGTGCCCAAACAGGGGTTTATCCCAACATATGGGGTATCAGCGTACTTGAGACAAATTGGACAACAACTTTTGGGGTCCAATTACCCTTGGGAAAATACAAAACTGGGGGCTAAAAAATATTTTTTGTGGAAAAAAAAAGATTTTTTATTTTCACGGCTCTGCATTATAAACTGTAGTGAAACACTTGGGGGTTCAAAGTTCTCACAACACATCTAGATAAGTTCCTTGGGGGGTCTAGTTTCCAATATGCAGTCACTTGTGGGGGATTTCTACTGTTTAGGTACATTAGGGGCTCTGCAAACGCAATGTGACGCCTGCAGACCAATCCATCTAAGTCTGCATTCCAAATTACGCTCCTTCCCTTAAGAGCTCTGCCATGCGCTCAAACGAAGGTTCCCCCCACATATGGGGTATCAGCATACTCAGGACAAATTGAACAACAACTTTTGGTGTCTAATTTCAACTGTTACCCTTGGAAAAATACAAGACTTGGGGCTAAAAATACTTTTTGTGGAAAAAAAAAGGATTTTTTATTTTCACGGCTCTGCGTTATAAACTGTAGTGAAACACTTGGGGGTTCAAAGTTCTTACAACACATCTAGATAAGTTCATTGGGGGGTCTAGTTTCCAATATGGGGTCACTTTTGGGGGGTTTCTACTGTTTAGGTACATTAGGGGCTCTGCAAACCCTGTTATGATTTTCCCAATGGCAGGGAAATCAAAAATAACAAACGGACTAGCTCTCGGGTGATGGAAACTAAAGTGACCGTGACCTGAACCTGACACAACACTGGAAGTAGCCGGGGAGTGTTTCCTACGATGCCCTAGACACCACGCGCCAGCCGGAGATCTAACTACCCCTATCAGAGGAATATACAGGCCTGCCTTACCTCCAGAGATGAACCCCAAAAGGAGATAGCAGCCCCCCACAGATATTGACGGTGAGTCAAGAGGAAAAGACATACGTAGGATGAACAGCAGATTTAGCACAGTGAGGTCCGCTTACTAGATAGCAGAAGTACAGGAAAGAGTCACTTCACGGTCAACTTCAAAACACTACTCAAAAACACCATCCTGAAATTACTTTAAAACTCCAGTGACAACTCATGCCACTGGAGTGGCAATTTCAGTCCACGAGAGCTTCCAGCTACAGAGAATCACATTGCAGATAGCTGGACAAAAAATAGCATTAACTAGGAACAAAATTCAACTTAGCTGAACTGGAACTTGAGGCAGGAGAATGCAACAGAATGCTACTGATACATTGTTGGCCGGCATCAGACCAGCAGCCAAGCAGGCTTAAATAGGAAACTCCCCTAATGGGTGTCAACAGGTGATCAAGGATAGAAGAAGGCAAATAAGTGGCAATACCATAAAACACCACCGGGGGAGCCCACAAACAGAATTCACAACAGTACCCCCCCCTTAAGGAGGGGGCACCGAACCCTCACCAGAACCACCAGGGCGATCTGGATGAGCACTATGGAATGCACGAACCAAATCAGGAGCATGAACATCAGATGCTGTCACCCAAGAATTATCCTCCTGGCCATAGCCTTTCCACTTAACCAGATACTGAAGTTTCCGTCTGGAAACACGGGAGTCCAAGATCTTTTCCACCACATACTCCAACTCACCCTCAACCAGCACAGGAGCAGGAGGATCAGCAGACGGAACAACCGGCACCTCATACCTCCGCAATAATGACCGATGAAAAACATTATGAATAGTAAAAGATGCTGGGAGGTCCAAACGAAAGGACACAGGATTGAGAACCTCCAGAATCCTATAAGGGCCGATAAACCGAGGCTTAAACTTAGGAGACGAGACCTTCATAGGAACAAATCGAGAAGACAACCAAACCAGGTCCCCAACACAAAGACGAGGACCGACACGCCGATGACGATTAGTGAACTGTTGAGTCTTCTCCTGGGACAACTTCAGATTGTCCACAACCTGTCCCCAAATCTGATGCATTCTATCAACCACAGCATCTACTCCAGGACAATCTGAAGACTCCAATTGACCGGACGAAAAGCGAGGGTGAAACCCTGAATTACAAAAAAATGGAGAAACCAAAGTGGCAGAACTGGCCCGATTGTTAAGGGCAAACTCTGCCAATGGCAAAAAATCAAGCCAATCGTCCTGATCAGCGGACACAAAACACCTCAAGTAAGTCTCCAAGGTCTGATTAGTACGCTCAGTCTGGCCATTAGTCTGAGGATGGAATGCAGACGAAAACGACAAGTCGATGCCCATCCTGGCACAGAACGCCCGCCAAAATCTAGACACAAACTGAGTACCCCTGTCAGACACTATATTCTCAGGAATACCATGCAAACGCACAACATTCTGAAAAAATAGAGGGACCAGCTCAGAGGAGGAGGGCAATTTGGGCAAAGGTACCAAGTGAACCATCTTGGAAAAACGGTCACACACCACCCAGATGACGGACATCCTACGAGAAACAGGAAGGTCAGAAATAAAGTCCATAGAGATGTGCGTCCAAGGCCTCTTAGGAATAGGCAAGGGCAACAACAACCCGCTGGCCCGGGAACAGCAGGGCTTAGCCCGAGCACAAACATCACAAGACTGCACAAAAATACGTACATCTCGAGACAAGGAAGGCCACCAGAAGGACCTAGACACCAGATCCCTGGTGCCAAAAATTCCAGGATGACCTGCCAACGCGGAAGAGTGAACCTCCGAAATAACTCTACTGGTCCAGTCATCAGGGACAAACAGTCTACCAGGCGGACAGCGATCAGGCCTATCCACCTGAAACTCCTGCAAAGAGCGCCGCAGGTCTGGGGAGACAGCTGACAATATCACCCCATCCTTCAGGATGCCAGTAGGTTCGGAATCACCAGGCGAGTCAGGCTCAAAACTCCTAGAGAGGGCATCCGCCCTCACATTCTTAGACCCAGGCAGATATGAGACCACAAAGTTAAATCGAGAGAAAAACAACGACCAGCGCGCCTGTCTAGGATTCAGACGCCTGGCTGACTCAAGATAAATTAGATTTTTGTGGTCAGTCAAGACCACCACCTGGTGTCTAGCACCCTCAAGCCAATGACGCCACTCCTCAAATGCCCACTTCATGGCCAAGAGCTCCCGATTTCCAACATCATAATTTCGCTCAGCGGGCGAAAACTTTCGAGAGAAAAACGCACATGGTCTCATCACTGAGCAGTCAGGACCTTTCTGCGACAAAACTGCACCTGCTCCGATCTCGGAAGCATCTACTTCAACCTGGAACGGGAGCGAAACATCAGGCTGGCGCAACACAGGAGCAGAAGAAAAGCGGCGCTTAAGCTCCCGAAAGGCCTCCACAGCCGCAGAGGACCAATTAGCAACATCAGCACCCTTCTTGGTCAAATCAGTCAAAGGTTTAGCAATGGCAGAAAAACCCGCTATGAATCGGCGATAGAAATTAGCAAATCCCAAGAATTTCTGAAGACTCTTTAGAGAAGTAGGTTGTATCCAATCACAAATAGCCTGAACCTTAACAGGGTCCATCTCCATAGATGAAGGGGAAAAAATATATCCCAGAAAGGAAATTCTCTGAACCCCAAAAATACACTTTGAGCCCTTCACAAATAGAGAATTAGCTCGTAAAACCTGAAAAACTCTCCTGACCTGTTGAACATGAGATTCCCAGTCCTCCGAAAAAATCAAAATATCATCCAAATACACAATCATAAATTTATCCAGATATTCACGGAAAATATCGTGCATAAAGGACTGAAAAACGGAAGGGGCATTCGCGAGACCGAAAGGCATTACCAAATACTCAAAATGGCCTTCAGGCGTATTAAATGCGGTCTTCCACTCATCCCCCTGCTTAATCCGCACCAAATTATACGCACCACGTAGATCGATCTTAGTGAACCACTTCGCCCCCTTTATGCGAGCAAAAAGATCAGTCAGTAAAGGTAACGGGTACTGGTATTTAACAGTAATCTTATTCAGAAGTCGATAGTCGATACAAGGTCTCAATGAACCATCCTTTTTACCCACAAAAAAAACCCCTGCCCCCAATGGAGACAAAGAGGGGCGAATATGACCCTTTTCCAAAGATTCTCTGATATACTCCCGCATAGCAGTATGTTCAGGTACAGACAAATTAAACAAGCGACCCTTAGGAAATTTACTACCGGGAATCAACTCAATAGCGCAGTCACACTCTCTGTGAGGGGGGAGAGAATCAGTTTTAGGCTCCTGAAAGACATCATAAAAATCTGACAGAAATGCTGGGATCTCAGAGGGAGTAGATGAAGAAATGGGAACCAAAGGTGCATCCCCATGAATCCCCCGACATCCCCAACTCAGCACAGACATAGATCTCCAGTCCAAGACTGGATTATGAATTTGTAACCATGGTAATCCAAGTACTAATACGTCATGTAGATTATATAACACAAGGAAACGAATAATCTCCTGATGGTCTGGGGAAAGATGCATAGTCACTTGTGTCCAATATTGTGGTTTATTGCTAGCCAAAGGTATAGAATCAATACCCTTTAAGGGAATAGAAACCTCCAGAGGCTCTAAATCAAACCCACAACGCTTGGCAAAGGACCAATCCATGAGACTCAGAGCGGCGCCAGAATCCACATAAGCATCCACAGTAACAGATGATAAAGTACAAATCAATGTCACGGACAAAAGAAATTTAGACTGCAAGGTACCCATAGAAAAAGATTTATCAACCTTTTTATCAACCTTCTTTATGCGTTTAGAGCATGCTGATATAACATGAGCTGGATCTCCACAATAGAAGCACAACCCATTTTTGCGCCTGTAATTCTGTCGTTCGCCTCTAGACAATACACTATCGCATTGCATATGCTCTGGTGCCTTTTCAGAGGTCACCGCCAAATGATGCACAGGTCTTTGCTCAGAAGATACCGCCATATGGTGCACAGGTCTTTGCTCAGAAGATACCGCCATATGGTGCACAGGTTTTTGCTCAAAAGATACCGCCATATGGTGCACAGATTTTTGCTCAGAAGATACCGCCATATGGTGCACAGATTTGCGCTCCCGTAAACGCCGATCAATCTGGATAGCCAATTTCATGGCATCATTCAGACCTGTAGGCACAGGGAACCCCACCATGACATCCTTCACGGCATCAGAGAGACCTTCTCTGAAATTAGCTGCTAGAGCGCACTCATTCCATTTAGTAAGCACCGACCATTTACGAAATTTCTGGCAGTATATCTCAGCTTCATCTTGCCCTTGGGAAAGAGCTATCAAGGCTTTCTCAGCCAAAATCTCTAAATTAGGTTCTTCATAAAGCAACCCCAAAGCCAGAAAAAACGCATCTACATTTAATAACGCAGGATCCCCTGGCGACAATGCAAATGCCCAACTTTGTGGGTCACCCCGCAATAGAGAAATAACAATTTTAACCTGTTGCGCAGGATCACCAGCAGAGTGAGATTTCAGAGACAAAAACAATTTACAATTCTCTCTGAAATTCAAAAAACGGGATCTGTCTCCGGTAAAAAATTCAGGCATAGGGATCTTAGGTTCAGACATTGGAGCACGAATAACAAAATCTTGTAAGTTCTGGACCTTTGAAGCCAGGTTATTCAGACCTGCAACCAAACTCTGTGGATCCATGATTCAAACAGGTGTAACCAAAGCCATTCAGAGATTAAGAGGAGAGGAAGAAAAAAAAAAAAAAAAAAGGCTGAAGACTGCAGTTTAAGCAAGGAGTACAAATAAGCACTAAGGTGCACTTTCCAAACACAGAAGGAAAAAAAAAACCTTTTCATATCCTTTCCTGCTTTAGTGCATAGTTTTAACACATGTGGGCCGGCCAAACTGTTATGATTTTCCCAATGGCAGGGAAATCAAAAATAACAAACGGACTAGCTCTCGGGTGATGGAAACTAAAGTGACCGTGACCTGAACCTGACACAACACTGGAAGTAGCCGGGGAGTGTTTCCTACGATGCCCTAGACACCACGCGCCAGCCGGAGATCTAACTACCCCTATCAGAGGAATATACAGGCCTGCCTTACCTCCAGAGATGAACCCCAAAAGGAGATAGCAGCCCCCCACAGATATTGACAGTGAGTCAAGAGGAAAAGACATACGTAGGATGAACAGCAGATTTAGCACAGTGAGGTCCGCTTACTAGATAGCAGAAGTACAGGAAAGAGTCACTTCACGGTCAACTTCAAAACACTACTCAAAAACACCATCCTGAAATTACTTTAAAACTCCAGTGACAACTCATGCCACTGGAGTGGCAATTTCAGTCCACGAGAGCTTCCAGCTACAGAGAGTCACATTGCAGATAGCTGGACAAAAAATAGCATTAACTAGGAACAAAATTCAACTTAGCTGAACTGGAACTTGAGGCAGGAGAATGCAACAGAATGCTACTGATACATTGTTGGCCGGCATCAGACCAGCAGCCAAGCAGGCTTAAATAGGAAACTCCCCTAATGGGTGTCAACAGGTGATCAAGGATAGAAGAAGGCAAATAAGTGGCAATACCATAAAACACCACCGGGGGAGCCCACAAACAGAATTCACAACAAAACCCAATGTGACGCCTGCAGACCAATCCATCTAAGTCTGCATTCCAAATTACACTCCTTCCCTTCCGAGCTCTGCTATGCGCTCAAACGGTGGTTCCCCCCACATATGGGGTATTAGCGTACTCAGGAAAAATTGGATAACAACTTTTGGTGGTCTAATTTCAACTGTTACCCTTGAAAAAATACAAAACTGGGGGCTAAAAATAATTTTTGTGGAACAAAAAAAGAATTTTTATTTTCATGACTGCATTATAAACTGTAGTGAAACACTTCGGGGTTCAAAGCTCTCACAACACATCTAGATGAGTTCCTTAGGGGGTCTACTTTTCAAAATGGTGTCACTTGTGGGGGTTTTAATGTTTAGCCACATCAGTGGCTCTCCAAACGCAATATGGCGTCCCATCTCAATTCCTGTCAATTTTGCATAGAAAAGTCAAACGGCGCTCCTTCGCTTACGAGCTTTTCCATGCGCCCAAACAGTCGTTTACCCCCACATATTGGGTATCAGCGTACTCAGGACAAATTGCACAACAACTATTGGGGTCCAATTTCTTATCGTATCCTTGGGAAAATAAAAAATTGGGGGCGAAAAGATCATTTTTGTGAAAAAATATGATTTTTTATTTTTACGGCTCTGCATTATAAACTTCTGTGAATCACTTAATGGGTCAAAGTGCTCACCACACATCTAGATAAGTTCCTTAGGGGGTCTACTTTCCAAACTGGTGTCACTTGTGGGGAGTTTCAATGTTTAGGCACATCAGTGGCTTTCCAAACGCAACATGGTGTCCCATCTCAATTTCTGTCAATTTTGCATTGAAAAGTCAAACGGCGCTCCTTCCCTTACGAGCTCTCCCATGCGCCCAAACAGTGGTTTAACCCCACATATGGGATATCAGCGTACTCAGGACAAATTGGAAAACAACTTTTGAGGTCCAATTTCTTCTCTAACCCTTGGGAAAATAAAAAATTGGGGGCGAAAAATCATTTTTGCGAAAAAAAAGGATTTTTTATTTTTACAGTTCTGCATTATAAACTTCTGTGAATCATTTAAAGAGTCAAAGTGCTCACCACACATCTAGATAAGTTCCTTAGGGGGTCTACTTTCCAAAATGGTGTCACTTGTGGGGGGGTTTCAATGTTTAGGCACATCAGGGGCTCTCCAAACGCAACATGGCATCTCAACTCAATTCCAGTCAATTTAGAATTGGGGGTTCCCATGGTTTAGGCACATCAGGGGCTCTCAAAACGCGACATGGCGTCCGATATCAATTCCAGCCAATTCTGCGTTGAGAAAGTAAAACACTGCTCCTTCCCTTCCGAGCTCTCCCATGCGCCCAAACATGGGTTTACCCCAACATATGGGGTATCGGCGTACTCAGGACAAATTGTACAACAACGTTTAGGGTCCACTTTCTCCTGTAACCTTGGTAAAATAAAACAAATTGGAGCTGAATTAAATTTTTTGTGAAAAAAAGTTAATTGTTCATTTTTATTTAAACATTCCAAAAATTCCTGTGAAACACCTGAAGGGTTAATAAACTTCTTGAATGTGGTTTTGAGCACCTTGAGGGGTGCAGTTTTTAGAATGGTGTCACACTTGGTTATTTTCTATCATATAGACCCCTCAAAATGACTTCAAATGAGATGTGGTCCTTAAAAAAAAAATGGTGTTGTAAAAATGAGAAATTGCTGGTCAACTTTTAACCCTTATAACTCCTTAACAAAAAAAAATTTTGGTTCCAAAATTGTGCTGATGTAAAGTAGACATGTGGTAAATGTTACTTATTAAGTATTTTGTGTGACATATCTCTGTGATTTAATTGCATAAAAATTCTAATTTGGAAAATTGCAAAATTTTCAAAATTTTCGCCAAATTTCTGTTTTTTTCACAAATAAACGCAGGTAATGTCAAAGAAATTTTACCACTATCATGAAGTACAATATGTCACAAGAAAACATTGTGAGAATTGCCAAGATCCGTTGAAGCTTTCCAGAGTTATAACCTCATAAAGGGACAGTGGTCAGAATTGTAAAAATTGGCCCGGTCATTAACGTGCAAACGTGCATGAGTCTGAAAGTTGAATTGATGTTTGTGAATTGCTGAATGTCTGCTGTTTAACTATTGTATCAATCCTTGCAGCTTAATTTCCTACTATACTTATGAAACAAAAGGCACAGGATAATTGAACAATCAGTGTTTGTAAATATGTTGATTACAAACTTGCCACTACCTCCTCTCTGTGGGTGCCCGCTAAAAGCAGGATGCCACTGGTTGGGGTAGTTGGCCCTGGAAGCTCGAAGTCCTAGATGTTCTAATTCCTGGTGAGCCAGCAGAAGGTTAAGAATCTGTCATTTGCATATAGAACGAACAAAATCCAGTGGGATTTGCACCATCTTATATACTTGCTAGGTCTGTACTATATGTTATTGTCTATTGGTGGTTCAATAAAGTACTGCCACACTGTGTTACCCACATCCTCTGTTATCTGTGTAGTATTCTGCCAATGGGAAATGAGTACGGGCATTCAGTGGGATGAGCCCTGGTCCATGCAATCTTTCTAATGATAGCCATGGACAGTGTACTAGTGCACCAACTGATCCTCGTGTCTCCACAGAGGACCTGTCACCAAATCAAAAGTGAACAGTTTTTGTTCTTATTTTTTCCTCACTACTCCCCTCAGTATTCTGTTTTTGTTTTAAGCTTTTTTCCAAATCTACCACTTGGTTTCAGACATATGGGCCTTTTTATTTATTTCTAGTATTTATGGTCTTTACCAAGACCATAAAGACTTTGGTCATAAGATCCCCAGGCGCGTGTCTTTGGGCAGCTCTGTATTATTTCCCTGTAAAAACCCCAAAACTAGCATGAAATAATAAGGCCCCATACCTCTGGAACCATATAGCAGATTTTTTTTTTTTTTTAAAGCCAAATAAATATTCAGGAGGAGCAGCAAGAAAAAATTGTCCATTTTTGAACTGGTGACAGGTCCTCTTTAAAAGAAGTTTTTCATTATAGAAAGTGGACCCCAAATGTATCTTCGGATATAAAAATTCAGATAGTACTTACCCTTCCCCTGGTCCCACTCCAGATCTGCACAGCTGCTTCAGTCTCAGTGTTGTGGCTGCTGCTAAGACATCACATAAACAGCTCATATCACCACTTCCCCCAATCACTGAACTTATTGGCTCAGTCATGATGTTTTTTGTGAGTAGCCGTATGTGCACAATGACCAAACTTGGCCTGGAACTCACAAATCATGCTACGGAGTACAAAAGGTCTCAGTTTTTTCTCTAAGACTGGTCTCAAACATCTGAGTATGGAATGCAATGTCTGGACCAGCTACAGGTCTCCAGACCAAAACTCAACAAACTATGAGCTTTTTGAGTTTGGGTCAGTGGATCTGCGACCAGTCTAGACTTAGCAGTTCCTGTAGGGTACTGGAGGGCGGTAGTCATGGGTGAGCTGCAGCTTCATGTCATCCTGGCACTCTACAAAAATTTGTGTTCCCGATCAAATGTGCCATTGTGTGTGGGGTGTGTTGCACTCGCTTGTAGGATGTAGGCCTCAGATCTCTCCAGGTCTTCAGTTTCAGGAGCCAACACAAATGAATCAGTGTATACCCAGTTAATTTCATGACAGAAAAGTTTACTCAACAGACCATTTGCATCAGATTGCAACACGTAGCATCGGACACGACACTTTCCGTATCTTGTTTCCACAGCATAGTACACTCCCAGATTTACATTCAATACTACCTGGAATATCCCTGCTTTGACTGATCCTGTCATTCCTATGGATCCCCAGCCCAGTCCTGAGGTCTATTACTTCTCCCACCTGAGGCTCCACGTCAATCTTCCTCTGTATGGAAGGAGCTAAAGTGCTAGCCATAACTCCAGGATCACGCCTCGAGGTCTAGATGTTACAGGAGTATTTCAAGGAATTCTAGTAAGGCCTTGTACTTCCCAGAACACTGTGTACTCTACCTTGCTATTCAGCCCTAACTACTTATCTTAGGAAGTAGTCACTTGCGCTAACACCAAGTCCTTCCAACTACTGACTAATCCGCTAGTTAACTTTAACATTTACTGCTAGTTAACTTTAACACTTACCCTATCATCACTAATCTAACTGCGGTCACTAATGTATTCTACCTACTTTATGTCCTAAGCGCTAAAGTAAGTCTTATCCTATGCTATTCTATATTGTACACTATACATTACACATGCCAAATGATGCAGGACATAGTTTACACTATACTACAACGTGATAGGTGTCTTCAGGGGCAGGAATAAGATAGCCATTGTCCACCACCCTTACAATGCCACCATTGGTGATGTTAGTGTGGAGAAGATGCCACCAAAGATGAATCAATAGCAAGTATTGAGATATCCGGTGGCAAAGATAAATGTAGCCAATAGGGTTGAGCGAAACGGGTCGGCAATTTTCAGAAGTCGCCGACTTTTGGCAAAGTCGGGTTTCATGAAACCCGACCCGACCCCTGTGTGGGGTCGGCCATGAAGTCGGCGATCTTCTGAATCTGGAATCGGAATTCCGATACCGATTCCCGATATGTTTAAGATATCGGGAATTGGTATCGGAATTCAGATTTAAGTGTAAAATAAAGAATTAAAATAAAAAATATCGCTATACTTACCCTCTGACGGGCCCTGGTACTAACCGGGAACCTTCCTTCCTTAGAATCAGCCTTCCAGGACCTTGCGGTGACGTCGCGGTGACGTCGCGGCTTGTGATTGGTCGCGCGGCCGCCCATGTGACCGCTCACGCGACCAATCACAAGCCGCGACGTCACCGTGACGTCACCGAAGGTCCTGGAAGGGCTGATTCTTAGGAAGGAAGGCTGCCGGAATGAAGCCGAGGGTGAGTATATTCCTATTAGGTATATACTCACCCTCGGACACGCCCTGCTTCTTTCCGGCAGCCTTCCTTCCTAAGAATCAGCCCTTCCAGGACCTTCGGTGACGTCACGGTGACGTCGCGGCTTGTGATTGGTCACGCGAGCGGTCACATGGGCGGCCGCGCGACCAATCACAAGCCGCAACGTCACTGCGACGTCACCGCAAGGTCCTGGAAGGCTGATTCTAAGGAAGGAAGGTTCCCGGTTAGTACCAGGGCCCGTCAGAGGGTAAGTATAGCGATATTTTTTATTTTAATTCTTTATTTTACACTTAAATATGGATCCCAGGGCCTGAAGGAGAGTTTCCGCTCCTTCAGACCCTGGGAACCATTGGAAACCCAATGCACTGCATTGGGTTTCGAGTTTCGGCCGACCCCGACCCCGACTTTTTTATAGGATCGGCCGATTTCACTCGACCCGACTTTTGAAAAAGTCGGGTTTCGTGAAACCCGACCCGATCCTATAAAAGTAAAGGTCGCTCAACCCTAGTAGCCAATAATCCTTTGGCAATAGCCAACTGGGCATAATCAAGAGTCAAAGCCAGGAATGCAGAAAAGAGTAGTTAAGGCTGGTTTCACACTTGCGTTTTTTGCCGCTGCATTTTAGCGCTAAAAAACGCATGCGTTTTTTTTTCTATACTTAACATTAAAAACACATGCGTTTAGTTGCAGAAATGCAACCTGTAGTAATTTCTAGTGGCGTTTTTTTTCCGCAAAAAAAACGCATGCGTTTATTCGCAGCAAAAAAATGTATTGCTGTCTATGTAAACGCATGCGTTTTTAAGCACATGCGTTTGCATGCGTTTTTAAATGCATGCATTTCTATAGAAAAACACAAGAAAACACAAAAAAAACAAGAAAACCCTAACCCTAACCCTAACCCTTGGGTTACTAGGGATCCTAACCCTAACCCTAACCCTAAGGTTAGGATCCCTAGTAACCCTAGGGATCCTAACCCTAACCCTAACCCTAGGGATCCTAACCCTAACCCTAACCCTTAGGGTTAGGGTTAGGATCCTAACCCTTAGGGTTAGGATCCCTAGGGTAACGGTTAGGGTTAGGGTTAGGATCCCTAGTAACCCTAGGAATCCTAACCCTAACCCTAGGGATCCTAACCCTTAGGGTTAGGGTTAGGATCCTAACCCTTAGGGTTAGGGTTAGGATCCCTAGGGTTATGGTTAGGGTTAGGGGTAGGGTTAGGGTTAGGATCCCAAGGGTTATGGTTAGGGTTAGGGTTAGGGGTAGGGTTAGGGTTAGGATCACAAGGGTTATGGTTAGGGTTAGGGGTAGGGTTAGGGTTAGGATCCCAAGGGTTATGGTTAGGGTTAGGGGTAGGGTTAGGGTTAGGATCACAAGGGTTATGGTTAGGGTTAGGGGTACGGTTAGGGTTAGGGTTAGGATCCCAAGGGTTATGGTTACGGTTAGGGTTAGGGGTAGGGTTAGGGTTAGGGTTAGTATCACAAGGGTTATGGTTAGGGTTAGGGGTAGGGTTAGGGTTAGGGGTAGGGTTAGGGTTAGGATCCCAAGGGTTAGGGTTAGGGTTAGGGTTAGGGGTAGGGTTAGGGTTAGGGTTAGGGGTAGGGTTAGGGCTTGGATCCCTAGGGTTAGGGTTAGGGTTAGGGTTTGGATCCCTTTATCACCTTGATGGTGGGGGGTGGCTTATCAGTTACCTGGTGACCAGGACATTCTTCTAATAAAAAGCTACCCCTAACCCTAACCCTAGGGATCCTAACCCTAACCCTAACCCTAACCCTATCTAATTCTATTAATAGTGGGTTTTCTAGTTGATTTTGATGATTGGCAGCTGTCACACACTTCTCAGCATGCGTTTCAAAAATGCAAACGCAGGAAAAAACGCATGTAAACGCGTCAAAATGCCGCGTTTTTTTTTCTGCATGCAAAAACGCATGCGTCTAAAAAACGCAGCGTTTGCATGCGTTTACATGTGTTTTTTCACCACCTGCATTTTTTTTAAAATGCCGCAGATCAAAACGCAAGTGTGAAACCAGCCTAAGAGAGTCCGAACGCAAACTTACGTCTTTTTTTACCTTGTTTACACTTTTACTTGATGTTCCCACTGACCCCTTAATTTATATAACATAGGAAATATCGAGCACATTGCCAAAGTCATTGTAATTTGCACTGTCTTAGATATGGCAGCTGAAGGGTGCAGGAAGTATCTATGTCACCCTGCAGTTAGCATAGGCCATTGTGTCCTGCAGAGAGTCTATTAGACATCAGGCTCAGGATTGCTACCTGTGGTTTTCCAGCTGTCACAGAATTAAAGGTCTAGTTATGCCTAAGCAGTGTATCTGGAAAGAAATGCTTTGACTTGCAGATGAAAGAGAAACACAAATTGCTTACCTGAATTGCGAAGTATCTATCAAATGCAAGCTTTGCAAACTTTACATTGGAACATATGTAGTAAAATACAGGCATACTAAGAGCGGAGCTGGAAATCTAGAGATGATGATATTGAAAAAAAAAATAGGCTGCCATCACACTAGCAGTATTTGGTCAGTATTTTACATCAGTATTTGTAAGCCAAAACCCGGAGTGGGTGATAAACGCAGACGTGATGCATATGTTTCTATTATACTTTTACTCTAATTGTTCCACTCCTGGTTTTGGCTTACAGATACTGATGTAAAATACTGACCAAATACTGCTAGTGTGACGGCAGCCATAGAAACGTGATGTAGCTTGTGAAAGAAGAAAGGCAGGGTAGAGGGTTAGGCTGCATTTCATGATTAATGGTCGAATCCTAGAATTCCAAGATGGGGGAAGCAGGTGGCACATGGGGAATTAAAAGGGTTGTCTGTTGAAAACAGGTTATCACTTATCTACATGATAGATGATAACTTGTCAATCATTAGGAATTTAACACCTGTGACTTGCACCAAACAGAAGAACAGGATCATTATATCACTGTTAGAATGGAGTATGCAGTGCTCATGCTTGTGCAACACCCCAGGGAACCGGTTGTTGCAATGATGTTGCCTTCCTTTCGGGGAGGGTGATGTCACGCTTGGAGGCAAGGGAGATTCTCTCTGTCAGGTAAGGCACTCACATTCAACACATCTGAATCTAGGCCAGGAGGGGGAGCTCAGGACACGGATTCAGGGGAGCTTCCTTACACTTTATTTATTCTGGTCTGGAGGAGGAGCCAGTTAGTCTGAAGGAGACAGTGAAGGCTGACAGTTGGTCTCCAGCAGTGAGAAGAAGGATGTCTGGAGCAGACAGGGTGGCCGAGCAGCCACGAGGGAGCTGCAACCCCTGAAAAGAGGATTTCTGAAAGAGTTGAATTGTGGAGGAGCTTAGAGGGAAGAAGCACAGAGGAGGAAGAGGCTCAGCAGGGGAACAGCGGAAGGACACCCTGGGGGCCAGAGTGCAGAACCAGGTACCGGGAGCCCAAGGCTATAGTGGGACTCTAGGACACTTAACAGAACCAGAGGTCATAGGACTGTATGTCAACTGTCTGCATCAAGTCTGGGGTGAAGCAGTGACCTTAGAGCCCAGGTCATGATAGAGACCCTATAAACAGGCTCGAACTGCCTATCGTACAGACATCTGTCTTAGTACAGGAGAGAGGGGACTTGCACTGAGCATCAAGTGGCAGGGACCTAACCAACTAAACAGCGCTAGTAGGAAAGGCTTACGGACCTCACCTGGGGGAGGGATCTCCTATTGCCTCCAAGCCGGCCGGACCACAGCTACCCTGCACTTGGTACCCTGGACTGAGGACTACTACTACTATCAGTAAACCAGGTAAAGACTGCAAACCTGTGTCCTTGTTCTTTACTATACCATCCACCACACCATCTGTGACTTACACCTGGGAAGCCCTGGGGACCTTGCTTCACCTGTGGAAAGTGTCACCATCTAGTTGCCATACCACCTCCCCAGAGGACCTCTTTAAGTGGTGTCGGTCCCAACTGACTGAACACCACAGGTGGTGTCACGAACAATAGACTTTATTCACAATACCCTTTAAATGACCTTTCCCTTTAATTGGGTTTCCAGGGCCACGGACCGGGTCGCAGCCACTGTGACATCCCCTTTAAGACCAGACCCTGGTACCGAGTCCCCCGCTGCTCTGGTAGGGCGATCCACTTGACCTCCACTCTATTTATTCCTTATGAGGCTCTTGAGCACTACATAAAGCTTTTTCAGGCAGCCCCACATAAAATAAATGAAGCTGTGAAAACAAGTTATCGCTAGTGTTGAGCATTCCGATACCGCAAGTATCGGGTATCGGCCGATATTTGCTGTATCGGAATTCCGATACCGAGATCCGATACTTTTGTGGTATCGGGAATCGGAATCGGAAGTTCCCAGTGTATGGTTCCCAGGGTCTGAAGGAGAGAAAACTCTCCTTCAGGCCCTGGGATCCATATCCATGTAAAAAATAAAGAATTAAAATAAAAAATAGGGATATACTCACCCTCGGACGCGCCCTGGTAGTAACCGGCAGCCTTCTTTGCTTCAAATGAGCGCGTTCAGCACCTTCCATGACGTCACGGCTTCTGATTGGTCGCGTGCCGCTCATATGACCGCCACGCGACCAATCACAAGCCGCGACGTCATCCCTCAGGTCCTAAATTCCCTTCTAGGAATTTAGGACCTGAGGGATGACGTCACGGCTTGTGATTGGTCACGTGGCGGTCACATGAGCGGCACGCGACCAATCAGAAGCCGTGACGTCATGGAAGGTACTGAACGCGCTCATTTTATGCAAAGAAGGCTGCCGGTTCACAGCGGTAAGCTCCAGGCTGCGTCGGAGAGGTGAGTATATCAATATTTTTTATTTTAATTCTTTATTTTACACATTAATATGGATCCCAGGGCCTGAAGGAGAGTTTCCTCTCCTTCAGACCCTGGGAACCATCAGGGATACCTTCCGATACTTGAGTCCCATTCACTTGTATTGGTATCGGGTATCGGTATCGGATCAGATCCGATACTTTGCCGGTATCGGCCGATACTTTCCGATACCGATACTTTCAAGTATCGGACGGTATCGCTCAAAACTAGTTATCGCCTATCTTCAGGATGGATGATAACTTTTTGATCAGAAGAGATCTGACACCTGACACCAGGACCTATTGGAAGAAAACTGCTCTTTTAACCCGGTTACAAAGGAACATGGAGCGCTTGTGCATGACCATCACTCAATTCATTCCTTATGGGGCTGTTGAGCAATACTCTTGACTTTTTCAGACAGGCCCATAGAAACTAAATGGAACAGTTAAAACAAGTTATTGCCTAGTTACAGGACAGATGATAACTTGTCGATCAGTAGGGATCTGACACCCGGCACCTGGACTGAATGGAGTATGCAGTGCTCATGCTTGTTCACAGTCGGGCATCCATCCAGCTACTGTATTTTGTAATGGGGATAAAATTGCCCAAACCAGGATAAAACGCCCCCAATCTTACAACTATTGGTATTAGCAACCAACCAAGCAATAATCTCACATATTGGACATTACTAAGATATGCTATTGAATTAAGATAAGCGGGAGCTGACCTGAGGAACACCTGTCGCTTATTGATACGAATGTCCTTTTGGCTCTCTTCCTGCACAGTGTTGCACCCAGTCACATAGTTCCTTGCACATTGGTGGGGTAACAGTTGTAGTTTGGGAGATAGTGCATGTATTCTGGAATTCATAAGGAGATGGCAGAATGCATCATGTACAGGTCCTTCTCAAAAAATTAGCATATAGTGTTAAATTTCATTATTTACCATAATGTAATGATTACAATTAAACTTTCATATATTATAGATTCATTATCCACCAACTGAAATTTGTCAGGTCTTTTATTGTTTTAATACTGATGATTTTGGCATACAACTCCTGATAACCCAAAAAACCTGTCTCAATAAATTAGCATATCAAGAAAAGGTTCTCTAAACGACCTATTACCCTAATCTTCTGAATCAACTAATTAACTCTAAACACATGCAAAAGATACCTGAGGCTTTTAAAAACTCCCTGCCTGGTTCATTACTCAAAACCCCCATCATGGGTAAGACTAGCGACCTGACAGATGTCAAGAAGGCCATCATTGACACCCTCAAGCAAGAGGGTAAGACCCAGAAAGAAATTTCTCAACAAATAGGCTGTTCCCAGAGTGCTGTATCAAGGCACCTCAATGGTAAGTCTGTTGGAAGGAAACAATGTGGCAGAAAACGCTGTACAACGAGAAGAGGTGACCGGAACCTGAGGAAGCAGTGGACTGAGTCTGGTGTGGAAACATCCAGAGCCACCGTGCACAGGCGTGTGCAGGAAATGGGCTACAGGTGCCGCATTCCCCAGGTAAAGCCACTTTTGAACCATAAACAGCGGCAGAAGCGCCTGACCTGGGCTACAGAGAAGCAGCACTGGACTGTTGCTAAGTGGTCCCAAGTACTTTTTTCTGATGAAAGCAAATTTTGCATGTCATTCGGAAATCAAGGTGCCAGAGTCTGGAGGAAGACTGGGGAGAAGGAAATGCCAAAATGCCTGAAGTCCAGTGTCAAGTACCCACAGTCAGTGATGGTGTGGGGTGCCATGTCAGCTGCTGGTGTTGGTCCACTGTGTTTCATCAAGGGCAGGGTCAATGCAGCTAGCTATCAGGAGATTTTGGAGCACTTCATGCTTCCATCGGCTGAAATGCTTTATGGAGATGAAGATTTCATTTTTCAGCACGACCTGGCACCTGCTCACAGTGCCAAAACCACTGGTAAATGGTTTACTGACCATGGTATTACTGTGCTCAATTGGCCTGCCAACTCTCCTGACCTGAACCCCATAGAGAATCTGTGGGATATTGTGAAGAGAAAGTTGAGAGACGCAAGACCCAACACTCTGGATGAGCTTAAGGCCGCTATTGAAGCATCCTGGGCCTCCATAACATCTCAGCAGTGTCACAGGCTGATTGCCTCCATGCCACGCTGCATTGAAGCAGTCATTTCTGCCAAAGGATTCCCGACCAAGTATTGAGTGCATAACTGAACATTATTATTTGATGGTTTTTTTGTTTGGTATTAAAAAACACTTTTATTTGATTGGTCGGGTGAAATATGCTAATTTATTGAGACAGGTTTTTTGGGTTATCAGGAGTTGTATGCCAAAATCATCAGTATTAAAACAATAAAAGACCTGACAAATTTCAGTTGGTGGATAATGAATCTATAGTATATGAAAGTTTAATTGTAATCATTACATTATGGTAAATAATGAAATTTAACACTATATGCTAATTTTTTGAGAAGGACCTGTATGTTGTGATAACTACAAGAGTCAGCACAAAACAAACAGATTCCCTTCTTTACCTTTTCGCTTGGCTCAACATATCCCAAAATGAGAAATGAGTGGCTCCTAGATGTTGGACCAACTTTATAAAAAAAGAAAATCATGATTTTGGGACATGTGTCCTATTCATCACCTCAATTTTGTTTCATGGTGTATGTAATTTTACTAGAGTTAAGCGAAAGCAAATGCTCGGGTGCTCGTTACTCAGACAAAGCAATTTTTATTGCTCGGATGCTTGTTTCGAGTAACAAGTATAATGGGAGTCAATGGGAAATCATTTTTCCAGCAGACCCTACAATGAGGTTTGGGGGGCAGTGAAAATGTGTAAATCAATGAGAAATTGGAGTTTACAGGAAAAAAAATTCCTGCAAAATGACTTGTATATACAGTACAGACAAAAGTTTGGACACACCTTCTTATTTAAAGATTTTTCTGTATTTTCATGACTATGAAAATTGTACATTCACACTGAAAGCATCAAAACTATGAATTAACACATGTGGAATTATATACTTAATAAAAAAGTGTGAAACAACTGAAATTATGTCTTATATTCTAGGTTCTTCAAAGTAGCCACCTTTTGCTTTGATGACTACTTTGCACACTCTTGGCATTCTCTTGATGAGATTCAAGAGGTAGTCACCAGGAATGGTTTTCACTTCACAGGTGTGCCCTGTCAGGTTTAAGAAGTGGGATTTCTTGCCTTATAAATGGTGTTGGGACCATCAATTGTGTTGTGCAGAAGTCTGGTGGATACACAGTTGATAGTCCTACTGAATAGACTGTTAGAATTTGTATTATGGCAAGAAAAAAGCATCTAAGTAAAGAAATACGAGTGGCCATCATTACTTTAAAAAATAAAGGTCAGTCAGTCCAAAAAATTGGGAAAATTTTGAAAGTGTCCCCAAGTGCAGTGGCAAAAACCATCAAGTGCTACAAAGAAACTGGCTCACATGAGGACCGCCCCAGGAAAGGAAGACCAAGAGTCACCTCTGCTTGTGAGGATAAGTTAATCCGAGTCACCAGCCTCAGAAATTGCAGGTTAACAGCAGCTCAGATTGGAGACCAGGTTAATGCCACACAGAGATCTAGCAGCAGACACATCTCTACAACTGTTAAGAGGAGACTTTGTGCAGCAGGCCTTCATGGTAAAATAGCTGCTAGGAAACCACTGTTAAGGACAGGCAACAAGCAGAAGAGACTTGTTTGGGCTAAAGAACACAAGGAATGGACAATTGTCATGTCGGACGCTATTCACACTAGGGCGTCCGACAGACAGCGGTAATTCCGCATTCGTTCACTATGCGCTCAGTGGCACCGGCTAGATTTCATCTGGGTTGTCCGGGGTTAGTCTAGCTGGTACTCGGATTGGAGGCTGGGTCTCGCCCACTGCCTTTAAATAGTTCTGCTGAACTTTGGGCGTCGCCGATTATAGCTTGTGTCTTGTGCCTGGTGATCTCGGTCTGGAGTGGTGGTCTAGGAGAGGAAATATCGTATCTGGTGGTGTATTATCCTTCGTCATATTTCTCCTTCCTATATTTGTATTTGTTTTGCCCTGTGCACATTATAGTGTTTTCCTGAGTGTCTGCGGCGTGGTGCGTTTTTAGTTTTCCCTGTCTGTGCTTTCTGTAGGGGTTGGTGTGAGGTTTTATCACTGGGTGGCAGGTGGAGGTTTCAGCATAGTACTGAAACAGGAGTCAGGGTCAGGCCTGGCAGCCCAGACATGCACACCTTCAGTGTAAACTCTGGGAGAGGGACAGACAGGGTTTCCCTAGTCTGAGGGATATTGCAGGGGCCCAGGTAATCAGCTGTAGTCTACCCAGTACCCCAGTGACATTATAATCGGCCCCAAAATTTTGTATTCCATGGATCCCATGACTTCCATAACCCGCCAGCTGGAGGCGCTGTCCTTACAGGTCATTGAGTTGAAAGGGGCAGTCCAGCAGCAGGGTCTTGTAGTATCTAATGTGAAAGCTGAAAATGCAGGTAGAGTTGCAGAGCCAAAGATCCCTTTGCCTGAGAGGTTTGCTGGGGAACGCAGTAAATTTGTTGTCTTTCATGAAGCTTGCAAATTGTATTTTCGTATGCGCCCGATTTCCTCGGGTAATGAGGCTCAGTGTGTGGGCCTGGTGTTGTCATTGCTGAACGGAGACCCCCAAGCTTGGGCGTTTTCTTTACCATCTGATTCAGCTGCATTTAACTCAGTGGAGTGTTTTTTTTCTGCTCTTGGACTCATATATGATGATCCTGACAGATTGGCTTTAGCAGAATCTAAAATTCACGCTGTCCACCAGGGGGAGCGAATGGCGGAGGATTACTGTTCTGAATTTCGCCGCTGGGCGGTGGACATGCAGTGGAATGACCCGGCGCTGTGTAGTCAATTTGTTCATGGGGTTTCGAGAAGGGTTAAACAAGCCCTTCTGATGTATGAGACTCCTGCTTCTCTAGAGTCTGCTATGAGTCTTGTTGTTCGAATTGATCGCCGTTTGCATCAGGGGGTGCAAGAGACGCCGCCTTTGGGTGAAGGCGTAGGTGCACGTGAGGTTGCTGCAGGTGAGCCCACGGAGCCTATGCAAATGTCACATCCTCGAGTCCCCTCGCTCAGGAAGCAGGGAGCCTGTTTTTAGTGTGGTAAAGATGGGCATTATGTAAATGCTTGTCCTCTGTTACCTAAGAAAAACCGCATCGGCGGAAAACTACTAAGCTCAGAGGGTGCGGAGGAGACTAATCTGAGTTTATGCATATCTTCCATTGAGGTCTCTCAATGTATGCTCCCTGCCAGGGTTATGGTCGCTGGCAGAGAGCTGCCTATCACTGTTTTTGTGGATAGTGGTTCGGCCACTAATCTCATTGATGAGGAGTTTGCGTGCACGGCCGGGTTCACGGTCGAAAAACTGCCTCATCCTATCCGGGTGGTCACCATCAATGCTGCTCCTCTCCCACAGGGGGAAATTACTGAGTTTGTGGCTGAAGTGAAACTCCACATTGGGGTACTACATTTCGAGCAGGTTACATGTAGGGTGCTCAGTAATCTTCCTGCACAAATGGTTTTGGGTTTTCCATGGTTATCTTTGCATAACCCTGTGATTGACTGGAAAACTCAGGACACAATCCAGTGGAGCGGATTTTGCCAGGAGAATTGCCTGGCCACATGTGTGTCCGCCATGACTCCTAGCATTCCTGAGTCACTGCTGGATTTCACGGATGTGTTCTCAGAGAAGGGTTGCTCAGAATTGCCACCACATCGCCCCTATGACTGTACTATCAGGTTTAAACCTGGGGCCAAATTGCCTAAAGCTAGGATGTTTAACATCTCTGGTCCTGAGAGGCAAGCTTTAAAGGACTACATTGCTGAGAGTTTGAGCAAAGGGCACATCAGGCCTCCGTCCTCGCCTGTGGCAGCGGGGTTCTTCTTCGTTAAAAAGAAAGATGGCGGACTACGCCCGTGTCTGGATTTCAGGGAGTTAAACCAGATTATGGTTCGTGATCCATACCCTATGCCACTTATACCTGATTTGTTCAACCAGGTGGCTGGTGCTAAGTGGTTCTCCAAGCTTGACCTCAGGGGGGCGTACAACCTCATAAGAGTCCGTCAAGGTGATGAGTGGAAGACGGCTTTTAATACTCCTGAGGGTCATTTTGAAAATTTGGTGATGCCATTTGGGTTGACAAACGCGCCTGCAGTATTTCAACATTTTATAAATGATGTGTTCTCGCATGTTTTGGGGAAATTCGTTATTGTGTACTTAGATGACATTCTCATTTATTCATGCGACCGTGATACTCATTTAGAGCATGTCAGGCAGGTGTTACAGCTTCTCAGAGAGAATAAGCTCTATGCTAAACTTGAGAAATGTGTATTTTCGGTTCAGGAGTTGCCTTTCTTGGGTTATATTGTGTCCGCTTCAGGGTTTAAAATGGACGCCGCTAAGGTGCAAGCGATGCTGAGTTGGGAACGGCCTGATAACCTAAAAGCGGTTCAGCGGTTCCTTGGGTTTTCTAACTACTATAGGAAGTTTATCAAAGATTTTTCTACCATTGCTAAACCGCTTACTGACATGACGAAAAAGGGTACCAATTTCTCCGCCTGGCCTGAGGCTGCTGTGCGCGCATTCGAATTTCTTAAGAACAGTTTTGCTTCGGCCCCCATTCTGGTGCAGCCGGACGTATCGAAACCATTTACCGTGGAAGTCAATGCGTCTGAGGTTGGAGTGGGGGCGGTGCTGTCACAAGGCTCATCTTTGGGCGAGTTGCCTCCATGCGCCTACTTTTCCAAGAAGCTGTCGCCCGCCGAACGTAACTACGATATCGGCAACAGGGAATTGTTGGCTATCAAGTTGGCTTTTGAGGAATGGCGACACTTCTTTGAGGGGTCGGTCCACCAGGTTACAGTTATCACCGACCATAAAAACCTGCTTTATCTGGAGTCAGCCAAGCATCTGTCCCCCAGGCAGGCTCACTGGGCATTGTTTTTCATGCGGTTTAACTTTTTTGTTACTTACCAACCGGGGTCTAAGAACACTAAAGCGGATGCTTTATCCAGGTGTTTTCCGGGGGGAGAGCCTCGGGAAGATCCGGTAGCCATCCTCCAAAAAGGTGTAGTGGTCTTTGCTCTCACGACAGAGGTTGAGGCTGAGATTGCCGAGGCTCAGGAGGAAGTACCACCAGAGCTTCCCATTAACAAATCGTTTGTACCGCTCCATCTTCGCCTAAAGGTGTTGGGTGAGCATCATGATGCTGTCCTGGCTGGCCATCCAGGGGTTAGGGGTACCTTGGAGTTGGTGTCGCGTCGGTTTTGGTGGCCCAAAATCCGACAGGACGTGGTCTCGTACGTGTCAGCATGTACCACGTGTGCTAGGGCTAAGACGCCTCGCTCCCATCCTGCTGGCACTTTACATCCGCTAGGGGTACCCAGTAGGCCATGGACGGAGATCTCCATGGATTTTATTACGGACCTACCCTCCTCAGCTGGGAACACTGTCATCTTGGTGGTTGTTGATCGGTTCTCAAAAATGTCTCACTTTGTGTCCTTACCTTCGTTGCCTTACGCTAAGACTCTGGCTCAGGTATTTGTACAGGAGGTGGTCACACTTCACGGACTTCTGTCTTACATCATGTCTGATAGAGGTACTCAGTTTGTGGCAACATTTTGGAAAGCATTTTGCTCAAGGCTGGGGATCAAGTTATCACATTCTTCGGCGTTTCATTCTCAGTCAAATGGTCAGACCGAGCGCATGAACCAGAATTTAGAGCAGTATTTATGCTGCTTTGTTTCTGACAATCAGGAGGAGTGGTCAAAGTTCCTTCCTTTGGCGGAGTTTGCGATATATAATCACCGCCAGGAATCGTCTGGGGAGTCCCCGTTCTTTTGTGTTTACGGGCATCATCCTCAATTTTCTACTCTGCGTCAGGGGGGCTCTGCTGGCGTCCCAGAGGAGGAGCAGCTAGGAACACAACTGTCATCTGTGTGGAGGAGAGTTAAACAGCGCTTGCTGAGTGTGGGTGCTAGGTACAAACGTGTGGCTGACAGTAGACGTGTGCCAGGTCCGGACCTGAGTGTGGGTGACTGTGTGTGGTTGTCCACAAAAAACATCAAACTCAAAATACCATCCCTGAAATTAGGCCCAAGGTTTATTGGTCCATTTAGGGTCGCCGCCATCATTAACCCAGTAGCCTACCGATTGGAGCTTCCCATGGTTTATAAGATACACAACGTGTTCCACAGATCGTTGATAAAAAAGGTGGTGGGTTCCGTGGACACGATGCCGACGCCATCTCCAGATTTGGTGGATGGCAATTTGGAATTTGAAGTCTCCAAGGTGGTTGACTCTCGAGTAGAGCACCGCACATTATAGTACCTGGTACACTGGCGTGGTTATGGGCCGGAGGAGAGGTCTTGGGTACCAGCCTCGGACATTCATGCGGACCGGCTGGTCAGTAGGTTTCACCGCCGCCATCCGGACAAGCCGGGTCCTATAAGCCGTGAGGGAACTGGGGTCCCTCGTAGAAGGTGGGGTACTGTCATGTCGGACGCTATTCACACTAGGGCGTCCGACAGACAGCGGTAATTCCGCATTCGTCCACTATGCGCTCAGTGGCGCCGGCTAGATTTTATCTAGGTTGTCTGGGGTTAATCTAGCTGGTACTCGGATTGGAGGCTGGGTCTCGCCCACTGCCTTTAAATAGTTCTGCTGAACTTTGGGCGTCGCCGATTATAGCTTGTGTCTTGTGCCTGGTGATCTCGGTCTGGATTGGTGGTCTAGGAGAGGAAATATCGTATCTGGTGGTGTATTATCCTTCGTCATATTTCTCCTTCCTATATTTGTATTTGTTTTGCCCTGTGCATATTATAGTGTTTTCCTGTGTGTCTGCGGCGTGGTGCGTTTTTAGTTTTCCCTGTCTGTGCTTTCTGTAGGGGTTGGTGTGAGGTTTTATCACTGGGTGGCGGGTGGAGGTTTCAGCTTAGTACTGAAACAGGAGTCAGGGTCAGGCCTGGCGGCCCAGACATGCACACCTTCAGTGTAAACTCTGGGAGAGGGACAGACAGGGTTTCCCTAGTCTGAGGGATATTGCAGGGGCCCAGGTAATCAGCTGTAGTCTACCCAGTACCCCCGTGACAACAATAGACCAGTGGAAATCTGTGCTTTGGTCTGATGAGTCAAAATTTGAGATCTTTGGTTCCAACCACCGTGTCTTTGTGCGACACAGAAAAGGTGAACGGATGGACTCTAAATGCCTTGTTCCCACCGTGAAGCATGGAGGAGGAGGTGTGATGGTGTGCGGATGCTTTGCTGGTGACACTGTTGGGGATTTATTCAAAATTGAAGGCATACTAATCCAGCATGGCTACCACAGCATCTTGCAGCAGCATGCTATTCCATCTGGTTTGCGTTTAGTTGGACCATCATTTATTTTTCAACAGGACAATGACCCCAAACACACCTCCAGGCTGTGTAAGGGTTATTTGACCAAGAAGGAGAGTGATGGGGTGCTACGCCAGATGACCTGGCCTCCGCAGTCACCAGACCTGAACCCAATCAAGATGGTTTGGGGTAAGCTGGACCGTAGATTGAAGGCAAAAGGGCCAACAAGGGAGGGAGGAGGGCCAACTCCTTCAAGATTGTTGGAAGACCATTTCCGGTGACTACTTCTTGAAGCTCATCAAGAGAATGCCAAGAGTGTGCAAAGCAGTCATCAAAGCAAAAGGTGGCTACTTTGAAGAACCTAGAATATAAGACATAATTTCAGTTGTTTCACACTTTTTTGCTAAGTATATAATTCCACATGTGTTAATTCATAGTTTTGATGCCTTCAGTGTGAATGTAAAATTTTCATAGTCATGAAAATACAGAAAAATCATTAAATGAGAAGGTGTGTCCAAACTTTTGGTCTGTACTGTAAGCCAAATTTTAAAAAGGATTAAAAAAATAATAATTTAAGCAAACCAAAGTTAAAAATTGTATTAAAACATTAAAAATGTCCATGTAATTTAAGAACGAAGCAAGAACTGCCAAAAATATGATGGAAGAGGGACTCAGATACGCCCTGTATTAAACATAAAGGAGGCCTCATACACATTCTGTTCAAATTGTCATGTAGTGGTACTCCTAGACCCATAAAGGCTATGCACTAAGTGGAAAACATGCCAAAATTTAAAAGCAGAGTCATCTATACACCCTTGAAGGCACCAACTGGAGTGCCTCATAATTTTTTTTTTTTTTAAAGTGTAGTTGTGGCACTTCTATTCTCATAAAGATCTACACACACAGTACAAAGCCTTGAAAAAAAGATGAGCGTAATACAGTCATCCTTTGAAGGCAACAACTTGGAGGCCTGATTAAATATTTTGAAAGTGTAGTTGATGTACTCTGTGACAGGGTTACTGGCAATATAAGTGAAGGAAGATATCCTTGCGTAATGTAACAACCCACAAGTTTTGCTCCAGCATATTATGTGCTGAGAGGGGTTAATCAACCATGACAGGGTTGGGCATTTTTGTGAGTGGCTGTAAGAGATGGGTGCGAGAGTCACTCACGACTCACTGTGGATCTGGAAGTAGAAAGCTCCAGAGAAGTGTTTAGGAGCACTTTCTGTTGACAGGTGAAAACGCCTGTCTGTTTTGACCCCCAAGCAGGGTCGGACTGGCCCACCTGAGAACAGGAGGATTCTCCAGTGGGACCAGGCACTTACATCTGCTGACATACTGGCTAGCAGCTGCCTACTGCCCCCACTGCTCCAAGGGCCCCCAGCCTGTGGCACACCCAGCAGCTCTAGGGCCCCTGAGTCAAGGGGGCCCACCCGGTGCCAGCAGAGCAGCAGCTGGAGACAGGATCTTGTCACTGCTGCTAAAGAGAAATTAACATTCACGCTTCCCCACACCCCCATGGGCATGGAGAGGAGTGAACAATCATTTCACTTTAATAGCGGGCAGTGTTATCCCCAGGCTGAGGTTAACACTGCCCGCATGTAAAGTCAGTGGTATTGCATTAGGGCCCCGGAGGTGGGCCCCTGCAGGGAGGCTAACCCGGAGGGCAATCGGCATGCAGGGACCGATCTCTGCAGCATGGCACTGGAGAGGAGCTGCAGGGATCCGATGCCATCCTGCTTCCTGCCCGCTGCCCAGCGCTTCCTGTCTGACACAGCATGGCTGGATGGTGGGAGTAGGCAATGATGGAGGTTTTGAAATGGGCAATGATGGGGTGGTGGGGGAGAAGGCAATGATGGTTGTGAGGCGAGGCAATGATGGAGGTGTTGAAATGGGCAATGATGCGGTGATGGGTAGAAAGCAATGATGTTTGTGGTGTCAAGGACAATGATGGTAGAGGTGGAAAGGACAATGGTGGTGGTGGGGGAGAAAGCAATGATGGAGGTGGTGGAAAGGGCAATGATAGGGGTAGTGGGTGAGAAGGCAATGATGGAGGTGGTGATGAGGACAATGATGGGGGTGGAGGGGGAGAACAATGATGGAGGTGGAGGGGGCTGCATTATGCCCTATGAGGGGGGCTGCATTATACTTTATGAGGGGGCTACATTATATTCTGTGGGGGGCTGCATTATTCTCTCAGGGGACTATATTATATTCTGGGGGGCTACATCATACTACATGAGGGGGGCAGAATTATGCCCTATGGGGACTGCATTATACCTTATGAGGGGTTGCATTATACTCAGAGGAGGCTACATTATATTCTGTGGTGGGGCTGCATCATACTATATGAGGGGGACTGCATTATACCATATGAGGGTGCTACATTATATTCTATGGGGGTTGCATTATACCTTATGATGTATACATTATATTAGACATTATATTTTTTAGAGTGCTGCATTATACCCTATGAGGGGGGCTACATTATATTCAATGAGGGGCGCTGCATTATATTCTATGAGGGGGCTGCATAATATTCTATGTGGGTGGCTACATTATATTCTATGAAGGGGGCTACTGTATATTCTTTGAGGGGGCTACATTATATTCTATGAGGGGGCTACTTTATTTTCTGTGAGGGGGCTACCCCAACTCCTGCTACATAAATAAGACGTGTACTACCTTATATTATACCCTGATATTAGCACCTTTTACTGGACAATTGTTGGTCTTGTATTTATTTCTATGTACCTACATAGTGGGCCCTAAGAATGATTTTCTCTGGTGGGCCAAAGGTGCTCCAGACTGACACTGATCCCAAGGGTACTAAAAACCCGGGTCTGGATGATTGGAGGGTTTCATGAAATTGACCAAGGCCATTGTACCTTTGATTTTGCTGTACCTGGTGTGTGTCACCCTCACCTCTCTTCCTTGGTTGGGCAAGGAAGCTTTCCCCCTACCACTAGTGCTGTCTGATGGGAATTTTTTCAACATACTTTCCACAATGGTCTTCTGCTATAGCACCATTTTAGTAGACCACTCCGCCTCAGGAAGGAGAGATGCAAGGTTCTCCTTGTAGCGTGGGTGTAGCACAGTGAACAATCAGTACTCTTTTTTGGTCAAGAGTCAAGATGAATGTAATGCGTGGGTCATGGGAAAAGCAGAGGTACATAAAGTTAGGTTCAAGGTCCATACAGTCAACACTTCCCCATCTCTACTATGATGACTACATTGTTACCCAATCTGCGCTGAGCAGATAAGATGAGGCTGGGTAGTAACTCCCTGTCTCATACCTTCCTCCATCTCCCTCTGGTCCACATGCATAGTGCAATAATTATAGGGGATAACTCAGGAGACTCTTTGCGTGGAACAAGACAACTACAGGACACAGTTTTATAAGTGGTAAAGTCTATATTATCACACGGTGATTCAAACAGGTGCAGAGAGAAACTCAAGTCCACAACACTTGGTGCAAATATCAAATGCAGCTCAGCAGTCTATAGGAAACTTCAGAGGAAAATGCAATCACGCAGAAAGTCTATGAAGAAGAATTATTCTTGAGGATACTTGACAAGAATAAGTGTTGTGAATTTGCTTTTTGCTCCCTCTAGTGGTTACTAGTTTTTTGACTCTGGTTTTTCTGTCATTCCTTTTATCCGCACCTGGGTCGTTAGTTAGGGGTGTTGCTATATAAGCTCCCTGGACCTTCAGTTCAATGCCTGGCAATGTAGTTATCAGAGCTAGTCTGCTGTGCTCTTGTCTACTGATCCTGGTTCCAGTTATATCAGCTAAGTCTGCCTTTTGCTTTTTGCTATTTGTTTTGGTTTTGTATTTTTGTCCAGCTTGTTCCAAATCTATATCCTGACCTTTGCTGGAAGCTCTAGGGGGGCTGGTGTTCTCCCCCCGGACCGTTAGACGGTTCGGGGGTTCTTGAATTTCCAGTGTGGATTTTGATAGGGTTTTTGTTGACCATATAAGTTACCTTTCTTTATTCTGCTATCAGTAAGCGGGCCTCTCTGTGCTAAACCTGGTTCATTTCTGTGTTTGTCATTTCCTCTTACCTCACCGTCATTATTTGTGGGGGGCTTCTATCCAGCTTTGGGGTCCCCTTCTCTGGAGGCAAGAAAGGTCTTTGTTTTCCTCTACTAGGGGTAGCTAGATTCTCCGGCTGGCACGTGTCATCTAGAATTAACGTAGGAATGATCCCCGGCTACTTCTAGTGTTGGCGTTAGGAGTAGATATATGGTCAACCCAGTTACCACTGCCCTATGAGCTGGATTTTTGTATTCTGCAGACCTCCACGTTCCTCTGAGACCCTCGCCATTGGGGTCATAACAGTTTGCCAGGCCTGTATTAAATGTTTAATGCATTGCAGAAGAGGGATTATAAGAAAGAAGATTCTGAGTTTTTTTTTTTTTCTTCTTCCCCTTTACCTCAGAGTGGCTATGCTTGCTGCAGACATGAATGTCCAGACCTTGATTACAAGTGTGGACCAGCTGGCTACTCGTGTGCAGGGCATACAAGACTATGTTATCAGAAATCCTAGGTCAGAACCTAAAATACCGATTCCTGAACTGTTTTCCGGAGACAGGTTTAAGTTTAGGAATTTCGTGAATAATTGTAAATTGTTTTTGTCCCTGAGACCCTGTTCATCTGGAGATTCTGCTCAGCAAGTAAAAATTGTTATTTCGTTCTTACGGGGCGACCCTCAGGATTGGGCTTTTTCGCTGGCGCCAGGAGATCCGGCATTGGCTGATCTTGATGCGTTTTTTCTGGCGCTCGGTTTACTTTATGAGGAACCCAATCTTGAGATTCAGGCAGAAAAGGCCTTGCTGGCTATGTCTCAGGGGCAGGACGAGGCTGAAGTGTATTGCCAAAAATTTCGGAAATGGTCCGTGCTGACACATTGGAACGAGTGTGCACTGGCCGCTAATTTTAGAAATGGCCTTTCTGAAGCCATTAAGAATGTTATGGTGGGTTTTCCCATTCCCACAGGTCTGAATGATACTATGGCACTGGCTATTCAAATTGACCGGCGGTTGCGGGAGCGCAAAACCGCAAATTCCCTCATGGTGTTGTCTGAACAGACACCTAATTCGGTGCAATGTGATAGAAAAACCGCAAATTCCCTCATGGTGTTGTCTGAACAGACACCTGATTTAATGCAATGTGATAGAATCCTGACTAGAAATGAGCGGAAAATTCATAGACGCCGGAATGGCTTGTGCTACTGCTGTGGTGATTCTACACATGTTATCTCAGCATGCTCTAAACGTATAGCTAAGGTTGTTAGTCCTGTCACCGTTGGTAATTTGCAACCTAAATTTATTCTGTCTGTAACTTTGATTTGCTCACTGTCATCTTATCCTGTCATGGCGTTTGTAGATTCAGGTGCTGCCCTGAGTCTCATGGATCTCTCATTTGCTAAGAGCTGTGGTTTTACTCTTGAACCATTAGAAAATCCTATTCCTCTTAGGGGTATTGATGCTACACCATTGGCAGCAAATAAACCGCAGTATTGGACACAGGTTACCATGTGCATGACTCCTGAACACCGCGAGGTGATACGTTTCCTGGTTTTACATAAAATGCATGATTTGGTTGTTTTAGGGCTGCCATGGTTACAGACCCATAATCCAGTCCTGGACTGGAAGGCTATGTCAGTCTCAAGATGGGGCTGTCGTGGTATTCATGGGGATTCCCTGCCTGTGTCTATTGCTTCTTCTACGCCTTCGGAAGTTCCGGAGTATTTGTCTGATTATCAGGATGTCTTCAGTGAGTCTGAGTCCAGTGCACTACCTCCTCATAGGGACTGTGACTGTGCTATAGATTTGATCCCAGGCAGTAAATTTCCTAAGGGAAGACTGTTTAATCTGTCGGTACCTGAACATACCACTATGCGTTCATATATCAAGGAGTCTTTGGAGAAAGGACATATTCGTCCGTCTTCTTCCCCTCTTGGTGCGGGATTCTTTTTTGTGGCAAAAAAGGACGGATCTTTGAGACCTTGTATTGATTATCGGCTTTTAAATAAGATCACTGTCAAATTTCAGTATCCTTTACCGCTGTTGTCTGACTTGTTTGCCCGGATTAAGGGTGCCAAGTGGTTCACCAAGATAGACCTTCGTGGTGCGTACAACCTTGTGCGCATTAAGCAAGGTGATGAATGGAAAACCGCATTCAATACGCCCGAAGGTCATTTTGAGTACTTGGTGATGCCTTTTGGGCTCTCCAATGCGCCTTCAGTTTTTCAGTCCTTTATGCATGACATTTTCCGGAAGTATCTGGATAAATTTTTGATTGTTTATCTGGATGATATTTTGGTTTTTTCTGATAATTGGGATTCGCATGTGGAGCAGGTCAGGTTGGTCTTTAAAATTTTGCGTGAAAATTCTTTGTTTGTCAAGGGCTCAAAGTGTCTCTTTGGTGTACAGAAGGTTCCCTTTTTGGGGTTCATTTTTTCCCCTTCTGCTGTGGAGATGGACCCAGTCAAGGTCCGAGCTATTCTTGATTGGACTCAGCCCTCGTCAGTTAAGAGTCTTCAGAAGTTCTTGGGCTTCGCTAACTTCTACCGTCGTTTTATCGCTAATTTTTCTAGCATTGTGAAACCTTTGACGGATATGACCAAGAAGGGCTCCGATGTAGCTAACTGGGCTCCTGCTGCCGTGGAGGCTTTTCAGGAGTTGAAACGCCGGTTTACTTCGGCGCCTGTTTTGTGCCAGCCTGACGTCTCACTTCCCTTTCAGGTTGAGCTGGATGCTTCGGAGATTGGGGCCGGGGCCGTTTTGTCGCAGAGAGGCCCTGGTTGCTCTGTTATGAAACCTTGTGCCTTTTTCTCTAGGAAGTTTTCGCCTGCCGAGCGAAATTATGATGTGGGCAATCGGGAGTTGTTGGCCATGAAATGGGCATTTGAGGAGTGGCGTCATTGGCTCGAGGGTGCTAAGCATCGTGTGGTGGTCTTGACTGATCACAAAAATCTGATGTATCTCGAGTCTGCTAAACGCCTTAATCCTAGACAGGCCCGCTGGTCATTGTTTTTCTCCCGCTTTGATTTTGTTGTCTCGTATTTACCAGGTTCAAAGAATGTGAAGGCCGATGCTCTTTCTAGGAGCTTTGTGCCTGATGCTCCTGGAGTCGCTGATCCTGTTGGTATTCTTAAAGATGGAGTTATCTTGTCAGCTATTTCTCCGGATCTGCGACGTGTGTTGCAGAGATTTCAGGCTGATAGGCCTGAGTCTTGTCCACCTGACAGACTGTTTGTCCCGGATAAGTGGACCAGCAGAGTCATTTCCGAGGTTCATTCCTCGGTGTTGGCAGGTCACCCGGGAATTTTTGGCACCAGAGATCTGGTGGCCAGGTCCTTTTGGTGGCCTTCCTTGTCAAGGGATGTGCAGTCATTTGTGCAGTCCTGTGGGACTTGTGCTCGAGCTAAGCCTTGCTGTTCTCGTGCCAGCGGTTTGCTCTTGCCCTTGCCTGTCCCGAAGAGACCTTGGACACATATCTCCATGGATTTCATTTCTGATCTTCCGCTATCTCAGGGCATGTCCGTTATCTGGGTGATATGTGATCGCTTCTCCAAGATGGTCCATTTGGTTCCTTTGCCTAAGCTGCCTTCCTCTTCCGATCTGGTTCCTGTGTTTTTCCAGAACGTGGTTCGTTTGCACGGCATCCCTGAGAATATTGTGTCAGACAGAGGATCCCAGTTCGTTTCCAGGTTCTGGCGATCCTTTTGTAGTAGGATGGGCATTGATTTGTCGTTTTCGTCTGCTTTCCATCCTCAGACTAATGGACAGACGGAGCGAACCAATCAGACTTTGGAGGCTTATTTGAGGTGTTTTGTCTCTGCTGATCAGGACGATTGGGTTACATTCTTGCCGTTGGCTGAGTTTGCCCTTAATAATCGGGCTAGTTCCGCCACCTTGGTTTCGCCTTTTTTCTGCAACTCTGGTTTCCATCCTCGCTTTTCTTCGGGTCATGTGGAGCCTTCTGACTGTCCTGGGGTGGATTCT
Organism: Ranitomeya variabilis; assembly: GCF_051348905.1. Classification (NCBI taxonomy): domain Eukaryota; kingdom Metazoa; phylum Chordata; class Amphibia; order Anura; family Dendrobatidae; genus Ranitomeya; species Ranitomeya variabilis. The sequence goes on from NC_135232.1 coordinate 579,001,790, forward strand.
GTGGTGGATAGGTTGCAGCAGATCTGGAATCATGTGGTGGACAACTTGAAGTTGTCACAGGAGAAGGCTCAGCGCTTTGCCAACCGCCGCCGCGGTGTGGGTCCCCGACTACGCGTTGGGGATTTGGTATGGCTTTCTTCCCGCTTTGTTCCTATGAAGGTCTCCTCTCCCAAATTTAAACCTCGTTTTATTGGGCCTTACAAGATATTGGAAATCCTTAATCCTGTATCTTTTCGTCTGGATCTTCCTGTGTCGTTTGCTATTCACAATGTATTTCATAGGTCCTTGTTGCGGCGGTACATTGTGCCTGTAGTTCCTTCTGCTGAGCCTCCTGCTCCGGTGTTGGTTGAGGGCGAGTTGGAGTACGTGGTGGAGAAGATCTTGGATTCTCGCCTCTCCAGGCGGAGGCTTCAGTACCTGGTCAAGTGGAAGGGCTATGGTCAGGAGGATAATTCCTGGGTGGTCGCCTCTGATGTTCATGCGGCCGATTTAGTTCGTGCCTTTCATGCCGCTCATCCTGATCGCCCTGGTGGTCGTGGTGAGGGTTCGGTGACCCCTCACTAAGGGGGGGGTACTGTTGTGAATTTGCTTTTTGCTCCCTCTAGTGGTTACTAGTTTTTTGACTCTGGTTTTTCTGTCATTCCTTTTATCCGCACCTGGGTCGTTAGTTAGGGGTGTTGCTATATAAGCTCCCTGGACCTTCAGTTCAATGCCTGGCAATGTAGTTATCAGAGCTAGTCTGCTGTGCTCTTGTCTACTGATCCTGGTTCCAGTTATATCAGCTAAGTCTGCCTTTTGCTTTTTGCTATTTGTTTTGGTTTTGTATTTTTGTCCAGCTTGTTCCAAATCTATATCCTGACCTTTGCTGGAAGCTCTTGGGGGGCTGGTGTTCTCCCCCCGGACCGTTAGACGGTTCGGGGGTTCTTGAATTTCCAGTGTGGATTTTGATAGGGTTTTTGTTGACCATATAAGTTACCTTTCTTTATTCTGCTATCAGTAAGCGGGCCTCTCTGTGCTAAACCTGGTTCATTTCTGTGTTTGTCATTTCCTCTTACCTCACCGTCATTATTTGTGGGGGGCTTCTATCCAGCTTTGGGGTCCCCTTCTCTGGAGGCAAGAAAGGTCTTTGTTTTCCTCTACTAGGGGTAGCTAGATTCTCCGGCTGGCGCGTGTCATCTAGAATCAACGTAGGAATGATCCCCGGCTACTTCTAGTGTTGGCGTTAGGAGTAGATATATGGTCAACCCAGTTACCACTGCCCTATGAGCTGGATTTTTGTATTCTGCAGACCTCCACGTTCCTCTGAGACCCTCGCCATTGGGGTCATAACAAATAAGTCCTTGCTTAGTCCAAACCACAGATAGATATGCTTATAAGGCAGTTCAAATAATATCTTAGCTCAACCAGGGAGGTCTGGGTAATAGTCTCAGGTTCTTGCAGAGCAGAAACAGCTTACATGTCCAGCAAATGCAGATGGAAGCAAACACGAGCAGCAGATGAAGGAGGATTACTGGAACTGGTGTATGCAGCAGGAACTCAGAGCAGAGTAGCAGGATCACCACACAGGTTCACAGGAGCAGGTATATAACCAGGGAGTCACCAGAGGTCAGGAGCTGGATGCAAGGCAGAATACTCTAGCACAGACTGAAGGCTGGGGTGGAGTTTTATAGCAGGAAGACACAGTGCATATGAGACCAAAGACGCCATCTTGGAAAAGGGCAGTAATGCACAAAAAGGTAATAAAAAATATTCAGAGTCCTGACACATAGCTTCATGTTTAATTGTCAGCAGCGACTGCTTAAGTAGGCACAGAAGCGGAATTGGTGCACTGATTATAGAGTCATCGATGCTCACCATCTTTGTGGAGTCCTCAAAGTTTTGGAGAACTGCACAAATGTCAGACATCCACACCCACCCTTTAGTTCTTATGTGCAGAGACTGGCCAGAATATTGACAGGAATGTTGGAGCATCACAAAGCCTTGCTAGTATGTGCAGTGTGGCGTTCCAACTTGTGGCGTCATCATACACCAGTCGGTGAGCTGTCACTTGCATGTGGTGGTGCAGCACTGCCAGAGTGGTAGCTGTAGCTGACTTGTGGATATGGGCGCTAATGCAATGTACCTTGACCAGAAGCTCTGGCAAATCTGGGTAGGTTCTCAGTAATTGCTGAACTACCAAGTTGAGCATGTGGGTGAAGCATGGTACATGTGTGAGCTTGCCAAGCTTCACAGCCACCAACAGGTTACGGCCGTTATCACACACGACCATACCTGGTTGGAGGTTCAGCGGTGAGAGCCACAGATCTGTCTGGCCTGTTATTTCTTTCAATGACTTTGTTGCGATATGTGGTTTGTCTCTTATACAAATTAGCTTCAGCAGAGTCTGTTGCCTCTTTGCTGAGGCAGTGCTGCAGAGCTTCTGGCTGATGTGGACGACACTCTCTGAGATAACCCTTTGGAGATGGAGGATGGGGAGTCAGGGTGGGATTTGGTGCCAGCCTCCACAATGTTCACCCAATGTGCCATCAGGGAAATGTAGCGTCCCTGGTTACAAACACTTGTCCACGTGTCTGTCGTTAAGTGGACAATTCTTGTATCTGTGTTGTTAAGGGCACGTGTGATGCTCCTGAACACGTGGTGTACAAGATGGGGATGCCACAGTGGGAGAAAAAGTGGCAGCTGGGGACCAAGTACTAAGGGAAGGCTACCGCTGTCAATCTGCAGAAATCTTCCATGTCAACAAGCCTTAACGTTAACTTTTTCAGGACAAACAGCCTAAAAATATGCCCATTTAGTGTTTGGGCCTGTGGGTGGGTGGCTGGAATCTTTCCCTTTGATTACAATGCCTTGGGGTAGAGACTGTTGAACGCTGAACTAGGACAAGGATTTGGAAGTGCCTGATGATGGTGTCTCAGAATGTGCAAGGACATTTGCAGGGCAGGAGGCATCTGCGCTAATGTCATGGACAGGGGATTGGGAAGCACCTAACACAGGAGAAGAGGCAGTGGTGTTACCCGGTGGCACCAATCATGGACCCATACGTGTTGCCCACTGAGTCGGGTGCTTAGATGACAAATGCCTGATCATGTTGGTGGCAGTTAGGCTCTTAGTGATAAGGCCCCTACTGATCTTGGCATGGAGCAGGTTGAAAATGACCATTCTTTTTGTCTCACAGCGCATTTTAAAAATGTCCCAGACTGGGGAGCACCTAACTCTTTGACAGAAAAATTAAGTATCTGAGCTTTGCCGAACAGTTCACTTTTTCCCTCCTGTCACCCCACTGCCTCTTTTTGCCTGTTTCAGTGCTGCGAATCCCTCCCCCTCAGAGCTACTGGCCTTGCTCCACATGCCAATGTGACACCCCAGGAATCCAGTTGTCACAGTGGTATTGCCTTCCTCAAGGGGAGGGTGATGCTATGCCTGGAGGTGAGAAGGATCCCCTTAGCAAGTAACACATACAAAACTTTCTGACTCCAGGCCAGAAGGGGGAGCTCTAGACTCGGCTTCAGGATGGCTTCCCTATATATATTCTGGCTGGAGGAGGAGTTAGGGAGTCTGTCGGAGACAGTGAGGGGAGAAGAAGCACAGGAGGAGAGAGAAACTGGAGTGGAGCTGCGATTGGGCTCCCTCCAGGATCAAGCGCAAGAAACCAGAGGCCGGACGTCTGAGGTTGCAGAGGAATTGTATGCCCCACAGTAGAAACCGGGGGGATTCCAAGTCTCCTGGCCACAATTACACCCGAAGGCACAGCAGCAGATTAGAGCCCGGAGTCACCACGAGAAGGAACACTTGTAAAAAGGCTCGAGTTGCCTGCCATGCGGGTAGTGTCCACCTTAGAGGGCAGATTGAGAGAGGACCTAGTCTGAAGCCTCAGGCAGCAAGGGAATGAGAATACAGCGCAGTAAGGAAGGCTTCCAACCCCACCTGGCTAGGGAGATTCTGAATCGCTTCCAGGCTGCCTGGATTTCAAAGACCATCTGTAATATGTGTACCTGAACGTCATCAGTAAAAGGTAAAGAGACGCAATCTTGTGTCCTCCAATTCTTTCCTGCACTTCACCATCTATCATCCTTAACAACTGTATCAGGAGCCCTGGGGACTAAGCTCTACCTGTGGAGAGCTATACCACCTCTGCTGCAATACCATCATCCCCAGTGGACCCCTTTTGGCAGCGTCGACCATCCCTGGCCTAGTACCACAGGTGGCGTCACGAACATTACTCTTTAGACTTTATTTCCATTTCCATTCATTCCCTCTAACTGGACGCCCAGGGCCACGGACCGGGTCACTGCTGCCGTGACACATCCCTTTAAGAAACCGGCCCGGTACTAAGAACTCCACGGTCCTAGAGGGCGCTCCGCCACTTTTCCAGGTTTGGTCAGTGAGTTTGTCATGCACCACCTCGTCTTGCACCCCTGCACCATGGTTCTCTTGACTAGGTGACTTAACAACAACCCTACTTATCAGCAACTGTGTCTCATCGTCCTCTTTCTGCTTTAAGTTTTGTGCATCACTAAAAAGCATGTACTCCTGTCCCTCTTTGAACATGCAGGCTGAGAAGTCACAATAAAGAAATGATGTTGTAAAGAGCTCCTTGGAGTGTCCCAGTGTGGGATCACTAGTCATCTGGGACTTAACATGGTGGGGGAAGAAGGATCAGGATGAGGATTCAGTGATTCAGTTTCTTGGCTGGTGGGACTGGATGGTGTGGAACACTGTGTGGTGCTGCTAAGTATGCTGGAAGTATTTTCTGCTATCCAACCGACCACCTGTTCACACTTCTGTGGCTTCAAAGTTGTGTACCATGCCTCCCTTCAAAATGGGAGAGGAACTTGTGTGTCATGGATGGGTGTGGTCCAGCAACAGGCGTAGTTGTAAGGAAGTAAAACACAAGAAGAGTCTGGGGGCGGTTACCTTCTCGGCTCTGTGCCTGGAACCATTGAGCTGTGCTGCAGGTTCCCCAAGGGGCAGACTTAGAGACTGGGACAGGAAGGAAGCGGGCACAGAGCGGGAAAGGCACGCGTGCAGGGGACAGAGGAGCCTGAGCAGCGTGCAGAGCAGGATGCAGCTGTGCTCCAGGAGAGAGAGAGCTCCCGGTCTGAGGACAAATAGAGAGAGACTGCCCAGAAAGACTGCATCTTGTGAGTACATTAAAGAGGACTCTGCTGTGACTGGAGAGGGGCGCTTTGAGACTCCTGTAGAGACATTGGCCTGTGCAGAGACTTCGACCCCCTGGTCCCCACGGTATCAGTACAGAGACTGTGATTCCTGGTACAGAGACTTAACAGTGCAGAGCCCCTGATTTCTGGTACAGAGACTTAACAGTGCAGAGCCCCTGATTCCTGGTACAGAGACTTAACAGTGCAGAGCCCCTGATTCCTGGCTGTGCTGTAGAAGCTAAAGACTCAGAGCCTGTGCATACCACATTAACTCCCGAAACCCCAGGCAGCAGGCTCCTAGAGACTACTCAGCCCACGGACAACAGAGGGACGACAAGTGCCGCTGTTTCTCGGCACCTACGTTGGAGAAGACGACCCTCCAAGCAAGTCCTCATCAGACTGATAAGTGTTCTTTTCTCAAGAAAACCTGCTTAATTCTGTTACATTGTTTGACTCCCATATTTTTGCAATGTTTTATTGCTAGTTATTTTCCATTGCTTCCTCCCTGCGAGGAGAACCTGATTCCTGTTATTAAACCCCTCAACTGTTGGTCTGTCTGTTCCGTGGTGACATACTCAGTACCTGCATACTATTGCATAGTCACACCTGCCTCACTTCCTTGACGTCTGCATACACCATCATCAGCACTTCCCCATCCCTTACTGCACACCTTAAAGGGAACCTGTCACCTGAATTTGGCGGGACCAGTTTTGGGTCATATGGGCGGGGTTTTCGGGTGTTTGATTCACCCTTTCCTTACCCGCTGGCTGCATGCTGGCCGCAATATTGGATTGAAGTTCATGCTGTGTCCTCCGTAGTACATGCCTGCACAACGCAATATTGCCTTGCGCTGGCGTGTACTCCGGAGGACAGGGAATGAACTTCAATCCAATATTGCAGCCAGCATGCAGCCAGCGGGTAAGGAAAGGGTGAATCAAACACCCGAAAACCCCGCCCATATGACCCAAAACTGGTCCCGCCAAATTCAGGTGACAGGTTCCCTTTAAGCATTTTCTAATTGCTAGGTCTCTTGAAACCAATTTTATTTTTAATAAAAAAAATAATTAGTCACTTGCAGCAGTCAATGCTTTTTTTTTTAAGGTTAATACCACCGGAATGTAGCACAGAGCACGTAATGCTGCATGGATAAATAATTGAATCCAGAAAATGTTTTCAACGCTTTTTTGTAGTGTTATATGCCACTGAAATGTATCACAAAGCACATAATACTCTATGGGTGAGTAACCACATCCAGAAAATGTTTTCAATGCTTTTTTGTAGTGTTATATACCACAGAAATGTACCACAAATCAAATAATACTCTATGGATAACAATAGAGTCATTTTTTCACCCACAAAGCAAAGAATGTGGGCAATTGCCACAGCTATATATTTAGAAACAGACTACAAAGCCCAAAGTCCTGTCTAGAGACACTATTCAGCCTGCTCCTGTAACTGTCCATCCCAAGTATAAATGCATATTGTATCTGATACAAACAGCAAAGCACAAATTTATCCCTTACAAGGACGGTTGGTATGATGGTTCTGCTTCAGCACTAGTATCAACACTAAAGGCTTCTGATTCATTATATTGTGCACACTGGCCTAGATAAGCACACTCTCTCTCCAATAAAAAACTGTCACAGAGCTGTGGAATGGCATCTGTGTGATGAGCCTGGTGGCGCCTATCCTTTTATAACCCCTAATGAAGTCACATGACAAGCCAATCACAGTAATGCCGCTACTAATATGGCTATGGCATTACACTGACTCAAAGGTAATCCCTGTATGCTTATTGGCTGTGTAACAGGCACCAAACATGCCGGACAGTGTTCTGAGTTTCAAATTCGAGCAAATTAAGCTACATAGTAGCATAGTAACATAGTTATTAAGGTTGAAGAAAGACTTTAAGTCTATCTATTTCAACCCATAGCCTAACCTAACATGCCCTAACATGTTGATCCAGAGGAAGGCAAAAAAAAACCCATGTGGCAAAGAGTAAGCTCCACATTGGGGAAAAAATTCCTTCCCCACTCCACATACGGCAATCAGACTACTTCCCTGGATCAACACCCTATCAAGGAATCTAATATATTGTAGGGGTTGTACTCGCTCAGGTGCGGCGGGTGACACTCAGGAGACACTTTCCATTAAAAGTTCACAGGGTTTATTGCTCCATAAACCACATAGCAACAGGAACAACAGGTAAACAGTCTTACATCAGACAGATGAATTCTCAATGTCAATTGTAGAGCTCCGCTCTCTCAGGTCTGTGGGCACACAGACTGTGCTATGTCCAGCACGTAGGCTCTCCAGCCTAAATATAGTCTCTGTGTGCTGTTCAGGACATCTGTCCCCACGTGGAACCGTCCAACACACAGGCCACTCTGCAGTGTCCAGCCAGGACACATGGAAGTGTGTCCACCCTGACAGACTCCCACATACTCCCACCATGTGCTACACACACCTCCTTTACATATGTGTAACCACACCCAGGTACCTGTCACATGGCCAGTCAGGTGAGCGTGACATCACCACAGGTCCTTCAACACAAAACCATCTTAGGTGTTCAAACACGCCTTTTTGGGTGGGTTTGTAGGTGACTGGACTCACCCATCTCTCCAATCACCTGGAAGACTTCCCAATGTAAACAAATCCCTCAGCAGTAGATCTGCTTGAGCAAAACATACCCAGGCTTCCATCACAGGGCCACCCACCTCTGCGATACATACCGCCCATTAACCACATGACCAGTCGCTATGCCACATATTCCCCCCTCTGCCTAAAGCCATGGGGCTTGGAACTTTCTATTACCCGACCAGAGATCCTTCTCAGTTGTCTCTGACAGTCAAACCGTCTGTCAAAGTCAGGGCCTGTTACTGAACCCTTTCGTCGGCATTCGTCAACCATTTCCATCACACCCTTTGATAAAGACGACCCCTTGTCATTTCCTCTGCTACAGGATCTCCCGCTTAGGTCACTGAGCCCTGAACTAACTGAGGAGTCACTATTTCTTGCACTTCCATCTGACCACCTTCGGTTCTCTCTCTGTTGTTGACCTCTCCTATTGTCTTTCTTCGGAGAGCAGCTCTTCCCTTTATCCTCTGTTAACTTCAGCTTGAGGACTTCCAGTCTTTAGAGAACCTCTTCGTCTCTCTAGACCGCGAGTTGAAGGTGGTGGCAATCTGTTTGCCAATTCCTGCAGCTCTATATTGATCTGCTCCCTCTCACGTCTTAGCTGCCCTATCTGTTTCAGGTATGCCACACGATACTCCAGGAACATTTGGATATTCCCAAGGCTCTCCATGGATCCGACGACAAGGAATGGAACCATCCCATCTTCACCCACGACCTGGGCTTCATCATCAGCCGGAATGCTCACTCTCATAACACCGGACCTATTCACCATCTCTTGCATCACCTTGCCAAATCTTCCGATGACTTTCCTCACCAGACCTCTGGGCACTTGCACGACATCTTCTACACGCTTCTTGCATGTCTTCGGGTACGTCTATTACGCACTTGAAGTCTCACCTTCTTTGTCATATCGTTGGACCTCCTCGTCCTTTGTTCGGCCACCTGCATGGCACTTCCCTTGCTGTATTTCTTCCTCTGTGGAGGCCCCTTCTTTGGTCAGCCTCTCCAGCTCACTCTCCTTCATAGCGATCAGATCGGGAGAGTGCAACAGTTCGATTTCCCGGTCATCCATGGAATTCTGGAGCTGTTGATTAGTCTCCTTTGTCTTGAGCTCTTGGAGAACTTTATCTTGCTCTTCTACCAAGCAGCGACGCTCATCCTCTCTCTGGAGAAGCTCCTGCTGATTCTTCTCTTGGGCCTCTCTGAGCACCTCCATATCTTTTAATACGGCCTTATTTATGATTTGACATGCTGACAGGTGACCTCTGAGCTCAGAGACTTCCTTCTCCAGCTCACCAACTCTGTGCTCAATGACCTCTCTCAGGACCCTTTCTCGCTCAACTATTTCTTTAGGCAGCTCTATCTCATGGTCCTGCTCTCTTTTGGCCAGCACATGTCGCACCATCACCTCTTTAATTAGATTTTCAGATTGGGTCTCTTGCCCACCCACACTCTGCCTCTTCAGAGTTCCACCTGTTTCTTCAGCATCAGTTACTTCATCATACTGAGCCATTTCACTCTTCCCGGGCATTGCAGATATGGGTCTACTACAGGTTTGTTCTAACCCCATCGCCACATAGTCCTAGATTTGCCACAACATAATAATGTTGCTTAGTGCATCCCGGGCTATATAGATTGAAGAGGAGACCAAATAATAGTCTGTACATATATAGTGAAATATAGCAAATTTTATTATATATATCAAAAAAATACGTAAAATCACATGGACAAGTCAAATACTGTGAGCAAGTACAAAGAAGGCAATCCAAGACAAAACAACAACATCCACCATAGTGGGACTAGCCGGGGGTGTCAATAAGCCAAAGGTACTAGAGATGGAACACATGAAAAACCTCAATGAGAGGAAACATTGTTTTTTGTCAAAACCTATTAGGAGTTCTAATAAAGTGCGAGAGCACTTAGAAAGAGTCTCTTCCCATTTAGAGGTTGTTCTGTCTCCGCCATCTAATTTGTTACCTCCGATTATCTGTTTGCATAATTTGCAGTTTCTCAGCCAGTATACAGGACTTGATATATTCATACCTTTATTTGTAGTGCTTTGGCTCCCTCTAGTGGTCAGAGATATGTTGACTGTTCTATTTTTCTGTTATGTATTTTTTATGTCTGATTCTCCCTTGCAATGCATTATGGTAGCTCAGCCTACATTTCCCTCCATTATCCTTTCACTTCCAGTTTGCTCTCCAGGAAAGACGCTTGCACTTCATCCTCCTTGCGATTGCATTGCCGGTATGTCTTTATGCTCTCTGTAGATATTTCTGCTCTATATTAGCCTAGCTTAACCAGTTGCTCTCCTAGTTCAGTTACTAGCCTTCTAAATGTAATGCATAACGTTTATCATGTGTAGTATGTATTTGTTCTATACCATGTACTGATTCCATGTATATCATTGTTCACAGTTTCACCGCATCAATATACCACTACGTTTAATAAAGCACCGACTCAACCACAGTCTCCTTATTGGACCCGGTATAGCGGTTTAGCTGACTGGATAGCTACAATGAGCCTGCCTCATTTAGTGAGGACAGAACAGAGGTGAAAGAATGATCCTCTACGTTGAGAGTTGGGAACAACTGAATTCTAAGACCTCTAGGTATGATGTCTTTTTGCAGGTAATTCACAAGTGCAGCCTTATTCCACCACACCTTAGCCCTTTTTTCAGAGTGTCCTTAATTTTTAGCTTCAAGTCTTTAATATCTATAGTCTCGGTGTCCACAATGGACCTCTCACCCTATGACCAATAGCCATACTAATGCCCTAATTACACACCAGTTCCATATACACTCTAATAGACGGCACTATATAGGGAACTCACTTCCCTCATGTTAGCCACGCCCCCTGACGAAGCCTTAGTGGCGAAACGCACGTTGAGGTGCCCACCAGCGTGACAGCAGGGGAGATACACCAGATTTAGCTATGGCCACAGGTACTACATGAATATTTGTTCATGCTATGACCAGTTGTGACTCTTTCACAAGTTGATGACTATACTTAGGTATAGGCTTATACAAGTTCCACTATTTGTGTATTGTGTTAGGGACTTATGCTATATTAATGATAATATGTTGGTATAGTTTCTCCACTTGTGTAGATATAATTTGATATCACTGGTCTCAGCTATCTATATACTTCACCATAGGTATATTTATGCTTCCTCTCATTGAGGTTTATCATGTGTTCTGTTGTGACATTGGATTCTGGGCTCCCCCGGTGGCCACTTGTGGAATTGTACTTGTGTGCATCATCCCCTCTGTTCACCTGCTCCTATCAGGATGTGGGAGTCGCTATATAACCTTGCTCCTCTGTCAGTTTCATGCCGGTCAACAATGTAATCAGAAGCCTTTCTGTGCATGTTCCTGCTACTAGACAACTCCCAGCTAAGTTGGACTTTTGTCCTTGTGTGTTTTTGCATTTTGTTCCTGTTCACAGCTGCTGTTTCGTTACTGTGTCTGGAAAGCTCTTGTGAGCGGAAATTGCCACTCTGGTGTTATGAGTTAATGCTAGAGTCTTAAAGTAATTTCTGGATGGTGTTTTGATAGAGTTTTCTGCTGACCATGAAAGTGCCCTTTCTGTCTTCTTGCTATCTAGTAAGCGGACCTCGATTTTTGCTAAACCTATTTTCATACTACGTTTGTCATTTCATCTAAAATCACCGCCAATATATGTGGGGGCCTCTGTCTGCCTTTTGGGAAAATTTCTCTAGAGGTGAGCCAGGACTGTCTTTTCCTCTGCTAGGATTAGGTAGTTCTCCGGCTGGCGCTGGGCATCTAGGGATAAAAAAACGTAGGCATGCTACCCGGCCACTTCTAGTTGTGCGGCAGGTTTAGTTCATGGTCAGTATAGTTTCCATCTTCCAAGAGCTAGTTCTCATATATGCTGGGCTATGTTCTCTCGCCATTGAGAATCATGACAGTTTGACCGGCCCAAAAAAAAGGGTTAAATTACTGGCTGAGAAAGGAGAGAAAAAAGAAGTCTGCTACAATTTTTTTTTTTTTTCCCTCTAGTTCTGAGTGTGCTCTTAATTGAATCACTTGCTAGTCTGCCTATACTGCAGCCTTCCTCTCTTTCTCTCCTTCTAATCCTTGAATGGCTCTGTGTTCACCTGTTTCAAATGGATCTTCAGAGTGTAGCTACAGGTTTGAATAATCTCGCCACAAAGGTACAAAATTTGCAAGATTTTGTTGTTCATGCACCTATGTCTGAGCCTAGAATTCCTTTGCCTGAATTCTTCTTGGGGAATAGATCTCACTTTCAAAATTTTAAAAATAATTGCAAATTGTTTTTGTCCCTGAAGTCTCGCTCTGCCGGAGACCCTGCACAGCAGGTCAGGATTGTAATTTCCTTGCTCCGGGGCGACCCTCAAGACTGGGCTTTTGCATTGGCACCAGGGGATCCTGCGTTGCTCAATGTGGATGCGTTTTTTCTGGCCTTGGGGTTGCTTTATGAGGAACCTCATTTAGAGCTTCAGGCGGAAAAGGCCTTGATGTCCTTGTCTCAGGGGCAAGATGAAGCTGAAATATACTGCCAAAAATTCCGCAAATGGTCTGTGCTTACTCAGTGGAATGAGTGCGCCCTGGCGGCGATTTACAGAGAAGGTCTCTCTGATGCCATTAAGGATGTTATGGTGGGGTTCCCTGTGCCTGCGAGTCTGAATGAGTCCATGACGATGGCTATTCAGATCGATAGGCGTCTGCGGGAGCGCAAACCTGTGCACCATTTGGCGGTGTCTACTGAGAAAACGCCAGAAAATATGCAATGTGATAGAATTCTGTCCAGAAGCGAGCGGCAGAATTTTAGACGAAAAAATGGGTTGTGCTTCTATTGTGGTGATTCAACTCATGTTATATCAGCATGCTTTAAGCGTACTAAGAAGCCTGACAAGTCTGTTTCAATTAGCACTTTACAGTCTAAGTTTATTCTATCTGTGACCCTGATTTGTTCTTTGTCATCTATTACCGCGGACGCCTATGTCGACTCTGGCGCTGCTTTGAGTCTTATGGATTGGTCCTTTGCCAAACGCTGTGGGTATGATTTGGAGCCATTGGAGGCTCCGATACCTCTGAAAGGGATTGACTCCACCCCATTGGCTAGTAATAAACCACAATACTGGACACAAGTGACTATGCGTGTTAATCCGGATCACCAGGAGGTTATTCGCTTTCTGGTGCTGTATAATCTACATGATGTTTTGGTGCTGGGATTGCCATGGCTGCAATCTCATAACCCAGTCCTCGACTGGAGAGCTATGTCTGTGTTAAGCTGGGGATGTAAAGGAACTCATGGGGACGTACCTTTGGTTTCCATTTCATCATCTATTCCCTCTGAGATTCCTGAATTCTTGTCTGACTTTCGTGACGTTTTTGAAGAACCCAAGGTTGGTTCACTACCTCCGCACCGGGAGTGCGATTGTGCCATAGACTTGATTCCGGGTAGTAAATACCCTAAGGGTCGTTTATTTAATCTGTCTGTGCGTGAACACGCGGCTATGCGAGAATATATAAAGGAGTCCTTGGAAAAGGGACATATTCGTCCTTCGTCATCTCCCTTAGGAGCCGGTTTTTTCTTTGTGTCTAAGAAAGACGGCTCTTTGAGGCCGTGTATTGATTATCGACTTTTGAATAAAATCACGGTTAAATATCAATATCCGTTACCACTGCTTACTGATTTGTTTGCTCGTATAAAGGGGGCCAAGTGGTTCTCTAAGATTGATCTCCGTGGGGCGTATAATTTGGTGCGAATCAAGCAGGGGGATGAGTGGAAAACCGCATTTAATACGCCCGAGGGCCATTTTGAGTATTTGGTGATGCCTTTTGGTCTTTCAAATGCCCCTTCAGTCTTCCAGTCCTTTATGCATGACATTTTCCGCGATTATTTGGATAAATTTATGATTGTGTATCTGGATGATATTCTGATTTTTTCGGATGACTGGGACTCTCATGTCCAGCAGGTCAGGAGGGTTTTTCAGGTTTTGCGGTCTAATTCCTTGTGTGTGAAGGGTTCTAAGTGTGTTTTTGGGGTTCAAAAGATTTCCTTCTTGGGATACATTTTTTCCCCCTCTTCCATCGAGATGGATCCTGTCAAGGTTCAGGCTATTGGTGATTGGACGCAACCCTCTTCTCTTAAGAGTCTTCAGAAATTTTTGGGCTTTGCTAACTTTTATCGTCGATTTATTGCTGGTTTTTCTGATGTTGTAAAACCATTGACTGATTTGACTAAGAAGGGTGCTGATGTTGCTGATTGGTCCCCTGATGCTGTGGAGGCCTTTCGGGAGCTCAAGCGCCGCTTTTCTTCCGCCCCAGTGTTGCGTCAGCCTGATGTTGCTCTTCCTTTTCAGGTTGAGGTCGACGCTTCTGAAATCGGAGCTGGGGCGGTGTTGTCGCAGAGAAGTTCCGACTGCTCCGTGATGAGACCTTGTGCTTTTTTTTCCCGTAAAGGTCTTTGTTTTCCTCTACTAGGGGTAGCTAGATTCTCCGGCTGGCGCGTGTCATCTAGAATTAACGTAGGAATGATCCCCGGCTACTTCTAGTGTTGGCGTTAGGAGTAGATATATGGTCAACCCAGTTACCACTGCCCTATGAGCTGGATTTTTGTATTCTGCAGACCTCCACGTTCCTCTGAGACCCTCGCCATTGGGGTCATAACAGTTTGCCAGGCCTGTATTAAATGTTTAATGCATTGCAGAAGAGGGATTATAAGAAAGAAGATTCTGAGTTTTTTTTTTTTTCTTCTTCCCCTTTACCTCAGAGTGGCTATGCTTGCTGCAGACATGAATGTCCAGACCTTGATTACAAGTGTGGACCAGCTGGCTACTCGTGTGCAGGGCATACAAGACTATGTTATCAGAAATCCTAGGTCAGAACCTAAAATACCGATTCCTGAACTGTTTTCCGGAGACAGGTTTAAGTTTAGGAATTTCGTGAATAATTGTAAATTGTTTTTGTCCCTGAGACCCTGTTCATCTGGAGATTCTGCTCAGCAAGTAAAAATTGTTATTTCGTTCTTACGGGGCGACCCTCAGGATTGGGCTTTTTCGCTGGCGCCAGGAGATCCGGCATTGGCTGATCTTGATGCGTTTTTTCTGGCGCTCGGTTTACTTTATGAGGAACCCAATCTTGAGATTCAGGCAGAAAAGGCCTTGCTGGCTATGTCTCAGGGGCAGGACGAGGCTGAAGTGTATTGCCAAAAATTTCGGAAATGGTCCGTGCTGACACATTGGAACGAGTGTGCACTGGCCGCTAATTTTAGAAATGGCCTTTCTGAAGCCATTAAGAATGTTATGGTAGGTTTTCCCATTCCCACAGGTCTGAATGATACTATGGCACTGGCTATTCAAATTGACCGGCGGTTGCGGGAGCGCAAAACCGCAAATTCCCTCATGGTGTTGTCTGAACAGACACCTAATTCGGTGCAATGTGATAGAAAAACCGCAAATTCCCTCATGGTGTTGTCTGAACAGACACCTGATTTAATGCAATGTGATAGAATCCTGACTAGAAATGAGCGGAAAATTCATAGACGCCGGAATGGCTTGTGCTACTACTGTGGTGATTCTACACATGTTATCTCAGCATGCTCTAAACGTATAGCTAAGGTTGTTAGTCCTGTCACCGTTGGTAATTTGCAACCTAAATTTATTCTGTCTGTAACTTTGATTTGCTCACTGTCATCTTATCCTGTCATGGCGTTTGTAGATTCAGGTGCTGCCCTGAGTCTCATGGATCTCTCATTTGCTAAGAGCTGTGGTTTTACTCTTGAACCATTAGAAAATCCTATTCCTCTTAGGGGTATTGATGCTACACCATTGGCAGCAAATAAACCGCAGTATTGGACACAGGTTACCATGTGCATGACTCCTGAACACCGCGAGGTGATACGTTTCCTGGTTTTACATAAAATGCATGATTTGGTTGTTTTAGGGCTGCCATGGTTACAGACCCATAATCCAGTCCTGGACTGGAAGGCTATGTCAGTCTCAAGTTGGGGCTGTCGTGGTATTCATGGGGATTCCCTGCCTGTGTCTATTGCTTCTTCTACGCCTTCGGAAGTTCCGGAGTATTTGTCTGATTATCAGGATGTCTTCAGTGAGTCTGAGTCCAGTGCACTACCTCCTCATAGGGACTGTGACTGTGCTATAGATTTGATCCCAGGCAGTAAATTTCCTAAGGGAAGACTGTTTAATCTGTCGGTACCTGAACATACCGCTATGCGTTCATATATCAAGGAGTCTTTGGAGAAAGGACATATTCGTCCGTCTTCTTCCCCTCTTGGTGCGGGATTCTTTTTTGTGGCAAAAAAGGACGGATCTTTGAGACCTTGTATTGATTATCGGCTTTTAAATAAGATCACTGTCAAATTTCAGTATCCTTTACCGCTGTTGTCTGACTTGTTTGCCCGGATTAAGGGTGCCAAGTGGTTCACCAAGATAGACCTTCGTGGTGCGTACAACCTTGTGCGCATTAAGCAAGGTGATGAATGGAAAACCGCATTCAATACGCCCGAAGGTCATTTTGAGTACTTGGTGATGCCTTTTGGGCTCTCCAATGCGCCTTCAGTTTTTCAGTCCTTTATGCATGACATTTTCCGGAAGTATCTGGATAAATTTTTGATTGTTTATCTGGATGATATTTTGGTTTTTTCTGATAATTGGGATTCGCATGTGGAGCAGGTCAGGTTGGTCTTTAAAATTTTGCGTGAAAATTCTTTGTTTGTCAAGGGCTCAAAGTGTCTCTTTGGTGTACAGAAGGTTCCCTTTTTGGGGTTCATTTTTTCCCCTTCTGCTGTGGAGATGGACCCAGTCAAGGTCCGAGCTATTCTTGATTGGACTCAGCCCTCGTCAGTTAAGAGTCTTCAGAAGTTCTTGGGCTTCGCTAACTTCTACCGTCGTTTTATCGCTAATTTTTCTAGCATTGTGAAACCTTTGACGGATATGACCAAGAAGGGCTCCGATGTAGCTAACTGGGCTCCTGCTGCCGTGGAGGCTTTTCAGGAGTTGAAACGCCGGTTTACTTCGGCGCCTGTTTTGTGCCAGCCTGACGTCTCACTTCCCTTTCAGGTTGAGGTGGATGCTTCGGAGATTGGGGCCGGGGCCGTTTTGTCGCAGAGAGGCCCTGGTTGCTCTGTTATGAAACCTTGTGCCTTTTTCTCTAGGAAGTTTTCGCCTGCCGAGCGAAATTATGATGTGGGCAATCGGGAGTTGTTGGCCATGAAATGGGCATTTGAGGAGTGGCGTCATTGGCTCGAGGGTGCTAAGCATCGTGTGGTGGTCTTGACTGATCACAAAAATCTGATGTATCTCGAGTCTGCTAAACGCCTTAATCCTAGACAGGCCCGCTGGTCATTGTTTTTCTCCCGCTTTGATTTTGTTGTCTCGTATTTACCAGGTTCAAAGAATGTGAAGGCCGATGCTCTTTCTAGGAGCTTTGTGCCTGATGCTCCTGGAGTCGCTGATCCTGTTAGTATTCTTAAAGATGGAGTTATCTTGTCAGCTATTTCTCCGGATCTGCGACGTGTGTTGCAGAGATTTCAGGCTGATAGGCCTGAGTCTTGTCCACCTGACAGACTGTTTGTCCCGGATAAGTGGACCAGCAGAGTCATTTCCGAGGTTCATTCCTCGGTGTTGGCAGGTCACCCGGGAATTTTTGGCACCAGAGATCTGGTGGCCAGGTCCTTTTGGTGGCCTTCCTTGTCAAGGGATGTGCGGTCATTTGTGCAGTCCTGTGGGACTTGTGCTCGAGCTAAGCCTTGCTGTTCTCGTGCCAGCGGTTTGCTCTTGCCCTTGCCTGTCCCGAAGAGACCTTGGACACATATCTCCATGGATTTCATTTCTGATCTTCCGCTATCTCAGGGCATGTCCGTTATCTGGGTGATATGTGATCGCTTCTCCAAGATGGTCCATTTGGTTCCTTTGCCTAAGCTGCCTTCCTCTTCCGATCTGGTTCCTGTGTTTTTCCAGAACGTGGTTCGTTTGCACGGCATCCCTGAGAATATTGTGTCAGACAGAGGATCCCAGTTCGTTTCCAGGTTCTGGCGATCCTTTTGTAGTAGGATGGGCATTGATTTGTCGTTTTCGTCTGCTTTCCATCCTCAGACTAATGGACAGACGGAGCGAACCAATCAGACTTTGGAGGCTTATTTGAGGTGTTTTGTCTCTGCTGATCAGGACGATTGGGTTACATTCTTGCCGTTGGCTGAGTTTGCCCTTAATAATCGGGCTAGTTCCGCCACCTTGGTTTCGCCTTTTTTCTGCAACTCTGGTTTCCATCCTCGCTTTTCTTCGGGTCATGTGGAGCCTTCTGACTGTCCTGGGGTGGATTCTGTGGTGGATAGGTTGCAGCAGATCTGGAATCATGTGGTGGACAACTTGAAGTTGTCACAGGAGAAGGCTCAGCGCTTTGCCAACCGCCGCCGCGGTGTGGGTCCCCGACTACGCGTTGGGGATTTGGTATGGCTTTCTTCCCGCTTTGTTCCTATGAAGGTCTCCTCTCCCAAATTTAAACCTCGTTTTATTGGGCCTTACAAGATATTGGAAATCCTTAATCCTGTATCTTTTCGTCTGGATCTTCCTGTGTCGTTTGCTATTCACAATGTATTTCATAGGTCCTTGTTGCGGCGGTACATTGTGCCTGTAGTTCCTTCTGCTGAGCCTCCTGCTCCGGTGTTGGTTGAGGGCGAGTTGGAGTACGTGGTGGAGAAGATCTTGGATTCTCGCCTCTCCAGGCGGAGGCTTCAGTACCTGGTCAAGTGGAAGGGCTATGGTCAGGAGGATAATTCCTGGGTGGTCGCCTCTGATGTTCATGCGGCCGATTTAGTTCGTGCCTTTCATGCCGCTCATCCTGATCGCCCTGGTGGTCGTGGTGAGGGTTCGGTGACCCCTCACTAAGGGGGGGGTACTGTTGTGAATTTGCTTTTTGCTCCCTCTAGTGGTTACTAGTTTTTTGACTCTGGTTTTTCTGTCATTCCTTTTATCCGCACCTGGGTCGTTAGTTAGGGGTGTTGCTATATAAGCTCCCTGGACCTTCAGTTCAATGCCTGGCAATGTAGTTATCAGAGCTAGTCTGCTGTGCTCTTGTCTACTGATCCTGGTTCCAGTTATATCAGCTAAGTCTGCCTTTTGCTTTTTGCTATTTGTTTTGGTTTTGTATTTTTGTCCAGCTTGTTCCAAATCTATATCCTGACCTTTGCTGGAAGCTCTTGGGGGGCTGGTGTTCTCCCCCCGGACCGTTAGACGGTTCGGGGGTTCTTGAATTTCCAGTGTGGATTTTGATAGGGTTTTTGTTGACCATATAAGTTACCTTTCTTTATTCTGCTATCAGTAAGCGGGCCTCTCTGTGCTAAACCTGGTTCATTTCTGTGTTTGTCATTTCCTCTTACCTCACCGTCATTATTTGTGGGGGGCTTCTATCCAGCTTTGGGGTCCCCTTCTCTGGAGGCAAGAAAGGTCTTTGTTTTCCTCTACTAGGGGTAGCTAGATTCTCCGGCTGGCGCGTGTCATCTAGAATCAACGTAGGAATGATCCCCGGCTACTTCTAGTGTTGGCGTTAGGAGTAGATATATGGTCAACCCAGTTACCACTGCCCTATGAGCTGGATTTTTGTATTCTGCAGACCTCCACGTTCCTCTGAGACCCTCGCCATTGGGGTCATAACAAATAAGTCCTTGCTTAGTCCAAACCACAGATAGATATGCTTATAAGGCAGTTCAAATAATATCTTAGCTCAACCAGGGAGGTCTGGGTAATAGTCTCAGGTTCTTGCAGAGCAGAAACAGCTTACATGTCCAGCAAATGCAGATGGAAGCAAACACGAGCAGCAGATGAAGGAGGATTACTGGAACTGGTGTATGCAGCAGGAACTCAGAGCAGAGTAGCAGGATCACCACACAGGTTCACAGGAGCAGGTATATAACCAGGGAGTCACCAGAGGTCAGGAGCTGGATGCAAGGCAGAATACTCTAGCACAGACTGAAGGCTGGGGTGGAGTTTTATAGCAGGAAGACACAGTGCATATGAGACCAAAGACGCCATCTTGGAAAAGGGCAGTAATGCACAAAAAGGTAATAAAAAATATTCAGAGTCCTGACACATAGCTTCATGTTTAATTGTCAGCAGCGACTGCTTAAGTAGGCACAGAAGCGGAATTGGTGCACTGATTAATAGAGTCATCGATGCTCACCATCTTTGTGGAGTCCTCAAAGTTTTGGAGAACTGCACAAATGTCAGACATCCACACCCACCCTTTAGTTCTTATGTGCAGAGACTGGCCAGAATATTGACAGGAATGTTGGAGCATCACAAAGCCTTGCTAGTATGTGCAGTGTGGCGTTCCAACTTGTGGCGTCATCATACACCAGTCGGTGAGCTGTCACTTGCATGTGGTGGTGCAGCACTGCCAGAGTGGTAGCTGTAGCTGACTTGTGGATATGGGCGCTAATGCAATGTACCTTGACCAGAAGCTCTGGCAAATCTGGGTAGGTTCTCAGTAATTGCTAAACTACCAAGTTGAGCATGTGGGTGAAGCATGGTACATGTGTGAGCTTGCCAAGCTTCACAGCCACCAACAGGTTACGGCCGTTATCACACACGACCATACCTGGTTGGAGGTTCAGCGGTGAGAGCCACAGATCTGTCTGGCCTGTTATTTCTTTCAATGACTTTGTTGCGATATGTGGTTTGTCTCTTATACAAATTAGCTTCAGCAGAGTCTGTTGCCTCTTTGCTGAGGCAGTGCTGCAGAGCTTCTGGCTGATGTGGACGACACTCTCTGAGATAACCCTTTGGAGATGGAGGATGGGGAGTCAGGGTGGGATTTGGTGCCAGCCTCCACAATGTTCACCCAATGTGCCATCAGGGAAATGTAGCGTCCCTGGTTACAAACACTTGTCCACGTGTCTGTCGTTAAGTGGACAATCCTTGTATCTGTGTTGTTAAGGGCACGTGTGATGCTCCTGAACACGTGGTGTACAAGATGGGGATGCCACAGTGGGAGAAAAAGTGGCAGCTGGGGACCAAGTACTAAGGGAAGGCTACCGCTGTCAATCTGCAGAAATCTTCCATGTCAACAAGCCTTAACGTTAACTTTTTCAGGACAAACAGCCTAAAAATATGCCCATTTAGTGTTTGGGCCTGTGGGTGGGTGGCTGGAATCTTTCCCTTTGATTACAATGCCTTGGGGTAGAGACTGTTGAACGCTGAACTAGGACAAGGATTTGGAAGTGCCTGATGATGGTGTCTCAGAATGTGCAAGGACATTTGCAGGGCAGGAGGCATCTGCGCTAATGTCATGGACAGGGGATTGGGAAGCACCTAACACAGGAGAAGAGGCAGTGGTGTTACCCGGTGGCACCAATCATGGACCCATACGTGTTGCCCACTGAGTCGGGTGCTTAGATGACAAATGCCTGATCATGTTGGTGGCAGTTAGGCTCTTAGTGATAAGGCCCCTACTGATCTTGGCATGGAGCAGGTTGAAAATGACCATTTTTTTTGTCTCACAGCGCATTTTAAAAATGTCCCAGACTGGGGAGCACCTAACTCTTTGACAGAAAAATTAAGTATCTGAGCTTTGCCGAACAGTTCACTTTTTCCCTCCTGTCACCCCACTGCCTCTTTTTGCCTGTTTCAGTGCTGCGAATCCCTCCCCCTCAGAGCTACTGGCCTTGCTCCACATGCCAATGTGACACCCCAGGAATCCAGTTGTCACAGTGGTATTGCCTTCCTCAAGGGGAGGGTGATGCTATGCCTGGAGGTGAGAAGGATCCCCTTAGCAAGTAACACATACAAAACTTTCTGACTCCAGGCCAGAAGGGGGAGCTCTAGACTCGGCTTCAGGATGGCTTCCCTATATATATTCTGGCTGGAGGAGGAGTTAGGGAGTCTATCGGAGACAGTGAGGGGAGAAGAAGCACAGGAGGAGAGAGAAACTGGAGTGGAGCTGCGATTGGGCTCCCTCCAGGATCAAGCGCAAGAAACCAGAGGCCGGACGTCTGAGGTTGCAGAGGAATTGTATGCCCCACAGTAGAAACCGGGGGGATTCCAAGTCTCCTGGCCACAATTACACCCGAAGGCACAGCAGCAGATTAGAGCCCGGAGTCACCACGAGAAGGAACACTTGTAAAAAGGCTCGAGTTGCCTGCCATGCGGGTAGTGTCCACCTTAGAGGGCAGATTGAGAGAGGACCTAGTCTGAAGCCTCAGGCAGCAAGGGAATGAGAATACAGCGCAGTAAGGAAGGCTTCCAACCCCACCTGGCTAGGGAGATTCTGAATCGCTTCCAGGCTGCCTGGATTTCAAAGACCATCTGTAATATGTGTACCTGAACGTCATCAGTAAAAGGTAAAGAGACGCAATCTTGTGTCCTCCAATTCTTTCCTGCACTTCACCATCTATCATCCTTAACAACTGTATCAGGAGCCCTGGGGACTAAGCTCTACCTGTGGAGAGCTATACCACCTCTGCTGCAATACCATCATCCCCAGTGGACCCCTTTTGGCAGCGTCGACCATCCCTGGCCTAGTACCACAGGTGGCGTCACGAACATTACTCTTTAGACTTTATTTCCATTTCCATTCATTCCCTCTAACTGGACGCCCAGGGCCACGGACCGGGTCACTGCTGCCGTGACACATCCCTTTAAGAAACCGGCCCGGTACTAAGAACTCCACGGTCCTAGAGGGCGCTCCGCCACTTTTCCAGGTTTGGTCAGTGAGTTTGTCATGCACCACCTCGTCTTGCACCCCTGCACCATGGTTCTCTTGACTAGGTGACTTAACAACAACCCTACTTATCAGCAACTGTGTCTCATCGTCCTCTTTCTGCTTTAAGTTTTGTGCATCACTAAAAAGCATGTACTCCTGTCCCTCTTTGAACATGCAGGCTGAGAAGTCACAATAAAGAAATGATGTTGTAAAGAGCTCCTTGGAGTGTCCCAGTGTGGGATCACTAGTCATCTGGGACTTAACATGGTGGGGGAAGAAGGATCAGGATGAGGATTCAGTGATTCAGTTTCTTGGCTGGTGGGACTGGATGGTGTGGAACACTGTGTGGTGCTGCTAAGTATGCTGGAAGTATTTTCTGCTATCCAACCGACCACCTGTTCACACTTCTGTGGCTTCAAAGTTGTGTACCATGCCTCCCTTCAAAATGGGAGAGGAACTTGTGTGTCATGGATGGGTGTGGTCCAGCAACAGGCGTAGTTGTAAGGAAGTAAAACACAAGAAGAGTCTGGGGGCGGTTACCTTCTCGGCTCTGTGCCTGGAACCATTGAGCTGTGCTGCAGGTTCCCCAAGGGGCAGACTTAGAGACTGGGACAGGAAGGAAGCGGGCACAGAGCGGGAAAGGCACGCGTGCAGGGGACAGAGGAGCCTGAGCAGCGTGCAGAGCAGGATGCAGCTGTGCTCCAGGAGAGAGAGAGCTCCCGGTCTGAGGACAAATAGAGAGAGA
The DNA here is from genome assembly GCF_051348905.1 of Ranitomeya variabilis. NCBI lineage: Eukaryota > Metazoa > Chordata > Amphibia > Anura > Dendrobatidae > Ranitomeya > Ranitomeya variabilis. The sequence continues at coordinate 579,025,039 of NC_135232.1, forward strand.
CTGCCCAGAAAGACTGCATCTTGTGAGTACATTAAAGAGGACTCTGCTGTGACTGGAGAGGGGCGCTTTGAGACTCCTGTAGAGACATTGGCCTGTGCAGAGACTTCGACCCCCTGGTCCCCACGGTATCAGTACAGAGACTGTGATTCCTGGTACAGAGACTTAACAGTGCAGAGCCCCTGATTTCTGGTACAGAGACTTAACAGTGCAGAGCCCCTGATTCCTGGTACAGAGACTTAACAGTGCAGAGCCCCTGATTCCTGGCTGTGCTGTAGAAGCTAAAGACTCAGAGCCTGTGCATACCACATTAACTCCCGAAACCCCAGGCAGCAGGCTCCTAGAGACTACTCAGCCCACGGACAACAGAGGGACGACAAGTGCCGCTGTTTCTCGGCACCTACGTTGGAGAAGACGACCCTCCAAGCAAGTCCTCATCAGACTGATAAGTGTTCTTTTCTCAAGAAAACCTGCTTAATTCTGTTACATTGTTTGACTCCCATATTTTTGCAATGTTTTATTGCTAGTTATTTTCCATTGCTTCCTCCCTGCGAGGAGAACCTGATTCCTGTTATTAAACCCCTCAACTGTTGGTCTGTCTGTTCCGTGGTGACATACTCAGTACCTGCATACTATTGCATAGTCACACCTGCCTCACTTCCTTGACGTCTGCATACACCATCATCAGCACTTCCCCATCCCTTACTGCACACCTTAAAGGGAACCTGTCACCTGAATTTGGCGGGACCAGTTTTGGGTCATATGGGCGGGGTTTTCGGGTGTTTGATTCACCCTTTCCTTACCCGCTGGCTGCATGCTGGCCGCAATATTGGATTGAAGTTCATGCTGTGTCCTCCGTAGTACATGCCTGCACAACGCAATATTGCCTTGCGCTGGCGTGTACTCCGGAGGACAGGGAATGAACTTCAATCCAATATTGCAGCCAGCATGCAGCCAGCGGGTAAGGAAAGGGTGAATCAAACACCCGAAAACCCCGCCCATATGACCCAAAACTGGTCCCGCCAAATTCAGGTGACAGGTTCCCTTTAAGCATTTTCTAATTGCTAGGTCTCTTGAAACCAATTTTATTTTTAATAAAAAAAATAATTAGTCACTTGCAGCAGTCAATGCTTTTTTTTTTAAGGTTAATACCACCGGAATGTAGCACAGAGCACGTAATGCTGCATGGATAAATAATTGAATCCAGAAAATGTTTTCAACGCTTTTTTGTAGTGTTATATGCCACTGAAATGTATCACAAAGCACATAATACTCTATGGGTGAGTAACCACATCCAGAAAATGTTTTCAATGCTTTTTTGTAGTGTTATATACCACAGAAATGTACCACAAATCAAATAATACTCTATGGATAACAATAGAGTCATTTTTTCACCCACAAAGCAAAGAATGTGGGCAATTGCCACAGCTATATATTTAGAAACAGACTACAAAGCCCAAAGTCCTGTCTAGAGACACTATTCAGCCTGCTCCTGTAACTGTCCATCCCAAGTATAAATGCATATTGTATCTGATACAAACAGCAAAGCACAAATTTATCCCTTACAAGGACGGTTGGTATGATGGTTCTGCTTCAGCACTAGTATCAACACTAAAGGCTTCTGATTCATTATATTGTGCACACTGGCCTAGATAAGCACACTCTCTCTCCAATAAAAAACTGTCACAGAGCTGTGGAATGGCATCTGTGTGATGAGCCTGGTGGCGCCTATCCTTTTATAACCCCTAATGAAGTCACATGACAAGCCAATCACAGTAATGCCGCTACTAATATGGCTATGGCATTACACTGACTCAAAGGTAATCCCTGTATGCTTATTGGCTGTGTAACAGGCACCAAACATGCCGGACAGTGTTCTGAGTTTCAAATTCGAGCAAATTAAGCTACATAGTAGCATAGTAACATAGTTATTAAGGTTGAAGAAAGACTTTAAGTCTATCTATTTCAACCCATAGCCTAACCTAACATGCCCTAACATGTTGATCCAGAGGAAGGCAAAAAAAACCCCATGTGGCAAAGAGTAAGCTCCACATTGGGGAAAAAATTCCTTCCCCACTCCACATACGGCAATCAGACTACTTCCCTGGATCAACACCCTATCAAGGAATCTAATATATTGTAGGGGTTGTACTCGCTCAGGTGCGGCGGGTGACACTCAGGAGACACTTTCCATTAAAAGTTCACAGGGTTTATTGCTCCATAAACCACATAGCAACAGGAACAACAGGTAAACAGTCTTACATCAGACAGATGAATTCTCAATGTCAATTGTAGAGCTCCGCTCTCTCAGGTCTGTGGGCACACAGACTGTGCTATGTCCAGCACGTAGGCTCTCCAGCCTAAATATAGTCTCTGTGTGCTGTTCAGGACATCTGTCCCCACGTGGAACCGTCCAACACACAGGCCACTCTGCAGTGTCCAGCCAGGACACATGGAAGTGTGTCCACCCTGACAGACTCCCACATACTCCCACCATGTGCTACACACACCTCCTTTACATATGTGTAACCACACCCAGGTACCTGTCACATGGCCAGTCAGGTGAGCGTGACATCACCACAGGTCCTTCAACACAAAACCATCTTAGGTGTTCAAACACGCCTTTTTGGGTGGGTTTGTAGGTGACTGGACTCACCCATCTCTCCAATCACCTGGAAGACTTCCCAATGTAAACAAATCCCTCAGCAGTAGATCTGCTTGAGCAAAACATACCCAGGCTTCCATCACAGGGCCACCCACCTCTGCGATACATACCGCCCATTAACCACATGACCAGTCGCTATGCCACATATTCCCCCCTCTGCCTAAAGCCATGGGGCTTGGAACTTTCTATTACCCGACCAGAGATCCTTCTCAGTTGTCTCTGACAGTCAAACCGTCTGTCAAAGTCAGGGCCTGTTACTGAACCCTTTCGTCGGCATTCGTCAACCATTTCCATCACACCCTTTGATAAAGACGACCCCTTGTCATTTCCTCTGCTACAGGATCTCCCGCTTAGGTCACTGAGCCCTGAACTAACTGAGGAGTCACTATTTCTTGCACTTCCATCTGACCACCTTCGGTTCTCTCTCTGTTGTTGACCTCTCCTATTGTCTTTCTTCGGAGAGCAGCTCTTCCCTTTATCCTCTGTTAACTTCAGCTTGAGGACTTCCAGTCTTTAGAGAACCTCTTCGTCTCTCTAGACCGCGAGTTGAAGGTGGTGGCAATCTGTTTGCCAATTCCTGCAGCTCTATATTGATCTGCTCCCTCTCACGTCTTAGCTGCCCTATCTGTTTCAGGTATGCCACACGATACTCCAGGAACATTTGGATATTCCCAAGGCTCTCCATGGATCCGACGACAAGGAATGGAACCATCCCATCTTCACCCACGACCTGGGCTTCATCATCAGCCGGAATGCTCACTCTCATAACACCGGACCTATTCACCATCTCTTGCATCACCTTGCCAAATCTTCCGATGACTTTCCTCACCAGACCTCTGGGCACTTGCACGACATCTTCTACACGCTTCTTGCATGTCTTCGGGTACGTCTATTACGCACTTGAAGTCTCACCTTCTTTGTCATATCGTTGGACCTCCTCGTCCTTTGTTCGGCCACCTGCATGGCACTTCCCTTGCTGTATTTCTTCCTCTGTGGAGGCCCCTTCTTTGGTCAGCCTCTCCAGCTCACTCTCCTTCATAGCGATCAGATCGGGAGAGTGCAACAGTTCGATTTCCCGGTCATCCATGGAATTCTGGAGCTGTTGATTAGTCTCCTTTGTCTTGAGCTCTTGGAGAACTTTATCTTGCTCTTCTACCAAGCAGCGACGCTCATCCTCTCTCTGGAGAAGCTCCTGCTGATTCTTCTCTTGGGCCTCTCTGAGCACCTCCATATCTTTTAATACGGCCTTATTTATGATTTGACATGCTGACAGGTGACCTCTGAGCTCAGAGACTTCCTTCTCCAGCTCACCAACTCTGTGCTCAATGACCTCTCTCAGGACCCTTTCTCGCTCAACTATTTCTTTAGGCAGCTCTATCTCATGGTCCTGCTCTCTTTTGGCCAGCACATGTCGCACCATCACCTCTTTAATTAGATTTTCAGATTGGGTCTCTTGCCCACCCACACTCTGCCTCTTCAGAGTTCCACCTGTTTCTTCAGCATCAGTTACTTCATCATACTGAGCCATTTCACTCTTCCCGGGCATTGCAGATATGGGTCTACTACAGGTTTGTTCTATCCCCATCGCCACATAGTCCTAGATTTGCCACAACATAATAATGTTGCTTAGTGCATCCCGGGCTATATAGATTGAAGAGGAGACCAAATAATAGTCTGTACATATATAGTGAAATATAGCAAATTTTATTATATATATCAAAAAAATACGTAAAATCACATGGACAAGTCAAATACTGTGAGCAAGTACAAAGAAGGCAATCCAAGACAAAACAACAACATCCACCATAGTGGGACTAGCCGGGGGTGTCAATAAGCCAAAGGTACTAGAGATGGAACACATGAAAAACCTCAATGAGAGGAAACATTGTTTTTTGTCAAAACCTATTAGGAGTTCTAATAAAGTGCGAGAGCACTTAGAAAGAGTCTCTTCCCATTTAGAGGTTGTTCTGTCTCCGCCATCTAATTTGTTACCTCCGATTATCTGTTTGCATAATTTGCAGTTTCTCAGCCAGTATACAGGACTTGATATATTCATACCTTTATTTGTAGTGCTTTGGCTCCCTCTAGTGGTCAGAGATATGTTGACTGTTCTATTTTTCTGTTATGTATTTTTTATGTCTGATTCTCCCTTGCAATGCATTATGGTAGCTCAGCCTACATTTCCCTCCATTATCCTTTCACTTCCAGTTTGCTCTCCAGGAAAGACGCTTGCACTTCATCCTCCTTGCGATTGCATTGCCGGTATGTCTTTATGCTCTCTGTAGATATTTCTGCTCTATATTAGCCTAGCTTAACCAGTTGCTCTCCTAGTTCAGTTACTAGCCTTCTAAATGTAATGCATAACGTTTATCATGTGTAGTATGTATTTGTTCTATACCATGTACTGATTCCATGTATATCATTGTTCACAGTTTCACCGCATCAATATACCACTACGTTTAATAAAGCACCGACTCAACCACAGTCTCCTTATTGGACCCGGTATAGCGGTTTAGCTGACTGGATAGCTACAATGAGCCTGCCTCATTTAGTGAGGACAGAACAGAGGTGAAAGAATGATCCTCTACGTTGAGAGTTGGGAACAACTGAATTCTAAGACCTCTAGGTATGATGTCTTTTTGCAGGTAATTCACAAGTGCAGCCTTATTCCACCACACCTTAGCCCTTTTTTCAGAGTGTCCTTAATTTTTAGCTTCAAGTCTTTAATATCTATAGTCTCGGTGTCCACAATGGACCTCTCACCCTATGACCAATAGCCATACTAATGCCCTAATTACACACCAGTTCCATATACACTCTAATAGACGGCACTATATAGGGAACTCACTTCCCTCATGTTAGCCACGCCCCCTGACGAAGCCTTAGTGGCGAAACGCACGTTGAGGTGCCCACCAGCGTGACAGCAGGGGAGATACACCAGATTTAGCTATGGCCACAGGTACTACATGAATATTTGTTCATGCTATGACCAGTTGTGACTCTTTCACAAGTTGATGACTATACTTAGGTATAGGCTTATACAAGTTCCACTATTTGTGTATTGTGTTAGGGACTTATGCTATATTAATGATAATATGTTGGTATAGTTTCTCCACTTGTGTAGATATAATTTGATATCACTGGTCTCAGCTATCTATATACTTCACCATAGGTATATTTATGCTTCCTCTCATTGAGGTTTATCATGTGTTCTGTTGTGACATTGGATTCTGGGCTCCCCCGGTGGCCACTTGTGGAATTGTACTTGTGTGCATCATCCCCTCTGTTCACCTGCTCCTATCAGGATGTGGGAGTCGCTATATAACCTTGCTCCTCTGTCAGTTTCATGCCGGTCAACAATGTAATCAGAAGCCTTTCTGTGCATGTTCCTGCTACTAGACAACTCCCAGCTAAGTTGGACTTTTGTCCTTGTGTGTTTTTGCATTTTGTTCCTGTTCACAGCTGCTGTTTCGTTACTGTGTCTGGAAAGCTCTTGTGAGCGGAAATTGCCACTCTGGTGTTATGAGTTAATGCTAGAGTCTTAAAGTAATTTCTGGATGGTGTTTTGATAGAGTTTTCTGCTGACCATGAAAGTGCCCTTTCTGTCTTCTTGCTATCTAGTAAGCGGACCTCGATTTTTGCTAAACCTATTTTCATACTACGTTTGTCATTTCATCTAAAATCACCGCCAATATATGTGGGGGCCTCTGTCTGCCTTTTGGGAAAATTTCTCTAGAGGTGAGCCAGGACTGTCTTTTCCTCTGCTAGGATTAGGTAGTTCTCCGGCTGGCGCTGGGCATCTAGGGATAAAAAAACGTAGGCATGCTACCCGGCCACTTCTAGTTGTGCGGCAGGTTTAGTTCATGGTCAGTATAGTTTCCATCTTCCAAGAGCTAGTTCTCATATATGCTGGGCTATGTTCTCTCGCCATTGAGAATCATGACAGTTTGACCGGCCCAAAAAAAGGGTTAAATTACTGGCTGAGAAAGGAGAGAAAAAAGAAGTCTGCTACAATTTTTTTTTTTTCCCTCTAGTTCTGAGTGTGCTCTTAATTGAATCACTTGCTAGTCTGCCTATACTGCAGCCTTCCTCTCTTTCTCTCCTTCTAATCCTTGAATGGCTCTGTGTTCACCTGTTTCAAATGGATCTTCAGAGTGTAGCTACAGGTTTGAATAATCTCGCCACAAAGGTACAAAATTTGCAAGATTTTGTTGTTCATGCACCTATGTCTGAGCCTAGAATTCCTTTGCCTGAATTCTTCTCGGGGAATAGATCTCACTTTCAAAATTTTAAAAATAATTGCAAATTGTTTTTGTCCCTGAAGTCTCGCTCTGCCGGAGACCCTGCACAGCAGGTCAGGATTGTAATTTCCTTGCTCCGGGGCGACCCTCAAGACTGGGCTTTTGCATTGGCACCAGGGGATCCTGCGTTGCTCAATGTGGATGCGTTTTTTCTGGCCTTGGGGTTGCTTTATGAGGAACCTCATTTAGAGCTTCAGGCGGAAAAGGCCTTGATGTCCTTGTCTCAGGGGCAAGATGAAGCTGAAATATACTGCCAAAAATTCCGCAAATGGTCTGTGCTTACTCAGTGGAATGAGTGCGCCCTGGCGGCGATTTTCAGAGAAGGTCTCTCTGATGCCATTAAGGATGTTATGGTGGGGTTCCCTGTGCCTGCGAGTCTGAATGAGTCCATGACGATGGCTATTCAGATCGATAGGCGTCTGCGGGAGCGCAAACCTGTGCACCATTTGGCGGTGTCTACTGAGAAAACGCCAGAAAATATGCAATGTGATAGAATTCTGTCCAGAAGCGAGCGGCAGAATTTTAGACGAAAAAATGGGTTGTGCTTCTATTGTGGTGATTCAACTCATGTTATATCAGCATGCTTTAAGCGTACTAAGAAGCCTGACAAGTCTGTTTCAATTAGCACTTTACAGTCTAAGTTTATTCTATCTGTGACCCTGATTTGTTCTTTGTCATCTATTACCGCGGACGCCTATGTCGACTCTGGCGCTGCTTTGAGTCTTATGGATTGGTCCTTTGCCAAACGCTGTGGGTATGATTTGGAGCCATTGGAGGCTCCGATACCTCTGAAAGGGATTGACTCCACCCCATTGGCTAGTAATAAACCACAATACTGGACACAAGTGACTATGCGTGTTAATCCGGATCACCAGGAGGTTATTCGCTTTCTGGTGCTGTATAATCTACATGATGTTTTGGTGCTGGGATTGCCATGGCTGCAATCTCATAACCCAGTCCTCGACTGGAGAGCTATGTCTGTGTTAAGCTGGGGATGTAAAGGAACTCATGGGGACGTACCTTTGGTTTCCATTTCATCATCTATTCCCTCTGAGATTCCTGAATTCTTGTCTGACTTTCGTGACGTTTTTGAAGAACCCAAGGTTGGTTCACTACCTCCGCACCGGGAGTGCGATTGTGCCATAGACTTGATTCCGGGTAGTAAATACCCTAAGGGTCGTTTATTTAATCTGTCTGTGCCTGAACACGCGGCTATGCGAGAATATATAAAGGAGTCCTTGGAAAAGGGACATATTCGTCCTTCGTCATCTCCCTTAGGAGCCGGTTTTTTCTTTGTGTCTAAGAAAGACGGCTCTTTGAGGCCGTGTATTGATTATCGACTTTTGAATAAAATCACGGTTAAATATCAATATCCGTTACCACTGCTTACTGATTTGTTTGCTCGTATAAAGGGGGCCAAGTGGTTCTCTAAGATTGATCTCCGTGGGGCGTATAATTTGGTGCGAATCAAGCAGGGGGATGAGTGGAAAACCGCATTTAATACGCCCGAGGGCCATTTTGAGTATTTGGTGATGCCTTTTGGTCTTTCAAATGCCCCTTCAGTCTTCCAGTCCTTTATGCATGACATTTTCCGCGATTATTTGGATAAATTTATGATTGTGTATCTGGATGATATTCTGATTTTTTCGGATGACTGGGACTCTCATGTCCAGCAGGTCAGGAGGGTTTTTCAGGTTTTGCGGTCTAATTCCTTGTGTGTGAAGGGTTCTAAGTGTGTTTTTGGGGTTCAAAAGATTTCCTTCTTGGGATACATTTTTTCCCCCTCTTCCATCGAGATGGATCCTGTCAAGGTTCAGGCTATTGGTGATTGGACGCAACCCTCTTCTCTTAAGAGTCTTCAGAAATTTTTGGGCTTTGCTAACTTTTATCGTCGATTTATTGCTGGTTTTTCTGATGTTGTAAAACCATTGACTGATTTGACTAAGAAGGGTGCTGATGTTGCTGATTGGTCCCCTGATGCTGTGGAGGCCTTTCGGGAGCTCAAGCGCCGCTTTTCTTCCGCCCCAGTGTTGCGTCAGCCTGATGTTGCTCTTCCTTTTCAGGTTGAGGTCGACGCTTCTGAAATCGGAGCTGGGGCGGTGTTGTCGCAGAGAAGTTCCGACTGCTCCGTGATGAGACCTTGTGCTTTTTTTTCCCGTAAATTTTCGCCCGCCGAGCGGAATTATGATATTGGGAATCGGGAGCTTTTGGCCATGAAGTGGGCTTTTGAGGAGTGGCGTCACTGGCTTGAGAGGGCCAGACATCAGGTGGTGGTATTGACTGACCACAAAAATTTAATTTACCTTGAGTCTGCCAGGCGCCTGAATCCTAGACAGGCGCGCTGGTCGTTGTTTTTCTCTCGGTTTAATTTTGTGGTGTCTTACCTACCGGGTTCTAAGAATGTTAAGGCGGATGCCCTTTCTAGGAGTTTTGAGCCTGACTCCCCTGGTAATTCTGAGCCCACAGGTATCCTTAAAGATGGAGTGATATTGTCTGCCGTTTCTCCAGACCTGCGGCGGGCCTTGCAGGAGTTTCAGGCGGATAGACCTGATCGTTGCCCACCTGGTAGACTGTTTGTTCCTGATGATTGGACCAGTAGAGTCATCTCTGAGGTTCATTCTTCTGCGTTGGCAGGTCATCCTGGAATCTTTGGTACCAGGGATTTGGTGGCAAGGTCCTTCTGGTGGCCTTCCCTGTCACGAGATGTGCGAGGCTTTGTGCAGTCTTGTGACGTTTGTGCTCGGGCCAAGCCTTGTTGTTCTCGGGCTAGTGGATTGTTGTTACCCTTGCCTATCCCGAAGAGGCCTTGGATGCACATCTCGATGGATTTTATTTCGGATCTGCCTGTTTCTCATAAGATGTCTGTCATCTGGGTGGTGTGTGACCGTTTCTCTAAGATGGTCCATCTGGTTCCCTTGCCTAAGTTGCCTTCTTCTTCCGAGTTGGTTCCTCTGTTTTTTCAAAATGTTGTTCGTTTGCATGGTATTCCGGAGAATATCGTTTCTGACAAAGGGACCCAATTCGTGTCTAGATTTTGGCGGGCATTCTGTGCTAGGATGGGCATAGATTTGTCTTTTTCGTCTGCTTTCCATCCTCAGACTAATGGCCAGACCGAGCGGACTAATCAGACCTTGGAGACATATTTGAGGTGTTTTGTGTCTGCGGATCAGGATGATTGGGTTGCTTTTTTGCCTTTGGCGGAGTTCGCCCTCAATAATCGGGCCAGCTCTGCCACCTTGGTGTCCCCGTTTTTCTGTAATTCGGGGTTTCATCCTCGATTTTCCTCCGGTCAAGTGGAATCTTCGGATTGTCCTGGAGTGGATGCTGTGGTGGAGAGGTTGCATCAGATTTGGGGGCAGGTGGTGGACAATTTGAAGTTGTCCCAGGAGAAGACTCAGCTTTTTGCCAACCGCCGTCGTCGTGTTGGTCCTCGGCTTTGTGTTGGGGACTTGGTGTGGTTGTCTTCTCGTTTTGTCCCTATGAGGGTTTCTTCTCCTAAGTTTAAGCCTCGGTTCATCGGCCCGTACAAGATATTGGAGATTCTTAACCCTGTGTCCTTCCGTTTGGACCTCCCTGCATCCTTTTCGATTCATAATGTTTTTCATCGGTCATTGTTGCGCAGGTATGAGGTACCGGCTGTGCCTTCCGTTGAGCCTCCTGCTCCGGTGTTGGTTGAGGGTGAGTTGGAGTACGTTGTGGAAAAGATCTTGGACTCTCGTGTTTCCAGACGGAAACTCCAGTATCTGGTCAAATGGAAGGGATACGGTCAGGAGGATAATTCTTGGGTCACTGCCTCTGATGTTCATGCCTCCGATCTTGTCCGTGCCTTTCATAGGGCTCGTCCTGATCGCCCTGGTGGTTCTGGTGAGGGTTCGGTGCCCCCTCCTTGAGGGGGGGTACTGTTGTGAAATTGGATTCTGGGCTCCCCCGGTGGCCACTTGTGGAATTGTACTTGTGTGCATCATCCCCTCTGTTCACCTGCTCCTATCAGGATGTGGGAGTCGCTATATAACCTTGCTCCTCTGTCAGTTTCATGCCGGTCAACAATGTAATCAGAAGCCTTTCTGTGCATGTTCCTGCTACTAGACAACTCCCAGCTAAGTTGGACTTTTGTCCTTGTGTGTTTTTGCATTTTGTTCCTGTTCACAGCTGCTGTTTCGTTACTGTGTCTGGAAAGCTCTTGTGAGCGGAAATTGCCACTCTGGTGTTATGAGTTAATGCTAGAGTCTTAAAGTAATTTCTGGATGGTGTTTTGATAGAGTTTTCTGCTGACCATGAAAGTGCCCTTTCTGTCTTCTTGCTATCTAGTAAGCGGACCTCGATTTTTGCTAAACCTATTTTCATACTACGTTTGTCATTTCATCTAAAATCACCGCCAATATATGTGGGGGCCTCTTTCTGCCTTTTGGGAAAATTTCTCTAGAGGTGAGCCAGGACTGTCTTTTCCTCTGCTAGGATTAGGTAGTTCTCCGGCTGGCGCTGGGCATCTAGGGATAAAAAAACGTAGGCATGCTACCCGGCCACTTCTAGTTGTGCGGCAGGTTTAGTTCATGGTCAGTATAGTTTCCATCTTCCAAGAGCTAGTTCTCATATATGCTGGGCTATGTTCTCTCGCCATTGAGAATCATGACAGTGTTCCATCTCTAGTACCTTTGGCTTATCGGCACCCCCGGCTAGTCCCACTATGGTGGATGTTGTTGTTTTCTCTTGGATTGCCTTCTTTGTACTTGCTCACAGTATTTGGCTTGTCCATGTGATTTTACGTATTATTTTGATATATATAATAAAATTTGCTATATTTTGTTTTATATGTACAGACTATTATTTGGTCTCCTCTTCAATCTATATAGCCTGGGATGCACTAAGCAATATTATTATGTTGTGGCAAATCTAGGACTATGTGGCGATAGGTAAAATGTGAATACATCGATTGATGTTTTTGGGAGTTTTTTATATATTTGGAAGTATAAATTCATAGGTTTTGTTGTTCTAACCCCAGCCTGTCACTAACTACCTCAGTGCTAGGGTTTGACAGAGATAAAGTGACCCCCTCATCAGGGACGATAACGTGATCTGCACGTGACCCCGTCTTTCCGCGGCCCCCATGACGAGGTGAAGATGTGTCATTTTTACTTGGCTCAAAGTCTGAATAGGAGTCACCCCCTCTCACCCTGTCATCCTGGAATAAGCCCCCACTTAAACAGGTGTCAGACCCACACTTTCTTCCGGACACCCGTAACTCTGGACTATTCACATTAGGTGGTGCTACTTCCTCTTTACACATCCCATTCACAGGAATCCGCACAGCCTGCTGCTGTAGTGGGGCTTCAATATGAGCAATCTGTCTCTCCTCTGAACAACCCCACACTGCGTCAACTTCCCATATGTCTTCTAAGATCACAAAGTCCCGGCCCCTCTCAAAGGGGTAGAACAAGTTTGGTGTTGTACCGCCATCTTGGCACTCTACACTTTGGAACATATCAATGATTACTCTGTCCACAGTATAGTCCACAGTGACCTCATGGATGCAGCGAACCTTGACCTTTTTCTCGGTTAGACAGAGAACGAGAGGAGTTCCCGTCAGAGTCACCTGACTCTTTGAGTCCAGCAGTCCAGAAACTCCTTCACGGTGTAACATAACAGTACACACCTGCGGCCTGTCATCAAACGGGAAGTCTATGCCGCACTCGGAATACGTAAAACACAAACATTGCTGTTCCCCTTTTGAAAGCTCCACCCCTTTTTGGGTCACCATCCCCTTTTTGGACTCCGCCCCTTTTAGGGCCACCACCCCCTTGTGGGCTATTTTCTCCTTTAGGGCCACCACCCCATTTAGGGACTCCACCCCCTCTTGGGCAACTACCCCCTTTTGGGACGCCGCCCCTTTTTTGGGATGCCCGGCCCCTTTTTTGCCAACCATAATTATTTGGGTCACTGCTCTGTTTTTGGGACTCCACCCCCTTTAGGGACATCACCCCACTCTGGGGTACATGCTGTGGACTTCCCCACAGTACTCTCAAGCCCCAACAGTTCCACAGTATATGTCTCATTAGCTCGGTATTGGCCCTTTAAGAGTCTGCACGACCTAGTCCAGCAATGTCTTTTTTCTTTCTTTTTTTTTTTTTGCAACTGCAGCTACACTTCACAAGGCTCCGTACCGCAGACTTCGTGGACCCGCCGATCCACAGCAAACTTCATAACCCCGCCGAGTTACCGCCAGATACCTTCAGTCTTTGTGGCCCCACCGAGCCACAGCAAGTTGATCAATGAAGAAAAAAAGAAATACATGGACTCGCCGGTCCACAGCAAGCACCTGCACACGTGCCGTGCTTTATAGAAAAAAAAAACACTCTCACTGACCCCGGTCAGCACAGCACAGACTTCTGTCTGTTACACACCCGGCTTTACAGCCCAAACACAGTTTCTCACTGATCCCGATCAGCATAATACATAGTTTTCAGACCGTTACCCTGGTGGCAACCTTCACGGGTTCCTGGACACCCCTTGGCCTCAGAGGTGCCCAAACACAATGTCTCTCTCTTTTTTTTCACTCTGACCCCGGTCAGTACATCACGGATCTCCATCCGTTACCTGTCATTGCCACACAGGTTCCCGGATCCCTCTTCTCCTCAGAGGTATCCCATAAACAGCAGTTCTCGCTGACCCCGGTCAGAATTTACTCACGTTTGTCAAGACCGTCCACTTTTCGGGCTCAGACCAGCCAGCGCTGCAATATGTGTTCCTTGGATCGTTGCCGCATTCTCCACCAATAGTAGGGGTTGTACTCGCTCAGGTGCGGCGGGTGACACTCAGGAGACACGTTCCATTAAAAGTTCACAGGGTTTATTGCTCCATAAACCACATAGCAACAGGAACAACAGGTAAACAGTCTTAGATGAATCCTCAATGTCCATAGTAGAGCTCCGCTTTCTCAGGTCTGTGGGCACACAGACTGTGCTATGTCCAACACGTAGGCTCTCCAGCCTAAATATAGTCTCTGTGTGCTGTTCAGGACGTCTGTCCCCACGTGGAACCGTCCAACACACAGGCCACTCTGCAGTGTCCAGCCAGGACACATGGAAGTGTGTACACCCTGACAGACTCCCACACACTCCCACCATGTGCTACACACACCTCCTTTACATAGGTGTAACCACACCCAGGTACCTGTCACATGGCCAGTCAGGTGAGCATGACATCACCACAGGTCCTTCAACACAAAACCATCTTAGGTGTTCAAACACGCCTCTTTGGGTGGGTTTGTAGGTGACTGGACCAACTCATCTCTCTAATCACCTGGAAGCCTTCCCAATGTAAACAAATCCCTCAGCAGTAGATCTGCTTGAGCAAAACATACCCAGGCTTCCATCACAGGGCCACCCACCTCTGCGTTACATACCGCCCATTAACCACATGATCAGTCGCTATGCCACAATATATAACCTGTAACATTACACTTTTCAAGAAAGGCATCCAGTCCCCTCTTAAATTTAAGTAATGAATCACTCATTACAACATCATACGGCAGAGAGTTCTATAGTCTCACTGCTCTTACAGTAAAGAACCCGCGTCTGTTATTATGCTTAAACCTTCTTTCCTCCTGACGAAGAGGATGCCCTCTTGTCCCTGTCTCAGGTCTATGATTAAAAAGATCATCAGAAAGGTCTCTGTACTGTCCTCTCATATATTTATACATTAAAATAAGATCACCCCTTAGCCTTCATTTTTCCAAACTAAATAGCCCCAAGTGTAATAACCTATCTTGGTATTGCAGACCCCTCAGTCCTCTAATAACCTTGGTCACTCTTCTCTGCACCCGCTCTAGTTCAGCTATGCCTTTCTTATACACCGGAGACCAGAACTGTACACAGTATTCTAAGTGTGGTCGCACTAGTGACTTGTATAGAGGTAAAATTATGTTCTCCTCATGAGCATCTATGCCTCTTTTAATGCATCCCATTATTTTATTTGCCTTTGTAGCAGCTGCCTGACACTGGCCACTAAATGTGAGTTTGTCATCCACCCATACGCCCAGGTCTTTTTCATTGACAGTTTTTCCCAGAGTTTTAGAATTAAGCACATAGTTATACATCTTATTACTTCTACCCAAGTGCATGACCTTACATTTATCCTCATTAAAGCTCATTTGCCATTTGTCAGCCCAAGCTTCTAGTTTACATAAATCATCCTGTAATATAAAATTGTCCTCCTCTGTATTTATTACCTTGCAGAGTTTAGTGTCATCTGCAAATATTGAAATTCTACTCTGTATGCCCCCAACAAGGTCATTAATAAATATGTTAAAAAGAAGAGGGCCCAATACTGACCCCTGTGGTACCCCACTGCTAACCGCGACCCAGTCCGAGTGTGCTCCATTAATAACCACCCTTTGTAAGCTAATCAATTCATATTAAGCTACCTGAATGCAGAGCACATACAAGCACCCAGATATTGAAGGTTTATAAGAGTATCACCGAGCATATTCACTCATCCCTTCATTGTACCCTTCTATAGCAAATTGATAGAAGCTCCAAATGAGGGGTACCCCTTTATTAACTAAGAATTTCCAAAAATGTAATATTTTGCTTTTGATGCATTTAATTTTCTTTTGTTTTGGTAGGTAATCACTACAGAACATTAAAATGGACCCCTTTTAGCACTGACAGAAAACTTTCAAATAATGTTAATAAGAGAGGTGCCTGTGAGCATGTATAGCAGGAAGCTCATCCTTTTTTGTGTCGGAAGATGTATTCCCAGTGTATATTCTGATTTATATTCTGATATACTAGGAGTAGTAAGGTAAGAAGAGGCGGCTCACACTGCTGTTCACCATGTCTATCTGCTTTAATACTGGATATACCTGAAGTGCTAAGGTAAAAAGAGGCTGTTCACACTGCTCTCTTCCCTGTCTATCTGATCTAATACTGGAGATATTAGAGGTGCTGGGGTAAGAAGGGGTTGCTTTCTCCGGTGTCCACCCTTTCTATTAGATCTAATAATGGACATACCAGGGGTGCTGAGGTAAGGAAAATCTGCTCATACTGCTGTCCATCTGGTCTATCTGATCTAATCCTGGAGATTCTTAGAGTGCTGAGATAAGAGGCTACTCTTACTGCTATCAATTCTGTCTATATAATATAATAATGGAGATACCAGGAGTGCTGAGGTAAAAAGAGGCTGCTCACACAGCTGTCCATCCTGTCTATATGATCTAATACTGGAGATATTAAGGATGTTTGGGTAAGAAGAGGCTGCCTACGCTGCTGTCCACTCTGTCTGATCTAATACTAGAGATATTAAGGGTGCCGATGTAAGAAGAGGCTGCACACACTGCTGTCCATCATGTTTGCCTGAGCGACTGCTATGCGATGGCCAGTATGTGGTCCAGGTTATCTCCAGAATTTCATATTCCATTTTTATCTGTCCTGTTCACATTCTAGTTCAGATTTCTGTCAGGGTAACAAGATGACAGCCATTTTAAAATACTATTGAGTCGCCCACCAGGACAGCAGGTACTCGGCTCTTAAAGGGGATGTCACGGTGGTTGCGACCCGTTCCGTAGCCCTGAGTGCCCAATTAAAGGGGAAGGTCTTTAAAGGGGTTTTTGTATAAAGTTTGTCGTGATGCCACCTGTGGTGTTCGGTCAGTGGGGACTGACGCCGCTTAAAGGGGTCCTCTGGGGTGATGATATGGTGGCCAGATGGTGACGCTTCCCACACATGAAGCGGGGTCCCCAGGGCTCCCAAGTTGTGCGGCAAAGATGTTGTGTGCTAACAAATAAGTGGAGGACACAGAGTGGTAAAGTCTTTACCTGGTTTACTGGTGGTAGTAGTCCACAGTCCAGGGTACCAGGTACAGGTGTCCTGTGGTCCAGCCGGCTCAGAGGCAATGTGAGAATCTCCTTCCCAGTTGAGGTCCATGAACCTTTCCTCCTTGCGCTGTTTTGTGAGGTCCTTGCTGCCTGATGCTTTCTAACAAGGTCCTCGTTCTTTTCCCCTGTCTTGGGACAGGTACCTGCATGACGGGCAGCTTGAGCCGTTATGCAGGGATTCTATCATGCCCTGGACTCTTCAGGTGCTGCTGCATCTCAGGTGTGGTGTGGGCCAATTACGTACAGTTCTGGGACCTCCGGTTCTGCTCTGTGTCTTAGAGTCCCACAAAAGCCTTGGGCTCCCGGTACCCGGCTGCTGCGCTTTGGCTCTCAGGGTGTCCGATCGCAGTTCCCCTCTGAGCCCTTTATCACTCCTCTGCTCCTTTCCTCTGTACCTCCACCACATACAACCCTTCCGATTCTCTCACTCCTTCCAGAGGCTGCAGCTCCTTCGTGGCTGCTCGGCCTCCCTGTCTGCTCTCAGTTCCATATCAAAAAAGGCATGTGCACAGCTCAATGGAGTGGTGCCAAGGTAGGTTCCCAAACCTTAGTGACATATATAATGAAACCTGGCACTCAACTTTTATGTATGCAAGCGATTTTTATTCCAAGTGATGAAACAGTAACATTATTCACCCCACTACTACTCACAGTATGGTATGTAACTCCACTCATATTGTCCAATAATTCAATTAAGCCTGTGCCAAGATCTATTTATTTTCCACAACAACCTCTGTTTCCCATTAGTGATTTACTGTATTGCCACTAAATATTTGTATATACTTTATTTTTTATTTTTCCTTTTTTCAATTTGTTAATGTTGTAATATTATGTTTACAGTAACTGAGGAAGGTCGTTGTTTATGACTGAAACATCTTATTGTTACTGTTTTATCACGTGGAATAAAAATCGCTTGCATACATAAAAGTTAAGTGCCAGGTTTCATTATATATGCTCTCAGTTCCAGACTTCCTTCTCCTTCAGTGTCTCTATCAGACTGTCCTAACTCCTCCTCCAGGTCAGGATACATATCGCTCAGGGAAGCTCCCCTGAATCCGGGTCCTGAGCTCTCCCTCCTGGCCGGGATTTGGAATGTGTTGTGTGTGGGTGCCTTACCTGGGAAAGAGAACTCCATTGCCTCTAAGCATGATATCGCCCTCCCCAAAAGGAAGGCAACATCACTGTAACAACCGGTTACCTGGGGTGTTACACTATAACATATGATAGTTTTATTTATTAATTTCTAACATTATTCTCTATTCTTATTAATGTCTTATATGTATCACCATGATTTCCTACATAACTGATAAAATGGTAGGGTCAAATTAAATGGTAAATTTGATTCTGCTTTGCATGAAGTGTTTGGAAGTCAGTGTAGCTTGCACAGTTCTAAGTCCAATTGATGAAGGTTTGAATTAAAGTATTATAGGGAAAGGGTTAATTAATTAGCATCCAAAGCTCACTGGGTTTTCCCATCAGACAAGGGGATTAACATTGAATATTCCAGCAAAGGCCGCTTATGAATTTAACCTGCTCTTAAAATCCTTCTAAGGAAGAGGTGAATTTCAGATAATTGGGCCAGATAAACGTGGCAGTGGGTGCAGAGGGCAGATGGAAAGATTTATGTGTTGAAAGTACAAAATACGTTGATACCATGGAAAAAACAAGAAAGAGGAATATGTTGAAGAGAAATGTACTGTATATATTTAAGGAGACTATCATGTGATAATATACCAGACTAGACATAATACAATTGTCAGATCTCAATACAATTAGAAATTGTGAGTAGTACATCGTTTGTTCACATGGGGGGATATGCTGTCAACAAGGAATATATTTACTTCGCAAAAAATCAGCAAACTCAGCAAACTAACATGTTGCTCATTCGCTGATTGCTACATTGTTCGCACAGGTTAGTGTTCCTATTATTTTCCAGATTATTGGCCAGTGGCAAACAGGCTTTAATTAGATTTCAGGATTCATCAGTCTTCGTGGTTCCATTTTAGTTCAGAGGTGTCACAGATATCCAATGAACAAGCCTTGTTTCCTGACCTCTTCATACACATGGTTGCTTGGCCAAAAGCGCATGTGGTCTTTATGGAGAGCGGAGGAGCAATTAATTACCAAACACCCCTGACGGCTACTTATCTTCTCTTAGATTTACTTCCTTCTCTTGACATCTGTTTGGGGAGAGTTAGGAAGCACTCATAGATATTAAATGGTCACCTAAAGAAAATTTTCAAGAGATTGAAAAGCAAATTGATCATCAGAATGTTTCCATTTCACATGTCATGCCCTACAAGAAACCTACATTTTCCACAAAATGGTTCTGAGAATTCTTCATTTCATGTTCTTTTCTCTTTGCCCTTTCATGGACTCCATTTCTTACTATGGAACAAACCTCTCTGCATGCAAACAAGTATGGCTATGTTCATATCACACCCTTAGCCTCTACTTTGGGAATGTTTGTGTTTTTAAGGTTATATTGACTCTCCAAAGGCCAAAAAGTATCCTTTTGACCTTCGTTTGGCCAGTATTAGGCTTAACCACTCTAAATTCAAATATGTAAAAATGTTTTTGAAATGTCTTATGACGTAATGATGGAGAGAAGTGCATAAATACACTTACAGTTCAGTAACAGTAGACATAAAAGAATCCTGCAATATTGTACTTTGAGCAAGTATGACTCATGTTATCGGCTGCAAAGATAGATTAAAAATCTTTTCAAAGGAATGTGCTGAATAGATGGGCGCCAGACTATTAAAGCCTATAGAGCCCTAATTACCTTTATATAGGGTAATAAAAGTCTGTTTAAGGGCAATAAAAATACAGTTAATGAGCATCTGTTGTATTTTGGATTGCAAAAAATCTAAGTAATCGGTTTTAGGTTGAGTTCTTCTTGTAAAATTTCCTCAAATATTTTTTTCCAGTGATATTACATAATATAATTCTGGGACTATTGAAAAGGTAAAATTTTAAGGACTTAAAACTGTTGGGGCGAGTCAGAGAATATGAGGAACTGAGAAATAAATTGAAGCATCTAAAACGGAGGACCTCTTTGGACATCATTGGACTGAAGCCCCGTACACTGTACATTAGATTAATATCAGGCAAACTCATGGAGATCGATGGGTTTAGTCAATAGTATAGTGTGTTTGGGGGTCCCATACACTCCCTGACAGATTATGTAAACTTAGGACCTCCACTACTTTTGTTCTCCAGTGCTGATCCACCACAAGAGATGCCTGTATATGAGAGAGGTGGGCAAGATAGCTGCCACTCAAATGGTCAGCCAAGTGATTATTCAAACCATTTGGAAAGATGTCCTGATCCAAAACAATGCTTGTACCATAGAGACTATATATGCTGTAGACTTGTGATGATGTTTCTAAATTTTTCTTATTGTCATCAGGTTGAGTTTTCTTTAAAGTGAACCTGTCATTCCCCCCCAGGCGTTTGAAACCAAAAAATGCCACCTTGTGCAGCAGTAATGCTGCATTCTGACAAGGTGGCTCTTTTAGTTATTGGTGCTGTAACTGCAGAAATAATCCATTTTGTAATTTGTCCCAAATACCTTTCTTCAGTCAAGGAAGCAGGCCTTTCCCCCCCTGCTGCAGACGCCACACAGCCGTCACTCAAGTCTTCTTGGCGCCGGGCGCCGCCTCCTCAGCACTATTTTGAAATGAGCCGGCGCCTGCGCTCTTTTCTCCTGCCTTGGGCAGGCGCAGTGAGCGCTGCCCGTCCTCTGTGCTCATATGCAGTCTAGCTGACTGCGCCTGTGCGGCCGCCCTGCCTGTGAATCCCAGCCCCGCAATGTGAATAAATCAGAAAACACTGCGGGGCTGGGATTCACAGGCAGGGCGGCTGCACAGGCGCAGTCAGCTAGACTGCATATGAGGACGGGCAGCGTTCACTGCGCCTGCACCAGGCAGGAAAAAAGAGCGCAGGCGCTGGCTCATTTCAAAACAGCGATGAGGAGGCGGCGCCCGGCACCAAGAGGATTTGAGTGACGGCTGTGTGGCGTCTGAAGCAGGGGGGAAAGGCCTGCCTCCAGGACTGAAGAAAGGTATTTGTGACAAGTTACAAAGCTGATTATTTCTGCAGTTACAGCACCAATAACTAAAAGAGCCACCTTGTCAGAATGCAGCATTACTGCTGCACAAGGTGGCTGTTTTAGTTTCAAACGCCTGGGGGTGGTGACAGGTTCCCTTTAACACAATTGTCTTAGATAAGAATACTTATCAGGTCTATTATAGGTCTTAGATCTTCATTCTATTCAAGTATTGATTAGGATTCCTTTGACCCACAACTTTTGATGTACTACGTTAATATTATTGGAGTGATTAGGGGCCTTAACTGTTGGGTTAAACCACACAAAAAGTAAACATTTGCTGAAGTAGCTGATTTCGACCAGTTGTTTCAGTGAAACAAAGCATTGTTCCTGTTCATCGATGCCTGAAATATGAATAATCATTAAAAACATCAATCAGGCATGTTGGATTTTTTCTGTAAATCATAAGAATTGGCTGCATCATCGACCGCAAAATATTCAACACTGTCAAAGTGATTGAAGATGTATTTTTTTCCACCGTTTACCCAACCAGCAAACCATCGTCTCTCTACCACTTTTTGTCTAGTGTGCATGAGGACTTTAAGGCTTTGTTTGCCCACTCTTAGCACCTCAAGAATGTCATAAGGTTTTGACAGCAAAAATAACACAATATGAAGCAAAAATACTGCAGGAACCCCATTTTAAGTCAAATGGAAGTGTATAATAAGTGTAATTCTATTTAATTTTATAAAGACAACACTTTATTATAGGTCACCCATACGCAAAATCCAGGAGCCATCAGTGCCACATGGAGTGGTCACTGCTGGGAAAATTATTGGCCAAATGCAACCAACTTCTCTCATTGACATTGACTGATCACTGGAGGTTAGGGAAGCAAACCCTGGCCTATGGGAACGACACAAATCAGGGTAGGTGATAAAAGTAGTATCATTTGGGGTCCGACCATTGAGACGATAGCGCAGTCATGCACATGTAGGATCACTTGTCCATTTGCTGTATTTAGGGGTAATTTTTACACACTACCATTTCATTCATGCAGGGGACATTTTGGACCCCCATTCTCATGATCCGTAGGGATCACAGTTTTCAAATTCCCAGCGATTCCTCAATTAGAAATATAGCTTTAAAGTAAAATTACCCCTTTAAGCTCCAATTCTTATATTACTTCTGTTTCTCTCCATCTCTAGTTACTGAATATCCTTAATTTAACTCATATTGGTGTCTTTGCTATTATTCAGGACAGGTCAGGCTGATCTACGTCCCTGATTGATGGACCCTTGAATAAAACAACGACTGATGAAAAAGACCAAGAAAAAAAGAGACAAATTTGTATAACTTTGAAAGAAAAAATATTCTGCACATACATAATATAAGGACAGAGGGACCATTCCTGGTACGAGACTGTGTGACATGCATCTGAATGGCTCTTCTGAGACAGTCATGAATCTTTCCTCCAAGCTCATGAACGGGAGAAGCAGACAGAGCAGACAATCAGGAAAGAAGAGGATGCCGGGAGAAGGATAGATACAGGGCTTATTAATCAATAGGATTAGAGAAATTCCGTTTGCGCTATACAAATAGGTGGGGGAGATGATAGCTCCACGAGCTGAATGCCGCATGGCTTTGGACCTCAGTGTTTTCGCGACCTTCTTTACAGAACGACTGGCATCGACATAAAGTGATTGACACAATGGCCTACATTTTTTTCTAGCTGTTGAAAAAACATTGGTGAAAGTCATTTTCTTAAAGACAATTGATTTTCTTACAGCTATATGAATAACAGATTTCTTGGTCTAATTTTATCTTTTCCGTAAAGTTTTCACATATACAATTCCAAGTGCCTTTATGTTTCATATGGTTCTTGAAGAAAGCAATGTAAAGCAGTGTGGCAAGAAAGAAATTGCAGTTTAACTGGGGTTCTGCAAGGAAAGAGGACCATCAGACAAGGTTTAAAAAAAAAAATGCTTCCAACACTCAGATCTCATTGTCTAGTTACTATTAATTAAGTTTTTTCTTTCAATGGGGTAGTCAAGCCACTCATTACTAACAACCAGAGCGAAGCAATATCCATGTAGAAAACCAAAGATGGAAACCTGAAAAGACGTGTAAGAAGTGGTGAAAGTGCAGCTTGGTCAAGCTCAGTTGCAATGGTCATAGTACTTGGTGAAGATAGCTGAATGGCTGCTATGCTATTTGAGTCTTCACAGAGCTGGTAAAATTGGTCAGTACTAGTGTTGAGCATTCCGATACTGCAAGTATCGGGTATCGGCCGATACTTGCTGTATCGGAATTCCGATACCGAGATCCGATATTTTTGTGATATCGGGTATCGGTATCGAAACAACATTAATGTAAAAATGTGTAAAAGAGAGAATTAAAATAAAAAATATTGCTATACTCACCTCTCCGACGCAGCCTGCACCTTACCGAGGGAAGCGGCAGCGTTCTTTGTTTAAAATTCGCGCTTTTCTTTCCTTTACGTGAGTCCCGGCTTGTGATTGGTTGCGTGCCGCCCATGTGACCGGGACGCAACCAATCACAGCAAGCCGTGACGTAATTTCAGGTCCTTCAGGATTTTAAAATTACGTTCCGGCGTTGTGATTGGTTGCGTCGCAGTCACATGGGCGACGCAACCAATCACAGCAAGCCGTGACGTAATTTCAGGTCCTTAAGGATTTTAAAATTACGTCCCGGCTTTGTGATTGGTTGCGTCGCAGTCACATGGGAGACGCAACCAATCACAAGCCGTGACGTCACGGGAGGCTGGACACGAGCGCATTTTAAAATGGGCGCGTGTCCAGCCACCCGTGACGTCCCGGCTTGTGATTGGTTGCGCCGCGATCAACCAATCACAAGCCGGGAGGCTGGACACGCGCGCATTTTAAAATGCGCTCGTGTCCAGCCTCCCGGCTTGTGATTGGTTGACCGCGGCGCAACCAATCACAAGCCGGGACGTCACGGGAGGCTGGACACGCGCCCATTTTAAAATTTTAAAATGCGCGTGTGTCCAGCCTCCCGGCTTGTGATTGGTTGATCGCGGCGCAACCAATCACAAGCCGGGACGTCACGGGAGGCTGGACACGCGCCCATTTTAAAAAGCGCGCGTGTCCAGCCTCCCGTGACGTCACGGCTTGTGATTGGTTAATGGCGGCCATGTTGCCGGGACGCGGACCAATCACAGCAAGCCGTGACGTAATTTCGTCACGGCTTGCTGTGATTGGTCCGCGTCCCGGCAACATGGCGCCGTGACCAATCATAAGCCGGGACGTCACTGGAGGCTGGACACGCGCGCTTTTTAAAAAGCGCGCGTGTCCAGCCTCCCGTGACGTCACGGCTTGTGATTGGTTAATGGCGGCCATGTTGCCGGGACGCGGACCAATCACAGCAAGCCGTGACGTAATTTCGTCACGGCTTGCTGTGATTGGTCCGCGTCCCGGCAACATGGCCGCCCTGACCAATCACAAGCCGGGACTTCACGTAACCAAGTAAAAGCGCGAATTTTAAACAAACAACGCTGCCGGTTCCCTCGCTGAGGTCCAGGCTGCGTCGGAGAGGTGAGTATAGCGATATTTTTTATTTTAATTCTTTCTTTTACACATTTATATGGATCCCAGGGCCTGAAGGAGAGTTTCCTCTCCTTCAGACCCTGGGAACCATCAGGAATACCGTCCGATACTTGAGTCCCATTGACTTGTATTGGTATCGGGTATCGGTATCGGATTGGATCCGATACTTTGCCGGTATCGGCCGATACTTTCCGATACCAATACTTTCAAGTATCGGACGGTATCGCTCAACACTAGTCAGTACCAATGAACCTTGACTGTTCACAAGAAGAAAGAATCGGTAAGTGTTGTTCTTTTGGGGTGCCACAGGAACAATTGGTGCTTAACAGTTGGATAATTTAAAGGGAACCTGTCAGGTCCCCCATGCCCTCCAACCCAGCAGCATGCACCTATGTATGAGCTAATTCCCTACCTAACCAGCTCTGCAGAATGTTGAGTGAAAACAAGGTATAAAAAAAGCCTTTATAATGTCCCTGTTTGCCATGCTAATGAGGGCTTTGACTAGTCCATGGAGCGTTCGCTGTCCCAGACTAGACAAACTTCTTTCCATGTTATCAGGCCCCTGTGGGCGTTCTAACCTAATTTGCACGAACATCGTCACCGCCACTCATGCAAATCAAGCTCATGCACCCGCTCATTCTGGCAGCGTCACTGCATCTCTGAAGAAGGGTGTACTTGCAGCGCCCCAGAGTCCTGGTCATTGCAGTACTGATGCTCCGCCGCTAAGGGGTGCTGTGGTACGTCTGATGGCACTGAAGGGGTTCACCTGACCAGGTATCACAGACACCAATACACTTCACAGTCTGGCCTCCAGGGGGAGCTAAGGGTGCTATGTATTAGGCCACTCCTCACAATCTGGTAAAACTGGGGGTTAGGCAGGAAGTTAGACAGAAGCTGACTGGGAATCGAACAGGCAACACCCTGTGGCAAAGGGTGTTGCGGGGAGAGACTCAGGGGGGTCCCTGTCAGGGGTGGGATCCTGACAGAGGCCCAGCGAACAGAGAGAATGCTACGGGACCGCGTCTGCACTTGATCGCGGCGGTACCCTAAGAAAGGACAAGAAGCGAGGTATATTGTGCTGAGTGAGAAACGAGATCAACGCAACAAGGAGAAATACCAGTAGGAGTCGTGCTGTAAGACGAGGCAACATCTTACTGAGGCGCGTAGCCGGTGGCCGGAACGCCGAGGAAGTACTAGGCTCCAAGCAATACTTCAAACCTACGGCAGGACAGTCAGCTATAGGCGGGCTGTCTCACACAAATCACCTACAAAGACACAGGGGGCAACAACAGGAGAGGGGCGACGCTAGGGTCCCGGAAGAACTCCGAGCCTACCCGTCATACGGGTGCGTCCTAGCCATATCATCTGGGGGACGAAGAGAAACATCATAATCGAGTTGTGAGGGAACTTCAGAAACAGACACAACAGTGTGGGGACTATAACATAAGCACAGCAGGGGAGGACCACAACACACCAGCGCTAGAAGGTAGGCACAGATTTCCACCTGCAAAGGGAACTCTGGAGGTGCCATCGGACCGGCCGGACTTGCGCAGCCCGGTTAACCGTATTCCGGACTGAGGATCCTGGGACCTTCAGTAAAGAGGTAAAGAGACTGCAACCTGGTGTCCTCGTTATTTACTGCGACCTGCACCGCACCACCACAACATCATCACCATTCCCTCCACCTTCATTGTACGCCCCTCAGCAGGGTCACGGACCGGGTCTAGCCACCGTGACAACCCCAGAACAGAGACTCAGAGGCCCGGTACCGGGTACCCCTCGGCCCTGTGACAGTGGGGGCGCTACATCTTGGCGTCACGAACAGGATCTACTTAAGCCTGAAGAATCAGGTCATGTGTGCCTTGGAATTGTGATTTATTGTGCTTGGACTGTGACTTATTGCAAAGACTGTGTATTGCCACTTGCCGCCAGAAGTTCCCGCCAAAACCGCCGCCATTACAGTGCTAAGGAGAGCGCAGGAGAAGAAGAAGGGCGTGGAGTGTGCGTAGACAAGCTGGAGAGCGCGAAAGACAATGGCCGCCCAGTCTAAATATTTCTGCCCCTTGAGGATGTGTCCGTCAGCAGCCCAGATCTGCCTACTGATCCTCAAAGGGCGGCGGAGGCAACGAAAGCGAAACTGCCCACGAAGGAGAGAGCGGGAAAAGGACCAGGAAGGAGAAGTCAGCGACATGGAGGACGCCATGGCCAGCCACCCGGAGCCGGAGCGTGGGGTAGGAGCAGAGGACTCCCCCAGCTACCCGGAGGGGCACTGCAACCAGTCCTCCACCGCTGATGTTGACTTCCTGCAGGCCGGAGTGGATGAGCGCGGCGACCAACTCCGGCAGACGCAGCTGAGCACTGAGGCCGGGTGGAAGAAGACCTTCATCGGGAGCCTCATCAGACGTCTGTTGGCAGCCTCATCTGGTCCGGAGCAGGAAAGAAGTTCCAGCGCTTCGAAGCCAGAAAGCAAGGCCCTGCCGGAAAGCGAGGTGCTGCAAACGGGGATGACAACGCCGCAGTGCGAGGTCCTGCAACTAACGTTCCAGACCCCAGCGGAGACGGAGCGGATCGGCACCGGAGGTACCGCATCTGAAGCAGGTATGAAGAACGACCCTGCCTCGCCAGCAGGGGACTTGCTGGTAGGCCCCGTCGCGGTACCCCCTCTCCCTGGGACCTATAGACTCTGGCGCCTTACACCCTGGGATCGGGCCACGGGTATGGAGCACTTCTTAAAGGCCCCGATCTCGCCGATCACCTTGCCTCTCCCTGGGACCTATAGACTCTGGCGCCTTACACCCTGGGATCGGGCCACGGGTATGGAGCACTTCTTAAAGGCCCCGATCTCGCCGATCACCTTGCCGAGCGAGGTCTATGCGGAGCTACGGCCGCCAGAGCGAGAGTAAACCTCGGAAACCTGAACATGTAAATAGTTAACTGTTTGTTTCCCTGCTTTTTCCTGCTTTAAACCCGACTAGGGTTATTCTTAAAGGGATCCCTTTGTTTACCCGGGATCCCTATTGCTTTTATTTTTGCTTTTATTTTTTTTTTTTTATCCCTGTTCACCCATGTTATAAAGACTACCGAATCATGGACGGTGAATGATTCACAAACTGTTTTGTAAATGGTTTGCACCTTCTTAGAGGTGCCCTCTACTGGTTGTACAAAAGAAAGGACTCTTTGCGAAGAAACTGTTCCTGGAAGCAGTACCGTAGTCCTTGCTGCACATGGACTTGCAGCTTGAGAAAGTTGCACTACCTCATAGAGACTTGGTCCCCTCTTAAAGGGAACGTTCACCCATAGCACTTAACGCATAATGTTGCCTTAAACGAGTAGTGATAATGTTTTGATATAGTGAGTTATATGTAGTCAGCTAGACAATCATAAGAAATGATGATAATGTGCTCTGAAATAAAGTAATTATTGGAAAGGTGCAGTAGACCCGTAGGGGTAGACATAAAGTCCTGCATAGGTGAAAGCTAGAAGAAAGATGCAGCAGACCCGTAGGGGTAGACATAGCGTCCTGCATACCTGTCAGTAAGAAAGTAATGAGGGAAGTTTAATGTTTTATTTAATAGAAAATGTTTAATAATGTGCTAGAACATGAGGACAGGAAGTGAACCCGTAGGGGTTAGTGGTGAGTCCTCCTAGGAGCCATACAGAGATGGCTCGGTGATCCTGAACTGAGAGATGGATGATACGTTCTATACTGTGTATAGTAGCAGAAAGGCAGTAGGCCCGGGCGGAAAGGGGCGGTCCTGCAACAGAACGAGAGGCAGTAGGCCTGGGGCAGATAGACAGGCGGTCCTGCAGATGTAAAGATGGAAAGTGAAGAAAAGTTGATTAGCCTTATAATGTTTTATAAGAAGGTCTTTAGTGGATTTCGTGTGTACGTCCTTAAAGGCAATGTTAAATTATTGTTCGGAAATTGCACTTAGTAGAATACCCGGTTGGGTAGGGAAAGTTATTTATAGTACGTTATTTAAAGTATTTAACCATGTTTGCAACGTTCAAGTGTCCTCACCTCCCATAAAGGGAAGCTATGTTCAAATTTGCTTATTGTTATTGCATTTCAAAATTGTATGTCTTTTTGCTGACATGTATTGTTGTTTTCTTCCCAGTCCAGGAGTACTGGATTTAACCGGGGGTGAATGCAGCGCCCCAGAGTCCTGGTCATTGCAGTACTGATGCTCCGCCGCTAAGGGGGGCTGTGGTACGTCTGATGGCACTGAAGGGGTTCACCTGACCAGGTATCACAGACACCAATACACTTCACAGTCTGGCCTCCAGGGGGAGCTAAGGGTGCTATGTATTAGGCCACTCCTCACAATCTGGTAAAACTGGGGGTTAGGCAGGAAGTTAGACAGAAGCTGACTGGGAATCGAACAGGCAACACCCTGTGGCAGAGGGTGTTGCGGGGAGAGACTCAGGGGGGTCCCTGTCAGGGGTGGGATCCTGACAGAGGCCCAGCGAACAGAGAGAATGCTACGGGACCGCGTCTGCACTTGATCGCGGCGGTACCCTAAGAAAGGACAAGAAGCGAGGTATATTGTGCTGAGTGAGAAACGAGATCAACGCAACAAGGAGAAATACCAGTAGGAGTCGTGCTGTAAGACGAGGCAACATCCTACTGAGGCGCGTAGCCGGTGGCCGGAACGCCGAGGAAGTACTAGGCTCCAAGCAATACTTCAAACCTACGGCAGGACAGTCAGCTATAGGCGGGCTGTCTCACACAAATCACCTACGAAGACACAGGGGGCAACAACAGGAGAGGGGTGACGCTAGGGTCCCGGAAGAACTCCGAGCCTACCCGTCATACGGGTGCGTCCTAGCCATATCATCTGGGGGACGAAGAGAAACATCATAATCGAGTTGTGAGGGAACTTCAGAAACAGACACAACAGTTGTGGGGACTATCCCGTAAGCACAGCAGGGGAGGACCACAACACACCAGCGCTAGAAGGTAGGCACAGATTTCCACCTGCAAAGGGAACTCTGGAGGTGCCATTGGACCGGCCGGACTTGCGCAGCCCGGTTAACCGTATTCCGGATTGAGGATCCTGGGACCTTCAGTAAAGAGACTGCAACCTGGTGTCCTCGTTATTTACTGCGACCTGCACCGCACCACCACAACATCATCACTATTCCCTGCACCTTCATTGTACGCCCCTCAGCAGGGTCACGGACCGGGTCTAGCCACCGTGACAACCCCAGAACAGAGACTCAGAGGCCCGGTACCGGGTACCCCTTGGCCCTGCGACAGTGGGGGCGCTACATACTCTTCCCAGCTTCAGAGGTGCGCACTGACCCTGGCTTCCGAGATGCAGTGACACTGCTGGAATATTCGGCGTACATGCGCTAGATTTGAATGAGCGACAATGACATCCCAGAAGGGCGTGATAACATGGAAAGAGGTCAGACTAGTCTGGGTCAACTAATACCTCATCGACTAGTGAAAGCCCTTATTAGTATAACAAACAGGGACATTATAAATGCTTTTTTGTACCTTGTTTTCACTCAATAACATTATGCAGGGCTGGATAAGCAGGGAATATGCTCTTACATCGGTGAATACTGCTGGGTTGGAGGGCATGGAATACTTGACAGGTTTCCTTTAAGTCAAAGGTGTAATGTGAATCTCCTTAAACTGTATTCAATATCTCTCACCAGGTCACTGTCACCTACCATCTGCCAGCATCTTCTTATGTTAAATAGAAGCTTCGTGACACCCCTGAATGGTCCTGGACTGAATGAATTGAGATGATACTGTTTTGGGTGATTTCTCAATTTTTTAGGAGATATTTGAGATTGAACATTGCCCAATGGATCTCCATCAGAATGTCTTGGCTTTCATTATTTTAGTTCATTAATACTTTCTGTAACAATTTCATCCCTCAGTGCCGAGCTGTATGTGCAGTGATTGACAGCTCAGTTGTCCAGTCTGGTGCAGGGGTGTGCTGAGCTGTCTGTATTCTTATTCCCTTGTTTGTTAAGCTTTTTAACTGAGCTGGCAGTCTCAGATAGCTGTAGTCCTTAGCTGCAGCTAAGTGTAGTTGGTTTACACTGTGCCTTCTATTTTGCTTGTTGATGTATCACTGCATCACCTTGGAACTTGTTCTGACAATCTGTCTGTTTAACCCTTTGGCTTTGATCCGCTATCCTCCTAGCATTTTGACCACTGACCATTACCTGGCAATGACTTTGTCTTTTCCCTCTGTTTATGACAAACCCTCCTGGCTATTGACCTCGGACTCCTCGACCATCCCTTACGGCTTTTCCGTGAGAAGTGACTCAGTGTCACACTTTCCTGGTAAACCCTTATGTTCCAAAAATCAGAACCTAAAAATCAAAAGGAACTAGTTAAATTTACACATTTAACCCCTTTCTGCCATTGGACGTACTATTCCGTCCATGTGGGGTGGGCCCTACTTCCCAAGGACGGAATAGTACGTCCAGCACGATCGGCCGCGCTCACGGGGGGAGCGCGGCCGATCGCGGCCGGGTGTCAGCTGACTATCGCAGCTGACATCCGGCACTATGTGCCAGGAGCGGTCACGGACCGCCCCCGGCACATTAACCCCCGGCACACCGCGATCAAACATGAACGCGGTGTGCCGGCGGTACAGGGAAGCATCGCGCAGGGAGGGGGCTCTGTTGTTTTTTGGGCTCCTCTAGTGGTGGCTGGTGGTACTGGAGACTTGTGTGTTCTTTTCTGCCTCAGCTCACCTGCTTCCATCAGTTTTGGGAGTTCCCTATTTAGCCTTGCTCTCCAGTCACTTCCTTGCCGGTCATCATTGTAACCTGAGTCTTTCAGTTGCATGTTCCTGCTACCAGTCTGCTGATCAGCTAAGTGGACTCTTGTCCTTTTTGTTTTGTATTTTTGTCCAGTTTACAGTTTGTCATTTCCTGTTACTGGAAGCTCTTGTGGACTGAAATTGCCACTCCTGTATCATGAGTTGACACAGGAGTCTTAAAGTAATTTCAGGATGGGTTTTTGAAAGGGTTTTTCAGCTGACCGTGAAGTCCTCTTTTGTATCCTTCCTCTATCTAGTAAGTGGACCTCGCTTTGCTAAATCTACCTTCATACTGTGTATGTCTTTTCCTCTGAACTCACCGTTAATATATGTGGGAGCTACTATCATCTTTGGGGAATTTCACTAGAGGTAAGCCAGGTCTGTTCCTTCCTCTTCCAGGTGTAGTTAGTTCTCCGGCTGGCGCATGGCATCTAGGCAGCCGTAGGAATGCTTCCTGGCTACTGTTAGTTGTGTGGTAGATTTAGGTCACGGTCAGCTTGAGTTTCCATCACCCGAGGGCTAGTCTGTTATTTTGTGTTTCTGATGTTCCCATGCCATTGGGGAATCATGACAGTATGACCGGCCACTGTTAAAGTAATTGGCAGAAGAAAGGAGAGTAAAAGAAGTCTGTAGATTTTTTTTTTTTTTTCTCACATGTTTGCTACTTAGTTGGCTCAGTTGTATTTCTGCTCTATTTACAGCCTTGCCTTTCTCTCCTTCTAATCCTTGAATGGCTCTGATCTCTCCGGTGTAAGGATGGACTCTCAGAGTTTGGCTGCAGGTTTAAATAATCTTGCTACGAAGGTTCAGAATTTACAAGATTATGTTATACGTACTCCTATTTCTGAACCTAAGATTCCTACACCAGAGGTATTTTCCGGAGATAGATCTCGGTTTCTGAATTTCAAATATAATTGTAAATTATTCCTTTCTCTCAGACCTCACTCCTCTGGAGATCCTGTTCAGCAGGTTAAGATTGTGATTTCTTTGCTGCGAGGTGACCCTCAAAATTGGGCATTTTCATTGACACCAGGGGATCCTGCGTTGCTCAATGTGGATGCGTTTTTTCTGGCATTAGGGTTGCTGTATGAGGAACCTAATTTGGAGATTCAAGCTGAAAAAGCTTTAATAGCCCTGTCTCAAGGGCAAGATGAAGCTGAGATATACTGCCAAAAATTTCGTAAATGGTCTGTGCTTACTCAGTGGAATGAGTGTGCCCTAGCGGCAATTTTCAGAGAAGGCCTTTCTGATGCCGTTAAGGATGTCATGGTGGGGTTTCCTACGCCCACAGGTCTGAATGAGTCCATCACAATGGCGATTCAGATTGATCGGCGTTTGCGGGAGCGCAAACCCGTGCACCATTTGGCGGTATCTTCTGAAGGGACGCCAGAGAAAATGCAATGTGACAGAATTCTGTCAAGAAGCGAGCGGCAGAATTATAGGCGCAAAAATGGCTTGTGCTTCTACTGTGGTGATTCCGCGCATGTTATATCAGCATGCTCTAAACGTACTAGGAAGGTTGACAAGTCTGTTTCTATTGGCACTTTACAGTCTAAATTTCTTCTGTCTGTAACTCTGATTTGTTCATTATCAGTTATTACCGTGGATGCCTATGTGGACTCTGGCGCCGCTCTGAGTCTCATGGATTGGTCCTTCGCCAGGCGCTGTGGGTTTGATTTGGAGCCTCTGGAAGTTCCTATACCTCTGAAGGGTATTGATTCTACACCTCTGGCTTGTAATAGACCACAGTTCTGGACGCAAGTGACTATGCATATGACTCCAGACCATCAGGAGATGATTCGCTTCCTCGTGTTGCATAATTTACATGATGTGTTAGTGCTTGGATTACCATGGTTGCAATCTCATAACCCAGTACTGGACTGGAAAACTATGTCTGTGTTAAGCTGGGGATGTCGGGGGGCTCATGGGGACATACCTTTGGTTTCTATCTCGTCATCTATTCCCTCTGAGGTTCCGGCATTTTTGTCGGATTTTGGGGATATTTTTGAAGAGCCTAAAATTGGTTCTCTCCCTCCCCACAGAGAGTGTGATTGCGCCATAGATCTGATTCCAGGCAGTAAATTTCCAAAGGGTCGTTTGTTTAACCTATCTGTACCTGAGCATGCTGCCATGCGAGAGTATGTTAAGGAGTCCCTGGAAAAGGGACATATTCGTCCTTCTTCATCACCTTTAGGAGCTGGGTTTTTCTTTGTCTCTAAAAAGGATGGCTCGCTGAGGCCTTGTATTGATTATCGACTCCTGAATAAAATTACTGTCAAATATCAGTATCCGTTGCCGCTGCTTACTGATTTGTTTGCTCGCATAAGGGGGGCTAAGTGGTTCTCCAAGATTGATCTCCGTGGGGCGTATAATTTGGTGCGAATTAAGCAAGGGGATGAGTGGAAAACCGCATTTAATACGCCTGAGGGCCACTTTGAGTATTTAGTAATGCCTTTCGGCCTTTCTAATGCACCTTCAGTTTTTCAGTCCTTTATGCATGATATTTTCCGTGAATATCTGGATAAATTTATGATTGTGTATTTGGACGATATTTTGATTTTTTCTGAGGACTGGGAGTCTCATGTTCAGCAGGTCAGGAGGGTTTTTCAGGTCTTGCGGGAGAATTCTCTGTGTGTAAAGGGTTCTAAGTGTGTTTTTGGGGTTCAAAAGATTTCCTTTTTGGGGTACATTTTTTCCCCTTCTTCTGTTGAGATGGACCCTGTCAAGGTTCGGGCTATTTGTGACTGGACGCAGCCTACTTCTCTAAAGGGTCTTCAGAAGTTCTTGGGCTTTGCTAATTTTTATCGTCGATTTATAACTGGTTTTTCTGGTGTTGCTAAGCCTCTTACGGATTTGACTAAGAAGGGTGCTGATGTTGTCAATTGGTCCTCTGCCGCTGTGGAGGCCTTTCGGGAACTTAAGCGCCGCTTTTCGTTTGCTCCTGTGTTGCGCCAGCCTGATGTCTCTCTCCCCTTTCAGGTTGAGGTCGATGCTTCCGAGATCGGAGCGGGGGCGGTTTTGTCGCAGAAAAGTTCCGATTGCTCAGTGATGAGACCTTGTGCGTTCTTTTCTCGAAAATTTTCTGCCGCCGAAAGAAATTATGATGTCGGTAATCGGGAGCTTTTGGCCATGAAGTGGGCATTTGAGGAGTGGCGTCATTGGCTTGAGGGTGCTAGACATCAGGTGGTGGTTTTGACTGATCACAAGAATCTGATTTATCTTGAGTCTGCCAGGCGCCTGAATCCTAGACAGGCGCGCTGGTCGTTGTTTTTCTCTCGGTTTAATTTTGTGGTCTCATATCTACCAGGTTCTAAGAATGTGAAGGCAGATGCCCTTTCTAGGAGTTTTGAGCCTGATTCCCCTGGTGATTCGGAACCTACAGGTATCCTTAAGGATGGGGTGATATTATCCGCTATTTCCCCAGATCTGCGACGTGCTTTGCAAGAGTTTCAGGCGGATAGACCTGATCGCTGTCCACCTGGTAGACTGTTTGTTCCTGATGATTGGACCAGTAGAGTCATCTCGGAGGTTCATTCTTCTGCGCTGGCGGGTCATCCTGGAATTTTTGGTACCAGGGATTTGGTGGCTAGATCCTTCTGGTGGCCATCTCTGTCTCGAGATGTGCGTGTTTTTGTGCAGTCTTGTGATGTGTGTGCTCGGGCCAAGCCTTGTTGTTCTAGGGCTAGCGGGTTGTTGTTGCCCTTGCCTATTCCGAAGAGGCCTTGGACGCACATCTCGATGGACTTTATTTCTGATCTTCCTGTCTCTCAGAGGATGTCTGTTATCTGGGTGGTGTGTGACCGTTTTTCTAAGATGGTTCATTTGGTGCCATTGCCGAAGTTGCCTTCCTCGTCTGAGTTGGTTCCTTTGTTTTTTCAAAATGTGGTTCGCTTGCATGGTATTCCTGAAAATATCGTTTCTGATAGGGGTACCCAGTTCGTTTCTAGATTTTGGCGGGCATTCTGTGCCAGGTTGGGCATTGATTTGTCTTTTTCGTCTGCCTTCCATCCTCAGACTAATGGCCAGACGGAGCAAACTAATCAGACTTTGGAGACGTATTTGAGGTGTTTTGTGTCTGCGGATCAGGATGATTGGGTTGCCTTTTTGCCGTTGGTGGAGTTTGCTCTTAATAATCGGGCTAGTTCGGCCACTTTGGTTTCCCCTTTCTTTTGCAATTCGGGGTTTCATCCCCGTTTTTCTTCTGGTCAGGCGGAGTCTTCGGATTGTCCTGGAGTAGATGCTGTGGTGGATCGGTTGTATCGGATTTGGGAACAAGTGGTGGACAATTTGAATTTGTCCCAGGAGAGGACTCAGCGGTTTGCTAACCGCCAGCGTCGGGTTGGTCCTCGCCTTCGTGTTGGGGACTTGGTGTGGTTGTCTTCCCGTTTTGTCCCAATGAGGGTTTCTTCTCCTAAGTTTAAGCCTCGGTTCATCGGTCCCTATAGGATTTTGGAGATTATTAACCCTGTTTCCTTTCGTTTGGACCTCCCGGCATCTTTCGCTATCCATAATGTGTTCCATCGGTCGTTGTTGCGGAGATACGAGGTGCCGGTGGTTCCTTCTGCTGAGCCTCCTGCTCCTGTGCTGGTTGAGGGTGAATTGGAGTACGTTATAGAGAAGATCTTGGACTCCCGTATTTCCAGGCGGAGACTCCAGTATCTGGTTAAATGGAAGGGCTATGGTCAGGAAGATAATTCTTGGGTAACTGCCTCTGATGTTCATGCCTCGGATTTGGTTTGTGCCTTTCATAGGGCTCATCCAGGTCGCCCTGGCGGTTCTTGTGAGGGTTCGGTGCCCCCTCCTTAAGGGGGGGGTACTGTTGTGATCCGCTTTTTGGGCTCCTCTAGTGGTGGCTGGTGGTACTGGAGACTTGTGTGTTCTTTTCTGCCTCAGCTCACCTGCTTCCATCAGTTTTGGGAGTTCCCTATTTAGCCTTGCTCTCCAGTCACTTCCTTGCCGGTCATCATTGTAACCTGAGTCTTTCAGTTGCATGTTCCTGTTACCAGTCTGCTGATCAGCTAAGTGGACTCTTGTCCTTTTTGTTTTGTATTTTTGTCCAGTTTACAGTTTGTCATTTCCTGTTACTGGAAGCTCTTGTGGACTGAAATTGCCACTCCTGTGTCATGAGTTGACACAGGAGTCTTAAAGTAATTTCAGGATGGGTTTTTGAAAGGGTTTTTCAGCTGACCGTGAAGTCCTCTTTTGTATCCTTCCTCTATCTAGTAAGTGGACCTCGCTTTGCTAAATCTACCTTCATACTGTGTATGTCTTTTCCTCTGAACTCACCGTTAATATATGTGGGAGCTACTATCATCTTTGGGGAATTTCACTAGAGGTAAGCCAGGTCTGTTCCTTCCTCTTCCAGGCGTAGTTAGTTCTCCGGCTGGCGCATGGCATCTAGGCAGCCGTAGGAATGCTTCCTGGCTACTGTTAGTTGTGTGGTAGATTTAGGTCACGGTCAGCTTGAGTTTCCATCACCCGAGGGCTAGTCTGTTATTTTGTGTTTCTGATGTTCCCATGCCATTGGGGAATCATGACAGGGCTCCCTGCGTGCTTCCCTGAGACCCCCGCAGCAACGTGATGTGATCGCGTTGCTCCGAGGGTCTCCTACCTCCTTCCTCGCTGCAGGTCCCGGATCCAAGATGGCCGCGGCATCCGGGTCCTGCAAGGAGGGAGGTGGCTTACCGAGTGCCTGCTCAGTGCAGGCACTGGTAAGCCTGCTTTGCTCTAAGTCAGATAGGTGATCTGACAGAGTGCTATGCAAACTGTCAGATCACCGATCTGTGATGTCCCCCCCTGGGACAAAGTAAAAAAGTTAAAAAAAATGTCCACATGTGTAAAAAATAAATAAAAAAAAATTCCTAAATAAATAAAAAAAAATAATAATTATTCCCATAAATACATTTCTTTATCTAAATAAAAAAAAATCAAACGATAAAAGTACACATATTTAGTATCGCCGCGTCCGTAACAACCCCACCTATAAAACTATATCACTAGTTAACCCCTTCAGTGAACACAGTAAAAAAACAAAAAAAAAACGAGGCAAAAAACAACGCTTTATTCTCATACTGCCAAACAAAAAGTGGAATAACACGCGATCAAAAAGACGGATATAAATAACCATGATACCGCTGAAAACTTCACCTTGTCGCGCAAAAAAACGAGCTGCCATACACCATCATCAGCAAAAAAATAAAATTTATAGTCCTCAGAATAAAGCGATGCCAAAATAATTATTTTTTCTATAAAATAGCTTTTATCGTATAAAAGCGCCAAAACATAAAAAAAGATATAAATGAGGTATTGATGTAATCGTACTGACCCGAAGAATAAAACTGCCTTATCAATTTTACCAAACGCGGAACGGTATAAATGCCTCCCCCAAAAGAAATTAATGAATAGCTGGTTTTTGGTCATTCTGCCTCACAAAAATCGGAATAAAAAGCGATCAAAAAATCTCCCATGCCCGACATGTTACCAATAAAAACGTCAACTCGTCCCGCAAAAAACAAGACCTCACATGACTCTGTGGACTCAAATATGGAAAAATTATAGCTCTCAAAATGTGGTAACGCAAAAAATATTTTTTGCAATAAAAAGCGTCTTTCAGTGTGTGACGGCTGCCAATCATAAAAATCAGCTAAAAAACCCGCTATAAAAGTAAATCAAACCCCCCATTCATCACCCGCTTAGTTAGGGAAAAATTAAAAAAAATTAAAAAATGTATTTATTTCCATTTTCCCATTAGGGTTAGGGTTAGGGCTAGGGTTAGGGCTAGGGTTAGGGTTAAGGCTAGGGTTAGGGCTAGGGTTAGGGCTAGGGCTAGGGCTAGGGTTAGGGCTAGGGTTAGGGCTAGGGTTGTTATGGTCTGGTAATTAAGGAGCGACATGCGACTAGCTCTGAGCAGGTGGTAACTATACCGACCGCCGTTCCTGATCTTAACACAGACACTAGCAGTAGCCGTGGGATGTTCCTGTCACTCCCTGGACACCTCGTCACAGCCGGAGATCTAGCTACCCCTAATGGTAGAAGCAGGAAAGCTATCTTGCCTCAGAGAAAATCCCCAAAGGATAGGACAGCCCCCCACAAATAATGACTGTGAGAGAAGGAAATGACATATGTAGTATGAAACAAGATTTAGCAAGGGAGGCCACTACTAGCTAGAAAGAATTAGTACAGGACAGAACACTGTGCGGTAAGTAATAAAAACTAGAAAAAGTCCACCGCAGAGAAATGCAAAAATCTACACACCTGACTAAAGGGCAAACTCTGCTGCCCAGAGCTTCCAGCTTAGCTGACTAGATACATACTGATAAGCTGGACAAATGAGGAAAACATAGAAAGTGCTAAACAACAAAGTCCACAACAAGTGAACTGAAAAAAAACAAGCAAGGACTTAGCTTTGCTGAAATGGTCAGAGTGACAGGGAAATCCTCAGAGAGCCATGACTCCAAGCTCAACAATTGACAACTGGCATTGAATTAGGGAAAAGGCCAGACTAATATAGCAGAGCCAGAAAGACGATCAGTGAAAACAGCTGCTGATGCTAAATCCAAGAAGCAGCCATACCTGTTGTGAATCCGCTTTTTGGGCTCCCCTGGTGGTTGCTGGTGGTACTGGTGACTTGTGTGTGCTTTGCTGTCTCAGGTCACCTGCTCCCATCAGTGTTTGGGAGTTTCCTATTTAGCCTTGCTCTCCAGTCATTTCCTTGCCGGTCATCATTGTAACCAGAGCCTTCGGTTGCATGTTCCTGCTACTAGTCTGCTGATCAGCTAAGTGGACTTTGTCCTTTTGTTTTGTATCTTTTGTCCAGTTTGCAGTTTTTGTTATTCTCTGTAGCTGGAAGCTCTTGCGGGCTGAAATTGCCACTCCTGTGTCATGAGTTGACACAGGAGTCTTAAAGTAATTTCAGGATGGTTTTTTGAAAGGGTTTTCAGTTGACCGTGAAGTCCTCTTTTGTATCCTTCTGCTATCTAGTAAGTGGACCTCTCTTTGCTAAATCTACTTTCATACTGTGTATGTCTTTTCCTCTTAACTCACTGTTATTACATGTGGGGGGCTGCTATCATCTTTTGGGGTATTTCCCTAGAGGTAAGCCAGGTCTGTTCCTTCCTCTACCAGGCGTAGTTAGTCCTCCGGCTGGCGCGTGGCATCTAGGAAGTCGTAGGTATGCTCCCTGGCTACTATTAGTTGTGTGGTAGATTTAGCTCACGGTCAGCTCGAGATTCCATCACCCAGAGCTCGTCCGTTATTTTTGTGTTCTGTTTCCTTGCCATTGGGAATCATGACAGTATGACCGGCCCATGTTAAAGTTATTGGCAGAAGAAAGGAGAGAAAAAAGAAGTCTGTAGATTTTTTTTTTTTTTTTCCCCCTATGCTTGCTCCATAGTTGGATCAGTTGTATTTCAGCTCTAATTACAGCCTTTGCCTTTCTCTCCTTCTAATCCTTGAATGGCTCTGATCTCACCTGTTTAAAGATGGACCCTCAGAGTTTAGCTGTAGGTTTAAATAATCTTGCTACCAAGGTTCAAAATTTACAAGATTTTGTTATACATACTCCGATGTCTGAACCTAAAATTCCTACACCAGAGGTGTTTTCCGGAGATAGATCTCGGTTCCTGAATTTCAAATATAATTGTAAATTGTTCCTTTCTCTCAGACCTCACTCCTCTGGAGATCCTGTCCAGCAGGTTAAGATTGTAATCTCTTTGCTGCGAGGTGACCCTCAAAATTGGGCATTTTCATTGACACCAGGGGATCCTGCGTTGCTCAATGTGGATGCGTTTTTTCTGGCTTTAGGGTTGCTTTATGAGGAACCTAATTTGGAGATTCAAGCTGAAAAAGCTTTGATAGCCCTATCTCAAGGGCAAGATGAAGCTGAGATATACTGCCAAAAATTTCGTAGATGGTCTGTGCTTACTCAGTGGAATGAGTGCGCCCTAGCGGCAAATTTCAGAGAGGGCCTTTGTGATGCCGTTAAAGATGTTATGGTCGGGTTCCCTGCGCCCACAGGTCTGAATGAGTCCATGACAATGGCTATTCAGATTGATCGGCGTTTGCGGGAGCGCAAACCCGTGCACCATTTGGCGGTATCTTCTGAAGAGACGCCAGAGAAAATGCAATGTGACAGAATTCTGTCCAGAAGCGAGCGGCAGAATTATAGGCGTAAAAATGGGTTATGCTTCTATTGTGGTGATTCTGCTCATGTTATATCAGCATGCTCTAAACGTACAAGGAAGGTTGACAAGTCTATTTCAATTGGCACTTTACAGTCTAAATTTATTCTGTCTGTAACCTTGATTTGTTCATTATCAGTTATTACCGTGGATGCCTATGTGGACTCTGGCGCCGCTCTGAGTCTTATGGATTGGTCCTTTGCCAGGCGCTGTGGGTTTGATTTAGAGCCTCTGGAAGTCCCTATACCTCTGAAGGGTATTGATTCTACGCCTTTGGCTTGTAATAAACCACAATTCTGGATGCAAGTGACTATGCGTATGACTCCAGACCATCAGGAGGTGATTCGCTTCCTTGTGTTGTACAATTTGCATGATGTTTTGGTGCTTGGATTACCATGGTTACAATCTCATAACCCAGTCCTTGACTGGAAAACAATGTCTGTGTTAAGCTGGGGATGTCGGGGGGCTTATGGGGACATACCTTTGGTTTCCATTTCGTCATCTATTCCCTCTGAGATTCCGGCATTTTTGTCTGATTATCGTGTTATTTTTGAGGAGCCAAAAATTGGTTCACTCCCTCCCCACAGAGATTGTGATTGCGCCATAGATCTGATTCCTGGCAGTAAATTTCCAAAGGGTCGTTTGTTTAACTTATCTGTACCTGAACATGCTGCTATGCGAGAGTATATTAAGGATTCCCTGGAAAAGGGACATATTCGTCCTTCTTCATCTCCTTTAGGAGCTGGTTTTTTCTTTGTATCTAAAAAGGATGGCTCTCTGAGGCCTTGTATTGATTATCGACTCCTGAATAAAATTACAGTCAAATATCAGTATCCGTTGCCTTTGCTGACTGATTTGTTTGCTCGCATAAGGGGGGCTAAGTGGTTCTCTAAGATTGATCTTCGTGGGGCGTATAATTTGGTGCGAATTAAGCAGGGGGATGAGTGGAAAACCGCATTTAATACGCCTGAGGGCCATTTTGAGTATTTAGTAATGCCTTTCGGCCTTTCTAATGCACCTTCAGTCTTTCAGTCCTTAATGCATGATATTTTCCGTGAATATTTGGATAAATTTATGATTGTGTATTTGGATGATATTTTGATTTTTTCTGATGACTGGGAGTCTCATGTTCAACAGGTCAAGAGGGTTTTTCAGGTTTTGCGGGAGAATTCTTTGTGTGTAAAGGGTTCAAAGTGTGTTTTTGGGGTTCAAAAGATTTCCTTTTTGGGGTACATTTTTTCCCCTTCTTCTATTGAGATGGACCCTGTCAAGGTTCGGGCTATTTGTGACTGGACGCAGCCTACTTCTCTTAAGA
The DNA here is from genome assembly GCF_051348905.1 of Ranitomeya variabilis. NCBI lineage: Eukaryota > Metazoa > Chordata > Amphibia > Anura > Dendrobatidae > Ranitomeya > Ranitomeya variabilis. Next base: position 579,066,796 of record NC_135232.1, read on the forward strand.
GTCTTCAGAAATTCTTGGGCTTTGCTAATTTTTATCGTCGATTTATAACTGGTTTTTCTGGCGTTGCTAAACCTCTGACGGATTTGACCAAGAGGGGTGCTGATGTTGCCAATTGGTCCCCTGCTGCTGTGGAGGCCTTTCAGGAGCTTAAGCGCCGCTTTTTGTCTGCCCCTGTGTTGCGCCAGCCTGATGTTTCTCTTCCCTTTCAGGTTGAGGTCGATGCTTCCGAGATCGGAGCGGGGGCGGTTTTGTCGCAGAAAAGTTCCGACTGCTCAGTGATGAGACCTTGTGCGTACTTTTCTCGAAAATTTTCTGCTGCCGAGCGAAACTATGATGTTGGTAATCGGGAGCTTTTGGCCATGAAGTGGGCATTTGAGGAGTGGCATCATTGGCTTGAGGGTGCCAGACATCAGGTGGTAGTTTTGACTGATCACAAGAATCTGATTTATTTAGAGTCTGCCAGGCGCCTGAATCCTAGACAGGCACGATGGTCGTTGTTTTTTTCTCGGTTTAATTTTGTGGTTTCATACTTACCGGGTTCTAAGAATGTTAAGGCAGATGCTCTTTCTAGGAGTTTTGAGCCTGACTCTCCTGGGGATTCTGAGCCTGCTGGTGTCCTTGAGGATGGAGTGGTTTTGTCTGCTGTCTCCCCAGATCTGCGACGTGCTTTGCAAGAATTTCAGGCGGATAGACCTGATCGTTGTCCGCCTGGTAGACTGTTTGTTCCTGATGATTGGACCAGTAGAGTCATCTCGGAAGTTCATTCTTCTTCGCTGGCAGGTCATCCTGGAATCTTTGGTACCAGAGATTTGGTGGCTAGATCCTTCTGGTGGCCTTCCCTGTCTCGGGATGTGCGTGTTTTTGTGCAGTCTTGTGATGTGTGTGCTCGGGCCAAGCCTTGTTGTTCTAGGGCTAGTGGGTTATTGTTGCCCTTGCCTGTTCCGAAGAGGCCTTGGACGCACATCTCTATGGACTTTATTTCTGATCTCCCTGTTTCTCAGAAGATGTCTCTCATCTGGGTGGTGTGTGACCGTTTTTCTAAAATGGTTCATTTGGTACCATTGCCTAAGCTGCCTTCCTCATCTGAGTTGGTCCCTCTGTTTTTTCAAAATGTGGTTCGCTTGCATGGTATTCTGGAAAACATCGTTTCTGACAGGGGAACCCAGTTCGTGTCTAGATTTTGGCGGGCATTCTGTGCCAGGTTGGGCATTGATTTGTCTTTTTCGTCTGCATTCCATCCTCAGACTAATGGCCAGACGGAGCGAACTAATCAAACTTTGGAGACTTATTTGAGGTGTTTTGTGTCTGCGGATCAGGATGACTGGGTTGCCTTTTTGCCGTTGGCAGAATTTGCTCTTAATAATCGGGCTAGTTCTGCCAATTTGGTTTCTCCTTTCTTTTGCAATTCAGGGTTTCATCCTCGTTTTTCATCTGGTCAGGTGGAATCTTCGGATTGTCCTGGAGTGGATGCGGTGGTGGATCGGTTGCATCAGATTTGGGGACAAGTGGTGGACAATTTGAAGTTGTCCCAGGAGAGGACTCAGCAGTTTGCTAACCGCCGTCGTCGTGTTGGTCCTCGCCTTCGTGTTGGGGACTTGGTGTGGTTGTCTTCCCGTTTTGTCCCTATGAGGGTTTCTTCTCCTAAGTTTAAGCCTCGGTTCATCGGTCCTTATAGGATTTTGGAGATACTTAACCCTGTGTCCTTTCGTTTGGACCTCCCGGCATCTTTCGCTATCCATAATGTATTCCATCAGTCGTTGTTGCGGAGATATGAGGTACCGGTGGTTCCTTCTACTGAACCTCCTGCTCCTGTGCTGGTGGAGGGTGAATTGGAGTACGTTGTAGAGAAGATCTTGGATTCCCGTTTTTCCAGACGGAGACTTCAATATCTGGTTAAATGGAAGGGCTATGGTCAGGAAGATAATTCTTGGGTAACTGCCTCTGATGTTCATGCCTCAGATTTGGTTCGTGCCTTTCATAGGGCTCATCCAGATCGCCCTGGCGGTTCTCGTGAGGGTTCGGTGCCCCCTCCTTAAGGGGGGGGGTACTGTTGTGAATCCGCTTTTTGGGCTCCCCTGGTGGTTGCTGGTGGTACTGGTGACTTGTGTGTGCTTTGCTGTCTCAGGTCACCTGCTCCCATCAGTGTTTGGGAGTTTCCTATTTAGCCTTGCTCTCCAGTCATTTCCTTGCCGGTCATCATTGTAACCAGAGCCTTCGGTTGCATGTTCCTGCTACTAGTCTGCTGATCAGCTAAGTGGACTTTGTCCTTTTGTTTTGTATCTTTTGTCCAGTTTGCAGTTTTTGTTATTCTCTGTAGCTGGAAGCTCTTGCGGGCTGAAATTGCCACTCCTGTGTCATGAGTTGACACAGGAGTCTTAAAGTAATTTCAGGATGGTTTTTTGAAAGGGTTTTCAGTTGACCGTGAAGTCCTCTTTTGTATCCTTCTGCTATCTAGTAAGTGGACCTCTCTTTGCTAAATCTACTTTCATACTGTGTATGTCTTTTCCTCTTAACTCACCGTTATTACATGTGGGGGGCTGCTATCATCTTTTGGGGTATTTCCCTAGAGGTAAGCCAGGTCTGTTCCTTCCTCTACCAGGCGTAGTTAGTCCTCCGGCTGGCGCGTGGCATCTAGGAAGTTGTAGGTATGCTCCCTGGCTACTATTAGTTGTGTGGTAGATTTAGCTCACGGTCAGCTCGAGATTCCATCACCCAGAGCTCGTCCGTTATTTTTGTGTTCTGATGTTTCCTTGCCATTGGGAATCATGACACATACCACTCAAAACCACAGGAGGGAGCCCAAGAGCAGAACTCACAAAAATGCTACTTATAACCACCGGAGGGAGCCCAAGAGCGGAATTAACAACATAGGGTTAGGCCTAGGGCTAGGGTTAGGGCTAGGGTTAGGGCTATGGTTAGGGTTAGGGCTAGGGTTAGGGTTGGAGCTAGGGTTGGGGCTAGGGTTAAGGCTACATTTAGGGTTGGGGCTAAAGTTAGGGTTAGGGTTGGGGCTAAAGTTAGGGTTAGGGTTTGGATTACATTTATGGTTGGGAATAGGGTTGGGATTAGGGTTAGGGGAGTGTCTGGGTTAGAGGTGTGGTTAGGGTTACCGTTGGGATTAGGGTTAGGGGTGTGTTTTGATTAGGGTTTCAGTTATAATTGGGGGGTTTCCACTGTTTAGGCACATCAGGGGCTCTCCAAATGCGACATGGCGTCCGATTTCAATTCCATCCAATTCTGCATTGAAAAAGTAAAACAGTGCTCCTTCCCTTCCAAGCTCTCCCGTGTGCCCAAACAGGGGTTTACCCCAATATATGGGGTATCAGCGTACTCGGAACACATTGGAGAACAACTTTTGGGGTCCAATTTCTCCTGATACCCTTGGGAAAATATAAAACTAGGGGCTAAAAAATAATTTTTGTGGAAAAAATTTTTTTTTTTATTTGCATGGCTCTGCGTTATAAACTGTAGTGAAACACTTGGGGGTTCAAAGCTCTCACATCACATCTAGATGAGTTCCTTAGGGGGTCTACTTTCCAAAATGGTGTCACTTGTGGGGGGTTTCTACTGTTTAGGTACATTAGGGGCTCTGCAAACGCAATGTGACGCCTGCAGACCATTCCATCTAAGTCTGCATTCCAAATGGCGCTCCTTCCCTTCCGAGCCCTCCCATGTGCCCAAACGGTGGTTCCCCCCCACATATGGGCTATCAGCATACTCAAGACAAATTGGACAACAACTTTTGGGGTCCAATTTCTCCTGTTACCATTGGGAAAATACAAAACTGGGGGCTAAAAAATAATTTTTTGGGGAAAATTTTTTTATTTTTTATTTTCACGGCTCTGCGTTATAAACTGTAGTGAAACACTTGGGGGTTCAAAGTTCTCACAACACAACTAGATAAGTTCCTTGGGGGGTCTTGTTTCGAATATTGGGTCACTTGTGGGGGGTTTCTACTGTTTAGGTACATTAGGGGCTCTGCAAACGCAATGTGACACCTGCAGACCAATCCATCTAAGTCTGCATTGCAAATGATGCTCCTTCCCTTCCGAGCTCTGCCATGCGCTCAAACGGTGGTTCCCCCCCAGATATCAGGTATCAGCGTACTCAGGACAAATTGTACAACAATATATAGGGTCCAATTTCTCCTGTTACCCTTGGAAAAATACAAAACTGGGGGCTAAAAAATAATTTTTGTGGAAAAAAAAATATTTTTTATTTGCACGGCTCTGCGTTATAAACTGTAGTGAAACACTTGGGGGTTCAAAGCTCTCACAACACATCTAGATGAGTTCCTTAGGGGGTCTACTTTCCAAAATGGTGTCACTTGTGGGGTTTTTTAATGTTTAGGTACATTAGGGGCTCTGCAAACGCAATGTGACGCCTGCAGACCATTCCATCTAAGTCTGCATTCCAAATGGCGCTCCATCCCTTCCGAGCCCTCCCATGCGACCAAATGGTGGTTCCCCCCACATATGGGGTATAAGCGTACTCAGGACAAATTGGACAACAACTTTTGGGGTCCAATTTCTCCTGTTACCCTCGGGAAAATACAAAACTGGGGGCTAAAAAATAATTTTTGTGGGAAAAAATTTTTGTTTTATTTTTACGGCTCTGCATTATAAACTTCTGTGAAGCACTTGGTGGGTCAAAGTGCTCACCACACCTCTAGACAAGTTCCTTAGGGGTATTTATACAACAATTGTCCTAAATAGTAAGTTTTGGCACTTCATGCTATATGACAACACATAGGAGACTCATTGGGGATTCCCCCAGGCTCCAAAGAAGAGGACCAAGATTTTTTAACAATACAAATCAAGTTTTATTGGAACATGTAAGAGATAAAAAATACAGGACATAAAATCCAAATAATACCCAGGGAAACAGTGAGTCACCACCCAAATATATATTTTATAAAGTATACTGAAAAGACACAACATATCATGACATGCAGTATCCCCTTGTTTATCTTAGCTGGTTATGTAAAATACATATGCATATATTCATTAAATGTCCCATTCGGGTATATTTATAAGGATACTCCCATATAACTTCCAGCAAGAGTTACAAAAGGACACTGCATGAAGGGCAAGACTAAAGTAGTGGAACACATGAGCTCCACAATGCAACAAAGTTAACAGTACTGGTGCTGCGATGGTATATCATATGAACTGATCTAATAAATAAGGTAGCGCTATCAAAGCATCCATTTAGTACGTGGCATCAATTATATGAAGTGCTCCCAAAGTTATCCACATGGAGCCCATGTAATACACAGTTTATGAAGTCAAATTGCGCTAAGCATATTACCTGATATCAGTGACTCAGCCGGTATAAAGATAGAGAGTGGTGGCGTGTTCCCCTGTTCGCCCCGACGCGCGTTTCGCCCTTAGCTTCTTTTGGGCCCGGAAGAAGCTAAGGGCGAAACGCGCGTCGGGGCGAACAGGGGAACACGCCACCACTCTCTATCTTTATACCGGCTGAGTCACTGATATCAGGTAATATGCTTAGCGCAATTTGACTTCATAAACTGTGTATTACATGGGCTCCATGTGGATAACTTTGGGAGCACTTCATATAATTGATGCCACGTACTAAACGGATGCTTTGATAGTGCTACCTTATTTATTAGATCAGTTCATATGATATACCATCGCAGCACCAGTTCTGTTAACTTTGTTGCATTGTGGAGCTCATGTGTTCCACTACTTTAGTCTTGCCCTTCATGCAGTGTCCTTTTGTAACTTTTGCTGGAAGTTATATGGGAGTATCCTTATAAATATACCCGAATGGGACATTTAATGAATATATGCATATGTATTTTACATAACTAGCTAAGATAAACAAGGGGATACTGCATGTCATGATATGTTGTGTCTTTTCAGTATACTTTATAAAATATATATTTGGGTGGTGACTCACTGTTTCCCTGGGTATTATTTGGATTTTATGTCCTGTATTTTTTATCTCTTACATGTTCCAATAAAACTTGATTTGTATTGTTAAAAAATCTTGGTCCTCTTCTTTGGAGCCTGGGGGAATCCCCAATGAGTCTCCTATGTGTTGTCATAAGTTCCTTAGGGGGTCTACTTTCCAAAATGGTGTCAATTGTGGGGGGGTTTCAATGTTTAGGCACATCAGTGGCTCTCCAAATGCAACATGGCGTCCCATCTCAATTCCTGTCAATTTTGCAGTGAAAAGTCAAACGGCGCTCCTTCCCTTCCGAGCTCTCCCATGCGCCCAAACAGTGGTTTACCTCCACATATGGGGCATCAGTGTACTCAGGACAAATTGTACAACAACATTTGGTGTCCAATTTCTTCTCTTTCCCTTGGGAAAATAAAAAATTGGGGGCGAAAAGATAATTTTTGTGAAAAAATATGATTTTTTATTTTTACGGTTCTGCATTATAAACTTCTGTGAAGCACTTGGTGGGTCAAAGTGCTCACCACACATCTAGATAAGTTCCTTAGGGGGTCTATTTTCCAAAATGGTGTCACTTGTGGGGGGTTTCAATGTTTAGGCACATCAGTGGCTCTCCAAACGCAACATGGCGTCCCATCTCAATTCCTGTAAATTTTGCAGTGAAAAGTCAAACGGCGCTCCTTCCCTTCCGAGCTCTCCCATGCGCCCAAACAGTGGTTTACCCCCACATATGGGGTATCAGCGTACTCAGGACAAATTGTACAACAACTTTTGGGGTCCAATTTCTTCTCTTACCCTTGGAAAAATAAAAAATTGAGGGCGAAAAGATAATTTTTGTGAAAAAATATGATTTTTTATTTTTACGGTTCTGCATTATAAACTTCTGTGAAGCATTTGGTGGGTCAAAGGGCTCACCACACCTCTAGATAAGTTCCTTAGGGGGTCTACTTTCCAAAATGGTGTCACTTGTGGGGGGTTTCAATGTTTAGGCACATCAGTGGCTCTCCAAACGCAACATGGCGTCCCATCTCAATTCCAGTCAATTTTGCATTGAAAAGTCAAATGGCGCTCCTTCGCTTCCGAGCTCTGTCATGCGCCCAAACAGTGGTTTACCCCCACATATGGGGTATCGGCGTACTCAGGACAAATTGTACAACATCTTTTGGGGTCCATTTTCTCCTGTTACCCTTGGTAAAATAAAACAAATTGGAGCTGAAGTAAATTTTGTGTGAAAAAAAGTTAAATGTTCATTTTTATTTAAACATTCCAAAAATTCCTGTGAAACACCTGAAGGGTTAATAAACTTTTTGAATGTGGTTTTGAGCACCTTGAGGGGTGCAGTTTTTAGAATGGTGTCACACTTGGGTATTTTCTATCATATAGACCCCTCAAAATGACTTCAAATGAGATGTGGTCCCTAAAAAAAATGGTGTTGTAAAAATTAGAAATTGCTGGTCAACTTTTAACCCTTATAACTCCCTAACAAAAAAAATTTTGGTTCCAAAATGGTGCTGATGTAAAGTAGACATGTGGTAAATGTTACTTATTAAGTATTTTGTGTGACATATCACTGTGATTTAATTGCATAAAAATTCAAAGTTGGAAAATTGCGAAATTTTCAAAATTTTCGCCAAATTTCCATTTTTTTCACAAATAAACGCAGGTAATATCAAATAAATTTTACAACTATCATGAAGTACAATATGTCACGAGAAAACAATGTCAGAATCACCAGGATCCGTTGAAGCGTTCCAGAGTTATAACCTCATAAAGGGACAGTGGTCAGAATTGTAAAAATTGGCCCGGTCATTAACGTGCAAACCACCCTTGGGGGTGAAGGGGTTAATCCTTATTTCAGTAGAGGGTATCGAGGCAAGGTAGAAATGAGAGAATTTGTGCCAAATCAAATTTGTGTTACATTTTTAGGAATTTGCTGAATCCGCAAATTCAAACAATTGCAGTTTACTTTACACAAAATGTCTAAGATGTACACTGTCATTTTACACATTGTGGAAGACTGCAATAGCTAGAGAAGTATTAAATGAATGGGCTAGTCCAGAGTGTCTTGTAGCTATCACATCACATGGTTTAGTACAGCCAATCAGGAGTGACTATCATATATTGTATAAAATCAGAGGCAGGAAATGCAGCAGCCTGTTTGTGGTAAATCTAGATAGTGAGTGTCATGCCCTGAGCTGCAGGTCCGGTCTCCGCTGTGAAGGGAGCTCCATGCAGCTCCACTGGTATTGCTCATCGTGCCCATGGCTCCAGACAATCAACGGCTCCTTTCTTTGCTAGGAACCTGCATCCCCTTGGCAGGTCTCCTGGAAATGCTTTTATGAGGCGCGCTCCGCTTCCTGCAAATACTTAAAGCAGCAGGGCACCTGTTCTCTATTAGAGCTGTTTGTGCTTTGATGCTCTGTGCATAAAAGGCATCCTCCCCTTGATCGAGGTGCCTGGGCAACGTGTTCATTCCTTAGGATCATTGCCTCCTGCTCAGGCCACACTCTGCTGTGCTGAATGATATTAAGACTGTTTCTTTGTATTTTACTAATACCTCTGTTTAATCAGAATATTCTGCCGGCGGTTCCATATCCCGGATCCTTCAGGACGCTCTGGTTTCCACTCCTGGCTGACCAAGCCTCTCCTCACTTAACAATCCAGATATCACTGCCGGCTGGAACAGCCTTTCCAGCATTACACGGAGCACCGGGATTCTCTCCACTGACAGTGCCTGTATTCCACAGTCTCGTCTATACGGTCTGTATGGGTTGTCCCTTTGGTCTGCGTGTCGCGGCATTTAGACTACCTGATGTTGCAACAGGGGAATCCCTTTATAGGAGTATACCTTGCCTGGTGCTCCGCTATGTGGTTCAGTGTTGTGGCCCAGAGGGTTCTTCCCTCAGGCACCTTTCCCCTTTTGTTAAGCTTCCTTTAATAAATATCTTTGATTTTTTGAAGCTCATTCTCCTGTCTTTTGAGTATCGGTTATACAGCTACCACTGCACCATCAGTGATCTACTGAGTCCACTATACATCATCAAGCCCTGTAGGCGGGCATAACAGTGAGAGGAGGTTACAGCTCAATATTTAGTCATAAAAATAGAGAACAAAAGCCATAAAATACTGAAGAAAATGTACAGATAGTGTATGACAGCACAGCAGTTAAGAAGATTAGTGTGGGAGGAAAAAAGAATAATATCATACATGCCTTCTCATGGCTATTGGAGGCTTTCAATTTTGTTAAGAATCGATTGACTGCGAATCAAATTGATCACTACCCAGCAAAACAGCCCCAGAATAATTATTAAAAAGGAATTTACATTTTTGCCAGAGTTTTCCTTTTTAGCATAATGTTCATAAAATCGGAACATAAAAATCAAAAGGAACCATCTAGGTAAATAGACACATTTAATACTTGTTTCAGTAGAAGATATCGAGGCAAGGTAGAAATGAGAACATTTGTGCCAAATCAAATTCGTGTTACATTTTTTGGAATTTGCTGGATCTGCAGATTCAAACAATTGCAGTTTACTTTACACAAAATGAATAAGATGTACACTGTCATTTTACGCATTCCAGAAGATTGCCATAGCTAGAGAAGTATCTAGCTATTGTCATCTATGTGTCATCAGCGTACATGTGTGCGGGATGCTTTGCAGAATGTTTTTCCAAATGTGCAACGTTCGTGCTGAATTTGAGATTGGCGAGATTGGCAAACGTTTTCCGAACAAGTTTGCTGATCTCTAATAACAGGATCTTTCTCCGGTTGATACAATCTTTTGCTGTCTGTAAAATATCGACCATCATTTTAGGAGATTCGTTCAAAGTAAAGTGCAAATTGTTTGTTTTTTCCTGATTCAGTGGTTTCCTAAAAATTTGCTCCAAATTTGCTCCACAACTAATTGATTTGCTTATCTCTAATTGAAAACTAAACAGCAATACCATATACCAATGTAAGAAGAGGCAGCAGACCAGGGGGTGCCTTTCTTGCGCTGGATCCAGAACTGTCAGGACTATCACCTTTGTTGTCTGGGGGAAAGCTTAGAGACCTGGACCAACCTTTACACTGGACAGCAGGGGGCATAGTTTGGATAAAAGGGAGAGAGGGCGCGAATAGAAGGAGATACTTGGCAGGAACACGCAGCGCGCAGTAGGGGAAGTTTGGTCCTCTGAGCACCATGGCAGCGCAGGCCCACGCTTTATTATCCCTGCTGCCACTTACAAAGACTGTGACCAGAAAACTGTATTCTGCCCGTCGGCTCCCGCTATTCTAGGAACCCGATGCTACGGGCCAGTAGATAATGCGTGCGTGCCGCCTAAGAAACCCCAGGTGACTTATGGAGAACTGTACCTTTCTGCTTTGTGAGTAGCAGAGTCCAGTTGTCGAATACCAGCTCCAACACACCCATTGGTATTCTGTTACCCAAAACAAGAAAGTGAATCCCAGAGCATAATTCCATAAATTATAGTTACTTTTATTAATAAATAGTACAAAGCAAGAATGGTTTGTTAAAATATGTAAAGAAAACAGTAACAGGGATAGTGACACCAAAGTGCCACGTCCGGTAGGGTTGTAATACAAATACAAACAGATATACACAAAATAATCCCTCCAGTGTTATAAACCCAATATAGGGAATGGTAGCAGGGCAAGACCGGCGTGCTAATAAGACTGAATGAAGGTCCACATAAATATGCAAATGCAAAAATAAATGAACAAAATATATCAGTCCAATCAATATGATGAAATAAATGGAGCCACCACCAGTATAGCTTATACTACATGCAAACAATCGTTACTACAGGAGGTCCCTAAAACTGACTGATGGCCCACATAAATATGCAAGTGCAAAAACAAAATTAAATTAATGAACAAAATATATAAGTTCAAACAATATGGTAAGATATATGGAGCCACCACCAGTGTAACTTATGTTATATGCAAGCAAGGTTCCACAGACGGTCTCTAACCCTAAAGCAAATGTGCCAGGAGGGATAGTAGTCAAACAATGAAGGTAATACCAACCTATCTGCCAGACGTGGAAGAGGCCCCGACGTGCGTTTTGCTATCAGTGCTTCCTCGGGGGGCATGGTGTAAAGAAAGTATTGCAGGCATTTATGGGGCATACCAGAACGGAAGCCCCACTAGCGCGGTCTAATGCAGCGCTTCCCGTAGCATGGCGGGGGCCAGAAGCCATGGCCAGCCGCAGGAAGTGCTCGCCGCAGCTAAGGTATAAGAACACTGGGGAGGAAAAGAAGAAGTGAAGCGCGGACTAATTATAAGAAGACATACAAGTAAAAGCGGGTGAAAACAAGTGAGAAAGACCTGGACAAAGGCCAAAGAGTGATGGCCAGAAAAAAAAGGTGCACCATAAGTGAGAACTGTGAATGGAAAGAAAGATAAGGCCATTAAAAATATACATATGCATGTATGCATATATATATGTATCCTAACGTGAAATAGGCAATAGAGTGAGTTAAATATATAAAATGAGAATACATAAGAATATGTAACATAAAAATACAAAAATGGAAAGTGTGTGATGATGAAACAACAGTTGACAAATAAGCAAATTTGATCAATATAAATGTAAGATATGAAAAAATCATACATATCTAACAAGATAATTCTTATGATGGGAGAGAATTAATAGATAAATATATATATATACATATATATACTAGCTGTTTCCAGCCAGCTAATGCTCAGCATGCTCATTGCTATCTAATTAATGCTGCTAGTGATTAAACTAAAGTAAATAATGACAACATTCAATAGCGCTTACACAGGTGGTAAATTAACTTAAAATGAAGTTAATAACAATAATAATAATTAAAAATCAGAATAATACTAATACATTTCATTCACAGCGTAAAATCAAAAGCAAACTGGATTCGGGTGGTAATGTGTGGGGACAGAGCCTCGTGTGGTAATGTGTGGGGACGCATCCTCATGTGGTAATGTATGAGGACGGAGCCTCATGTGGTAATGTGGAGGGACGGAGCCTCGTATGGTAATGTGTGGGGACGGAGCCTCGTGTGGTAATGTGATGGGGGGTGGGATTATGTGAGGTGATGTGGTGGGGGGCCGGGATTATGTGTGGTGATGTGGTGGGGGGCGGGACTATGTGTGGCAATGTGGTGGGGGGTGGGATTGTGTGTGGTAATGTGGTGGGGGGGCAAGATTGTGTGTGGTAATGTGGTGGGGGCGGGATTATGTGTGGTAATGTGGTGGGGGGCAGGATTATGTGTGGTAATGTGGTGGGGGGGCGGGATTATGTGTGGTAATGTGGTGGGGGGGCGGGATTATGTGTGGTAATGTGGTGGAAGGCGAGATTATGTGTGGCAATGTGGTCGGGGGGCGGGATTATGTGTGGTAATGTGGTGGGGGGCGGGATTATGTGTGGTAATGTAGTGGGAGGGTTGGATTATGTGTGGTAATGTGGTGGGGGCGGGATTATGTGTGGTAATGTGGTGGGGGGCGGGATTATGTGTGTTAATGTGGTGGGGGGTGGGAATATGTGTGGTAAAGTGGTGGGGGGCGGGATTATGTGTGGCAATGTTGTGGGGGGGCGGGATTATGTGTGGTAATGTGGTGGGGGGGCGGGATTATAAGTGATGATGGGGTGGGGTGAAGCTACTGTGCAAGGGGTGGGATTAACTGTGGTAATGTGGTGGGGGCAGGTGTTGTGAATTTGGATTCTGGGCTCCCCCGGTGGCTACTGGTGGAATTGAACTGGTGTTTTCATCTTCTCTGTTCACCTGTTCCCATCAAGATGTGGGAGTCGCTATATAACCTTGCTGCTCTGTTAGTTGCTTGCCGGTCAACAATGTTATCAGAAGCCTCTCTGTGCTTGTTCCTGCTCCTAGACAACTACTAGATAAGTTGGACTCTTGTCCATGTTTGTTTTTGCATTTTTGTTCCAGTTCACAGCTGTAGTTTCGTTACTGTGTCTGGAAAGCTCTTGTGAACAGGAATTGCCACTCTGGTGTTATGAGTTAATGCCAGAGTTTTAAAGTAATTTCTGGATGGTGTTTTGATAGGGTTTTCAGCTGACCATGAAAGTGTCCTTTCTGTCTTCTGCTATGTAGTAAGTGGACCTCAAATTTGCTAAACCTATTTTCATACTACGTTTGTTATTTCATCTTAATTCACCGCCAATACATGTGGGGGGCCTCTGTCTCCTTTCGGGGTATTTATCTAGAGGTGAGCTAGGACTAATATTTTCCTCTGCTAGCATTATTTAGTCCTCCGGCTGGTGCTGGGCATCTAGAATCAACGTAGGCATGCTACCCGGCCACTGCTAGTTGTGCGTTAGGTTTAGTTCATGGTCAGCTCAGTTCCCATCTTCCAAGAGCTAGTTCCTATATATGCTGATGCTATGTTCTCTTGCCATTGAGAACATGACAGTTTGACCGGCCCGCTAAAGGGTTAAAATCCTTGGCTGAGAAAGGAGAGAAATAAGAAGTCTGCTGAGATTTTTTTTTTTTTTTTTTTTTTCTCCTTCTAATCTTTGAATGGCTCTGTGTCCACCTGTTTGTAATGGATCTTCAGAGTGTAACCGCAGGTTTGAATAATCTCGCCACGAAGGTACAAAATTTGCAAGACTTTGTTTGTCATGCACCTGTATCTGAGCCGAGAATTCCTTTGCCGGAATTTTTCTCGGGGAATAGATCTGGGTTTCAGAATTTTCGAAATAATTGCAAATTATTTTTGTTCCTGAAATTTCGCTCTGCCGGAGACCCTGCACAGCAGGTCAGGATTGTGATTTCCTTGCTCCGGGGCGACCCTCAAGACTGGGCTTTTTCATTGACACCAGGGGATCCTGCGTTGCTCAATGTGGATGCGTTTTTTCTGGCCTTGGGGTTGCTTTATGACGAACCTCATTTGGAGCTTCAGGCAGAAAAAACTTTGATGTCCCTATCTCAGGGGCAAGATGAAGCGGAAATTTACTGTCAAAGATTCCGTAAATGGTCTGTGCTTACTCAGTGGAATGAGTGCGCCCTGGCGGCGACTTTCAGAGAGGGTCTCTCTGATGCCATTAAGGATGTTATGGTGGGGTTCCCTGTGCCTGCGGGTTTGAATGAGTCCATGACAATGGCTATTCAGATCGATAGGCGTTTGCGGGAGCGCAAACCAGTGCACCATCTGGCGGTGTCCACTGAGAAGTCGCCAGAGAGTATGCAGTGTGATAGAATTCTGTCCCGAAGCGAGCGGCAGAATTTTAGACGGAAAAATGGGTTGTGTTTCTATTGTGGTGATTCTACTCATGTTATATCAGCATGCTCTAAGCGCACTAAAAAGCTTGATAAATCTGTTTCCATTTGCACCTTACCGTCTAAGTTTATTCTATCTGTGACCCTGATTTGCTCTTTGTCATCTATTACCACGGACGCCTATGTCGACTCTGGCGCCGCTTTGAGTCTTATGGATTGGTCCTTTGCCAAACGCTGTGGGTATGATTTAGAGCCTTTGGAGACTCTTATTCCTCTGAAGGGGATTGACTCCACCCCATTGGCTAATAATAAACCACAATACTGGACACAAGTAACTATGCGTATTAATCCGGATC